>NC_042620.1:8649435-8949435 GCF_901001135.1 Rhinatrema bivittatum
AGGTGAGAAGGGACAGCGGTGGTAATCTCGTGCAGACTGGGGTCCTTAACTCTAATTTCACAGGGTGTTTACCGTCGAACCTTTCTCTGGGCTGCCTCCAGAACTGAACACAGTACCTCTCCGGGTGTTTTGTAAATCTTTTAAAATGATTTTCTGAGCAGCCCTGCTCCGCTTTCCGTAGCTTTCACTTAAAGGCTGCTGGCGAGGGGAGTTTGTGTGCACTGTAACTTCCACTTCCTCCCTGATGTGAGCGCTCTGCTTCTCACCTTTTGCAGGATGATCCAGAACTCCTTCATCGACATGGAGAACATGTTTGAACTCTTCCATGAGGAGCAGGAGGTGGGTGTGCAGGAGTCTCCCAGATCCTCGCCATTCAGGACCCACAGCTAGATCAGCAGATCTTGGGGTAATTGGATGGCTCCAGGTGATCACAGGCTGGCTGAACCGTCCTGGCTCTGCCCCAGTGATTTCATGGATTTGTAATTTGTAATTTAGAGCTTAGAAAAACCAGAGCTATATTTCCATGCATGGCAATTGGACAAAACCAGGACAGGCTCAACATGTCCCTGCTGACCTGAGGCCATCTGGTGGAGGAGTAGCCATACTTCTGTCAGTGGGCCTCCTGGATCCTTTGGCGTCGGTGTCTCACAAACAGATACAGATGCGCCGGACTTACGGTGCCCAAAGTTTTTTCCATGAGTTCAAATCGGGAACATCTTCCTCTCAGGATCTTAGTTACCCAGAGGGGATGCTCCCAGGTGAAGGGCACGTCTTTCATGGGGATCTGTGATTTGGCCTGGCCCTAGCCAACAAGGGGTACTTTTTCTGCTTCTGCGGTATCGATCCAAAATAAATGTTGGGAGAGCCATAACTGATGCCGCCTCATTGCGCGGATACCGGTGCAGCATGTGGCCGCCAAAAAAATTCAGAAAACTATCCTTGGAGAAAGCGCCTTTGCATATTGGATGCAACGCTCTCCTGGTATCTGCTGCTGTAACTGCTGCCTCCTTGTCTCTAGGTTAAGGACGTGGTGAATGCTGGAGACCTGAGGTTCCCCTCCGGGCACATCGAGTTTGAGAACGTTCATTTCAGCTACGTGGATGGGTATGTGAGACGAGCTTCAGTCATTTCCAGCAGCGCGCACTGATCCCGCTTCTCTGGGGGAGGGGAGTGGTTTCTATAAGACAAGAGCTGGGACCACCCAAGCGGGAGAAAATGTATTTTCCCTCTGTTGTTTAACAATTACTGTGTGCATGTGTGTTCTGTCTGAAGAAGAGGTGAATTCCCAGCTCCCTGTACGTACCCGGATCAGTCCAGACTCCTGGGTTTTGCCTCCCCTCCAGCGGATGGAGACAGAGAAGTTTTGGCGGACTCTGTCCTAAACCCTGAGGTGCCACCTACAGTCCGTCAGTATTTCTCTGTCTCCTGCAGATGGTGGAGGTACAAAACCTACAGTCTGGTCTTAGTCAGTCAGTTGTGTTAAAAAAAAAAAGAAGACAGGGATTTAGTTAAAAAAAAACCAAACCAAACTACTAATCTTTATTTAGTTCTGAAGAGGACGGAAGATCTTAAATTCTCCACAGCCTTCTGAGCCTCCCAGGGGGTTGGCAGGTCCCGAGGGGACTATCCCCCTGGTATTTGTGAGGCACTTGGAGAGAGGGGTTGAGAACCTCCTTGTCTGCTCCGCCCCCCCTAGGTTCTGGGGTGATACCGGGGAGCCCGGCTCACTCACCCTCGGAGGCAGAGGATCCAGGAAGACGTGAAACAGGTTAAAAAAAAAAATAGAAGTTTTGCCGCTTTGGTTTTTCCTGCTTCAGGGGCAGAGTGCCTCGCTGTGCCAGGTCTCCCTCCCTTATCGGGCTGCGCTGGGGGCGGGCTTCTTACCCAGTCGGCGTTCCTTTTCATCTGGTGCGGCCGTTTAATTTTTTTTCTCATGCTGCAGCGAGCGGCCTGCAAGGCATGCGGAGATGGCTTTTGTTCCGCCTGCCTCCCCGGGGGGGGGAGGAAACATAAGCCACGCCGCGAGCCAGGAAAGCTTGGGTGGCTGCAGCAGGACACCTCAGATCCGTTCCCGCTCAGCGCGGGAATGGAGGCTATTGTGCAAACTTTTCACGCGGCTGAGCTAGCCGTGCTGGGGGAGGGGAATTTACCCCCACCTTTGTCGCCGCATTTTCAGGCTCCTGAGAGGGGCAAGCGGGCAGAGGAGGTCGCTGACGAGGAGGGGCAGAGCCCTGAGGTGGATTCTGACTCCTCCTCTTCCTCGTTTTCTTCTGATTTTATTATGCTCCTGCACAAAACCTTTAAAGCCAGCAAAGCTGCCAAGAGAGGGGTCTCGGCTTCCAGAGAAAGGGGATGCTTCGGTTCCTCAGTCGCTCAGTTGTTCCGCCCCGTCCGGCGGACGATGTGTCCTCGCCAGATTCTGACCCAGACGACACAAATTTGGGTGACAAGCCCCCACTGGGGGCGGATTCTGACGACGTCTTGGACCACATCAAGCCACAGGACATGGAGGGAGATGACCCTAAGGTGGTCCATCTCTTTAGAAGAGATGAGTTGGACCCGCTCATTCCAGCTGTTTTGGAAGAATTAGGTATTGAGGTACCTAAGGAAGATTCCCGGTTGGAAAACATTGATCCAGTCATGGTGGGTCTCTGGGGGCCGACAAAGTCTTTTCCCTTTCATTTGTCTGTCATCGATTTACTGTTCTGTGAATGGGACACTCCAGAATTGGGGCTGAAGGTCAGCAAGGCAATGGATAGGCTGTATCCCCTGCCCGAGGAGGCATTGGACCTGTTGAAAGTGCCTAAGGTGGACGTGGCAGTGTCTGCGGTAACCAAAAAAGACCACCATCCCGGTGACAGGAGCAACGGCACTTCGAGATCTTCAGGACCAAAGTGCACTTCAAGCGCAACTGAAGTTGCGCTTGAAAGTGCAACTTAAGCGCATTTTTTAAGTTTCTGCGCTGGGGGTCCGGGCTGATATGTGCAGCAGCTTTTCTTTGTGTGCAGGGCTTCGTTGGGTCCAATATCTGCAGAATATTACCTCTCTTTCTCAGGAGCAGGCTGTTCAGGCAGGACACCTGGAAGCCACGGTGGCATATAGCGCTGATGCCTTGTATAACCTGCTTCAGACATCAGCCTGGTCCAAGGTGGCAGCTGTCTTGGCCCGTCACCTACTCTGGTTGAGGAACTGGTCGGCCGACATATCCTCTAAAGCTCAGATAGGTTCTTTGCCCTTTAAGGGCAAATTGCTGTTTGGAAAGGAACTGGAAGATATGATTCAATCCTTGGGTGAGAACAAGGTCCACCGCTTGCTGGAGGATAAGCCTAGACCGAGGAGTACCTTCCCCTCTCGGTCTCGTTTCAGAAGGGATTGTAGATTCCGGGCTTCTCGTTCGCCCGGTTCCTCCTCCAGACAGTCTACAGACAGGCAGCAATCTTGGTCTCAGTCCTTTCGTGGCCGTAGATTCGGAAGATCCAGGGCCCCTCAATCCACAGAAGGAGTCAAATCCTCTCAATGAAATGTGGCTGGTCCATTCCTCTGTCCACTTGTGGGAGGCAGACTGTCTCAGTTTTACGAGGAATGGGTCAAGTTAATGTCAGAACAGTGGGTCCTCACAGTGATAAGACATGGCTTCGCTTTAGATTTTGCTCGGCGCCTTCCGGATTGCTTCCTAACCTCCCCTTGCTCGTAAGAAGAGAAACGTCAGGCGGTCAGGGACACTGTGAGACGCCTTATCGATCTGGGAATGATAGTTCTAGTTCCCCCCGAGGGACAGCAAAAGGGCCGTTACTCCATTTACTTTGTGGTTCCAAAGAAAGACGGCACCTACTGGCCCATCCTAGACCTGAAGCGAGTCAACAGATGCCTTGCCTTCGTGTTCTACGCTTTCGCATGGAAACTTTGCGGTCGGTCATCGCCTTGGTTCACAAGGGCAAGTTCCTAGCGTCCCTTGATCTCACCGAAGCATACTTTCACATCGGTATCCGTCCAGACCACCAGAGGTTCCTGCGGTTCTCCGTTCTGGGCGATCATTTTCAATTTTTCACTCTTCCCTTCAGTCTGGCTACGGCACCCAGGACCTTTACCAAATCATGATTGTAGTGGTGGGGCACCTGAGATGAGAAGGGTTCTTTGTGCATCCTTATCTGGGCGACTGGCTGATTCAGGCAAAGTCAGAGGATCTCTATCCTTGGGCAGTGAGCAGAGTGTTTCAGCTACTACAGTCACTCGGTTGGGTAGTCAACCCTGCCAAAAGCCAACTGACTCCCTCGCAGTCTCTTTGGATGGGAAGAGTCTTTCTTACCGAGGACCTTATTGCCAAACTGCAAGGACAGATTCGAGATTTGTTGTCCAAAAATCCTCCAAGAGTATGGGATTACTTGAGGGTCCTTGGTTCCATGACCTCCACTCTAGAGTTAGTGCCATGGGCCTTTGCTCATATGAGACCTCTGCAGTCAGCATTGCTTTCTCGTTGGAATCCTGTTTCTGAACAGTTTCACCTTCTCCTTCCTCTTACGGAGTCTGCTCGGGCCAGTCTCGACTGGTGGCTCCTGTCGGACCACTTGAGCTGGGGTGTGCCCCTGGAAGTGCCTGTTTGGATGGTAGTGACCACGGATGCCAGCCTTTCTGGCCGGGGAGCAGTTTGTCAAGACAAATCAGTACAGGCCCTCTGGTCACTGGAAGAATCCAGAGCAGTGAGGTTGGCGTTGCAAGCCTTTCTGCCGCTTCTGCAGGGGAAATCGGTCAGAGTTCTGTCGGACAACGCGACAACGGTGGCTTATATCAATCGCCAAGGAGGAACCAAGAGCCAACTGGTGGTGATGGGAGCTCAGCTCCTGATTCATTAGGCAGAGCAGCATCTAGCCAGTATCGTGGCCTCTCACATTGCCGGAGTCGACAGCGTTCAAGCCGATTATCTCAATTGCCACATCTCGATCCCAGAGAGTGGGAACTCTCCGCAGAAGCTTTCCAGATGAAAGAGCCATATCCCTCGGCAGCCCCAAACTCTGGAACACCCTCCCAACGGAACTAAGAACTCAACCAGACCTAAAAACCTTCAAAAAGGAACTTAAAACCTGGATGTTCACCAAAGCCTACTAAAACACCCAATGATTCATACACACCCTCCCCAAAATATAACACAAATCTGGACCGAAACTTCGTCGCCCCCGCCCTATTAGCCTTCATTCAGAACCCTACCATGTTCCCCTTGCTACGTTAAGAATATCCCCTCAATCTTAATAATACTTTAAATGAACGCTGTATGTATAAATGAACGCTCTTTGTATATCAATGCATCTACTAATCTTCTAACACGTTATCCATCGAATATGAGTTAATCAATATGAATATGATATTAATCCCCATCCTAACCTCTTAACATCTTACCCATCGAAACTTGTAAACCGTTGTGATGGCGAAACCAAATGACGGCATATAAAACTCGATAAATAAATAAATAAATATGCGACACATGGTCCATACCGAGAGTGGATCTCATGGCCATGTTCCAGAATGCCAAGGCTCCTCATTTCTTCAGTCGGCGTCTGGAGACGGAGGCAGAAGAAGTGGATGCCCTGGTTCTTTCCTTAGCCGACGGGAAAATCCTGCTGTATGTGTTTCCATCCTGGCCACTGATTGGAAGAGTGCTTCGAAGAATAGAGGTTCATCCGGGAGAAGTGGTACTAGTGCGCCAGAGTGGCGGAGGCGTCCATGGTTTGCGGATCTAGTCAACCTAGTGGTGGATGGCCCACTGTGGTTCAGAGAGTTGCCGAATCTTCTGCATCCAGGGCCCGTTTGTTTGGATGAGGCAGATCGCTTCTGTGTCGCGGGCATGGCTTTTGAGAAGCAACGTTTGAAGAGCAAAGGATACTCAGATGCGGTGATGGCTACTCTCTTGCGGTCGCATTTTCTTAAGGGGGCGAATCTTCTGCTTCCTTGCTTAAGAGGCCTTGTCCTTCATGAAATTTAAACTTGGTTCTTAAAGCTCTGTGTAACGCGCCGT
This sequence comes from Rhinatrema bivittatum, assembly GCF_901001135.1. Classification (NCBI taxonomy): domain Eukaryota; kingdom Metazoa; phylum Chordata; class Amphibia; order Gymnophiona; family Rhinatrematidae; genus Rhinatrema; species Rhinatrema bivittatum. Next base: position 8,655,443 of record NC_042620.1, read on the forward strand.
TCGAGCCCATAAAGAGGGTTACTTTGAAGGGTCTTACTTTAAAGGTGTCATTTCTTTGGCCCACAGAGTGTCTGAGCTTCAAGCGTTATCCTGCAAGGAGCCCTTCTTGCGGATTATGGATTCGGGAGTTTCCTTACGGACAGTACCTTACTTTCTTCCCAAAGTAGTATCCTCTTTCCATTTGAATCAGTCCTGTGGAACTTCCATCCTTCTCTGGTTTGGATCCTTCTGATCCCCACTCTACTGATTTACGAAGGTTAGACATCCGCCGGGGCCCACTTGCATTATTTTCGCATGTCAGACCATCTCTTTGTGCTCTGGAGTGGTCCAGGAGAGGTCATGCAGTGTCTAGGGCTACTATAGCCCGTTGGTTAAAAGAGGCCATTGGATTGGCGTACCTCCTTCAGGGTCGTCCTCTCCCGGAGGGTCTCTAAGCGCATTCTACACGTTCACAGGCAGCCTTGTGGGCTGAGTGTCAACAAATTCTGCCGCAGGAAATTTGTAGAGTGGCCACTTGGAAATCTTTGCACACCTTTGCTCGTCATTATCAGTTGGAGGTGTGGGCTCCAGACTCTGAGAGTTTTGGGGAAGGTGTGATCCGAGTGGGATTCTCAAGGTCCCACCCAGGTAGGAGAGCTCTGGTACATCCCAGGAGTCTGGACTGATCCAGGTACATACAGGGAAAGGAAAATTGGTTTCTTACCTGCTAATTTTCGTTCCTGTAGTACCACGGATCAGTCCAGAGTCCTGCCCTTTTCAGCGTAGGGATAATGGAGAGTCCACTCGTTCAGTTCTTAGTTCATTTGCTCTGCAGATAAGTGTTTACATAATTTGAAATTTTTTATGATGTTTTTTCAAACTTGTTATGGGCTCTGCTGCCATTTGGGTTAGTTAGCCTGGTTTCTATGGAATTAAACTCCAGTTATAGCAGATAGCTAGTTTGAGTCGGGTTTTGGATCATTCTGCTTTGATACGTTGAAATACTGACGGACTGTAGGAGCACCTCAGGGTTTAGGACAGAGTCCATCAAAACTTCTCGGTCTCCATCTGCTGGAGGGGAGGCAAAACCCAGGAGTCTGGACTGATCCATGGTACTACAGGAACGAAAAATAGCAGGTAAGAACCAATTTTCCCATCAGTCCAGGCTCCTGGGTTTTGTACCCCCTGCCGGCAGATGGAGACAAAGTTTCACTGACACTGCTACGTAACCTAGTTTGCCACCTGCAGTCTTTCAGAATTTATCTGTCTCCAGTAGATGGTAGATGATGCAAAACCTGCAGTCAAAAAAAAGAAGAAGAAGAAAGAAAGGAGCAAACCTTCTGCAGTTTTCTCGATTCCTCCCAGGGGGTTGCACACTTTCACCAAACATTATCGTTTGGATCTCCAGAGGACATGGGCTTTGGTGAGAGTGTTCTTCGAGCACGATTCTCACAGTCCCCATCCCAGGCGTCCGGACTGATCCGGGCATGAACTGGAAAGGTCGTTCCTGGAATCCCACGGATCGTTCCAGAGTCCGCTGGTACTTCTTTTCTATATATGCTGCAGAAATGCTCCGGATTTCAGGATTCTTCTCCTGGTTTGTGGGTGGAAAGAGGATTTTTCCACTGCGGGGTGCCGCCTTTTGTCTCCCGCTCGTTGTGGGAGGTTGTTTCTCTTCCATTAGGATTGTTATGGGATGGATCTTGGCTTGGGTACAGGTCAATACCGAGGGGCTGCAGGTGGCGCAACAGGTTATGTGGCTAGTGGCAGTGAAACTTTCTCTGTCTCCATCTGCTGGCAGGGAGGCAAAACCCAGCAGTCTGGACAGATCCTTTGTGTCCCAGGAACCATATTTAGCAGGTAAGAACCAATTTCCTTATATTTTGTGGAGTGTCCAGTCAGCGCAGGTTAAAGGACTGAAATTCAGGGCACGGGTTTGAATATGCCTAACCCCCCACTACAGTAAGGTAATGGTGTGCCAGTGCCTCGGGAGGTAAAGTGTGGCTGACCGGACAATGTGCACACAAAGCTGATGCTCGGGGGAGACTCTCGGTCATGATGATGGACCCAAAAATGCTTTTGGTGCAGAAAACATACTTTACGTACACAGGCAGATTTTATACTCACTTTTTTGTGCAAAACTCCTTGCTGCAGCGGGAGTAACATTTGCACACAACTGCGGGTAACCCGCTGTAACGTGCCTTGAACTCCGTGGCTGGAAAAGTGTGAAATAAATAGACGATGGCGATGAACTGCCCATGCCCCATAATACAGGAGCCTTGCCTCAGCATGAATGGGAGAGGAAGAGCCTTATACGAGGCTTTGGGGGAGAGGGAGGTGTGGCCCTTATACGAGGCTTTGAGTGAGGGGGAGGGGGAGGTGTGGCCCTTGTATGAGGCTTTTGGGGAGGGGCAGGTGTGGCCCTTACACGAGGCTTTGGGGGAGGGGCAGGTGTGGCCCTTATACGAGGCTTTGAGTGAGGGGGAGGGGCAGGTGTGGCCCTTATACAAGGCTTTGGGGAGGGGGCGGGGCAGGTGTGGCCCTTACACGAGGCTTTGGGGGAGGGGCAGGTGTGGCCCTTACATGAGGCTTTGGGGGAGGGGCAGGTGTGGCCCTTATATGAGGCTTTGGGGGAGGGGGCAGGTGTGGCCCTTACATGAGGCTTTGGGGGGGGGGCAGGTGTGGCCCTTATACGAGGCTTTGAGTGAGGGGGAGGGGCAGGTGTGGGCCCTTATACAAGGCTTTGGGGAGGGGGCGGGGCAGGTGTGGCCCTTACACGAGGCTTTGGGGGAGGGGCAGGTGTGGCCCTTACATGAGGCTTTGGGGGAGGGGGCAGGTGGTGTGGCCCTTATACGAGGCTTTGAGTGAGGGGAGGGGGAGGTGTGGCCCTTGTACGAGGCTTTGGGGGAGGGGCAGGTGTGGCCCTTATACAAGGCTTTGGGGAGGGGGCGGGGACAGGTGTGGCCCTTACACGAGGCTTTGGGGGAGGGGCAGGTGTGGCCCTTACATGAGGCTTTGGGGGAGGGGCAGGTGTGGCCCTTATACGAGGCTTTGAGTGAGGGGGAGGGGCAGGTGTGGCCCTTATACGAGGCTTTGGGGGAGGGGCGGGGCAGGTGTGGCCCCTGGGGGTGTGTATGGGGAGGATACAGGGCTGTGGGGGAGCGGGAGCAGGCTTGTGCTGAGATAAAACCTGTCCTCTCTTCTCTGCTAAAGGCGGGAGATCCTGCAGGATGTCTCCTTCTCGGTGATACCTGGGCAGACGGTGGCACTGGTAAGGAGAGACCTTTTATTCCTGATTTGTTTCCTTCTCCTGCATTGCTAAGGGTCTTTACATCAGCGGGTCTCCCCCTCATTCCCTGTATTCATAGACCGGGAAGGAACAGCCTGGGCTCACGATGATGGAGAACTTGAACCTCTCCCAGACGTCAGCACTTCTGCCTCCCTGGCTTCACAGGAAGAGATCAGAGACTTCTCAAATTGACACAAGAAAATGCACATCAGATTCAGGAAGCTGAGACTGGGTACACGAGCTGCCCAAATAGCACACAAAGGGGGCCATTTAACAAGGCGTTAGAAGCAGGCGTTAGGGCAGTCTTTAGTTAATACCATGCTAAGCGGTTTTACTGACGCATCCCTTCCCCCGGTAATGCAAGGCTGCCCTGCAGGCCCCTGCAGATCTGGCAAGGGACTTCCCTTGCTTTACCCCATCTGATGTAAGTAAGCTCTTCAGTGCAGGAACTATCCTCACTCACACTCGCCCCCTGCTTGCTCCGATGAGCAAAATAGCGTTGGCTCACCCGATGCTCTCCTTTGCCCCTACTGCGTCGTTATTAAAGTCAAATTTGAGTTTCTGTTAGAGGTTTTTGACTTTGGGGAAAATCATAGTTGTTGTCTTTTCTAGATTCCCCAATCCAGCCCAACTCACAGCTGGAGCAAGTTGGGTTTCCTTCTCTTTTTGGCAGTTGTGTTAATACACACAGATCCGTCAAATTATCACCAAAGTAATTGTAGGTAGGAGTCCCAGAGCTGAGAATGCAAGGACCCCTGTATTGCAGAGACAGGGAGTGTGAGCACCCCTCACATCCCCGACAAGGGATCTCCAGCCTCCTGCACACGTAATGCTGAAGGCATCCTGCAGAGTGCTCCTGGATGGCATTTGGAGCAGATAAGGACCTCCAGGCCCTCCCACTCAATGCCCAGTCTCTTTTCCCACTGCAGTACCACAGACCCTACCTCTCAGGCTGTACCCCTCACATCTAAGGCTCCTCTCTGCCTCTCCCAGGCTTTCTTAGTTCAGTTACTGGGTTTTTCCCTCTACCACTTCCCCTGGGAGGCCGTTCATGCATTTACCCTCTTTCCATGAAGAAATATTTCCTGATGCTATTCAGAGTCTGCTCTCTCCATATTAAGCTTATGTAATTCTCACTGTCGCCCCTTCCACCTTGTTTTCAGCTGGATCCCAAGTGCACGTGGAGATAGGGACTCATCCCAGGGTCTCACAAAGACTGAAGCAGAGCTGGGACTAGAACTGAGGCACAGGGAGATAAAGTGACTCACCCCAGGGTCACACAGAGAGTCAGTGGCAGAGCTGGGATTAGAACTGAGGCACAGGGAGATAAAGTGACTCACCCCAGCGTCACACAGAGAGTCGGTGGCAGAGCTGGGATTAGAACTGAGGCACAGGGAGATAAAGTGACTCACCCCAGCGTCACACAGAGAGTCAGTGACAGGGCTGGGATTAGAGCTGAGGCACAGGGAGATAAAGTGACTCACCCCAGGGTCACAGAGAGTCAGTGACAGAGCTGGGATTAGAGCTGAGGCACAGGGAGATAAAGTGACTCACCCCAGGGTCACACAGAGAGTCAGTGACAGAGCTGGGATTAGAACTGAGGCACAGGGAGATAAAGTGACTCCCCCAGGGTCACACAGAGAGTCAGTGACAGAGCTGGGATTAGAACTGAGGCACAGAGGGATAAAAGTGACTCACCCCAGGGTCACACAGAGAGTCAGTGACAGAGCTGGGATTAGAGCTGAGGCACAGGGAGATAAAGTGACTCACCCCAGGGTCACACAGAGAGTCAGTGACAGAGCTGGGATTAGAACTGAGGCACAGGAGATAAAGTGACTCACCCCAGGGTCACAGAGAGAGTCACTGACAGAGCTGGGATTAGAACTGAGGCACAGTGAGATAAAGTGACTCACCCCAGGGTCACACAGAGAGTCACTGACAGAGCTGGGATTAGAACTGAGGCACAGTGAGATAAAGTGACTCACCCCAGGGTCACACAGAGAGTCAGTGTCAGAGCTGGGACTAGAACTGAGGCACAGGGAGATAAAGTGACTCATCCCAGGGTCACACAGAGAGTCAGTGTCAGAGCTGGGACTAGAACTGAGGCACAGGGAGATAAAGTGACTCACCCCAGGGTCACACAGAGAGTCAGTGTCAGAGCTGGGATTAGAACTGAGGCACAGGGAGATAAGGTGACTCACCCCAGGGTCACACAGAGAGTCAGTGACAGAGCTGGGATTAGAACTGAGGTACAGGGAGATAAAGTGACTCACCCCAGGGTCACACAGAGAGTCAGTGTCAGAGCTGGGACTAGAACTGAGGCACAGGGAGATAAAGTGACTCACCCCAGGGTCACACAGAGAGTCAGTGACAGAGCTGGGATTAGAACTGAGGCACAGAGAGATAAGGTGACTCACCCCAGGGTCACACAGAGAGTCAGTGATAGAGCTGGGATTAGAACTGAGGCACAGGGAGATAAGGTGACTCACCCCAGGGTCACACAGAGAGTCAGTGATAGAGCTGGGATTAGAACTGAGGCACAGAGAGATAAGGTGACTCACCCCAGGGTCACACAGAGAGTCAGTGACAGAGCTGGGATTAGAACTGAGGCACAGAGAGATAAGGTGACTCACCCCAGGGTCACACAGAGAGTCGGTGGCAGAGCTGGGATTAGAACTGAGGCACAGGGAGATAAAGTGACTCACCCCAGGGTCACACAGAGAGTCAGTGACAGAGCTGGGATTAGAACTGAGGCACAGAGAGATAAGGTGACTCACCCCAGGGTCACACAGAGAGTCAGTGACAGAGCTGGGATTAGAGCTGAGGCACAGGGAGATAAAGTGACTCATCCCAGGGTCACACAGAGAGTGAGTGGCAGAGCTGGGATTAGAACTGAGGCACAGGGAGATAAAGTGACTCACCCCAGGGTCACAGAGAGAGTCAGTGACAGAGCTGGGATTAGAACTGAGGCACAGGGAGATAAAGTGACTCATCCCAGGATCACACAGAGAGTCAGTGACAGAGCTGGGATTAGAACTGAGGCACAGGGAGATAAAGTGACTCACCCCAGGGTCACAGAGAGTCAGTGACAGAGCTGGGACTAGAACTGAGGCACAGGGAGATAAAGTGACTCACCCCAGGGTCACACAGAGAGTCAGTGACAGAGCTGGGATTAGAGCTGAGGCACAGGGAGATAAAGTGACTCACCCCAGGGTCACACAGAGAGTCAGTGACAGAGCTGGGATTAGAGCTGAGGCACAGGGAGATAAAGTGACTCACCCCAGGGTCACACAGAGAGTCAGTGACAGAGCTGGGATTAGAACTGAGGCACAGGGGGATAAAGTGACTCACCCCAGGGTCACACAGAGAGTCAGTGATAGAGCTGGGATTAGAACTGAGGCACAGGGAGATAAAGTGACTCACCCCAGGGTCACACAGAGAGTCAGTGACAGAGCTGGGATTAGAGCTGAGGCACAGGGAGATTTAGTGATTTATCCTAGAGTAACAGAGAGAGTCGGTGACAGAGCAGGGATTAGAACTGAGGCAAAGGGAGAAAGTGACTTTATGCCAGGGTCACACAGAGAGTCAGTGACAGAAAGTTTCCTGACCCCTAGTCTTAGCTCTAAACATGAACCTCCCTCCTCCTCCTGCCTCCCACTACTGCCCCCTTTTCTGTGCTCTTGCTAGGTGGGGCCGTCTGGATCGGGGAAGAGTACAGTCATTCGCCTGCTTTTCCGATTTTATGATGTCCGGGGAGGCTGCATCAAGATAGATGGACAGGACATCTCCAAGGTAAGAGGTGACTTACAGATGGAAATGAGGGGAGCTGCTCACATTAGGCTACCAACTATGTCTTTCTGGGAGTTTCTGCAAAATCTCATAGAGCAAATCATAGAGCAAGAAACAATGTCCTCCCCTGTATCTAATGCAGATCTCTGAGGGTTCCTGCAGGATCTCACAGTGCAGGAGACAATGTCCTCCCCTGTATCTAATGCAGACCTCTGAGGGTTCCAGCAGGATCTCACAGCACAGGAGACAATGTCCTCCCCTGTATCTAATGCAGATCTCTGAGGGTTCCTGCAGGATCTCACAGCGCAGGAGACAATGTCCTCCCCAGTATCTAATGCAGACCTCTGAGGGTTCCTGCAGGATCTCACAGTGCAGGAGACAATGTCCTCCCCTGTATCTAATGCAGATCTCTGAGGGCTCCTGCAGGATCTCACAGTGCAGGAGACAATGTCCTCCCCTGTATCTAATGCAGATCTCTGAGGGTTCCTGCAGGGTCTCACAGTGCAGGAGACAATGTCCTCCCCAGTATCTAATGCAGATCTCTGAGGGTTCCTGCAGGATCTCACAGTGCAGGAGACAATGTCCTCCCCTGTATCTAATGCAGATCTCTGAGGGTTCCTGCAGGGTCTCACAATGCAGGAGACAATGTCCTCCCCTGTATCTAATGCAGATCTCTGCGGGTTCCTGCAGGATCTCACAGCACAGGAGATAATGTCCTCCCCTGTATCTAATGCAGATCTCTGAGGGCTCCTGCAGGATCTCACAGTGCAGGAGACAATGTCCTCCCCTGTATCTAATGCAGATCTCTGAGGGTTCCTGCAGGATCTCACAGTGCAGGAGACAATGTCCTCCCCTGTATCTAATGCAGATCTCTGAGGGTTCCTGCAGGATCTCACAGTGCAGGAGACAATGTCCTCCCCTGTATCTAATGCAGATCTCTGAGGGTTCCTGCAGGATCTCACAGTGCAGGAGACAATGTCCTCCCCTGTATCTAATGCAGACCTTTGAGGGTTCCTGCAGGATCTCACAGCACAGGAGACAATGTCCTCCCCTGTATCTAATGCAGACCTTTGAGGGTTCCTGCAGGATCTCACAGCACAGGAGACAATGTCCTCCCCTGTATCTAATGCAGATCTCTGAGGGTTCCTGCAGGATTTCACAGCACAGGAGACAATGTCTTCTCCTGTATCTAATGCAGATCTCTGAGGGCTTCTGCAGGATCTCACAGCACAGGAGACCATGTCCTCCCCTGTATCTAATGCAGATCTCTGAGGGCTCCTGCAGGATCTCTCAGTGCAGGAGACAATGTCCTCCCCTGTATCTAATGCAGATCTCTGAGGGTTCCTGCAGGGTCTCACAGTGCAGGAGACAATGTCCTCCCCAGTATCTAATGCAGATCTCTGGGGGTTCCTGCAGGATCTCACAGCGCAGGAGACAATGTCCTCCCCTGTATTTAATGCAGAATTCTGAATCTCACAGCGCAGGAGACAATGTCCTCCCCTGTATCTAATGCAGATCTCTGAGGGTTCCTGCAGGATCTCACAGTGCAGGAGACAATGTCCTCCCCTGTATCTAATGCAGATCTCTGAGGGTTCCTGCAGGGTCTCACAGTGCAGGAGACAATGTCCTCCCCAGTATCTAATGCAGATCTCTGAGGGCTCCTGCAGGATCTCACAGTGCAGGAGACAATGTCCTCCCCTGTATCTAATGCAGATCTCTGAGGGTTCCTGCAGGATCTCACAGCACAGGAGACAATGTCCTCCCCTGTATCTAATGCAGATCTCTGAGGGCTCCTGCAGGATCTCACAGTGCAGGAGACAATGTTCTTCCCTGTATCTATTGCAGATCTCTGAGGGTTCCTGCAGGATCTCACAGTGCAGGAGACAATGTCCTCCCCTGTATCTAATGCAGATCTCTGAGGGTTCCTGCAGGGTCTCACAGCACAGGAGACAATGTCCTCCCCTGAATCTAATGCAGATCTCTCAGGGTTCCTGCAGGATCTCACAGCGCAGGAGACAATGTCCTCCCCTGTATCTAATGCAGATCTCTCAGGGTTCCTGCAGGATCTCACAGCACAGGAGACAATGTCCTCCCCTGTATCTAATGCAGATCTCTGAGGGTTCCTGCAGGATCTCACAGCACAGGAGACAATGTCCTCCCCAGTATCTAATGCACATCTCTGAGGGCTCCTGCAGGATCTCACAGCACAGGGGACAATGTCCTCCCCAGTATCTAATGCAGATCTCTGGGGGTTCCTGCAGGATCTCACAGCGCAGGAGACAATGTCCTCCCCTGTATTTAATGCAGATCTCTGGGGGTTCCTGCAGGATCTCACAGCACAGGAGACAATGTCCTCCCCAGTATCTAATGCAGATCTCTGGGGCTTCCTGCAGGATCTCACAGCACAGGAGACAATGTCCTCCCCAGTATCTAATGCAGATCTCTGGGGGTTCCTGCAGGATCTCACAGCGCAGGAGACAATGTCCTCTCCAGTATCTAATGCAGATCTCTGAGGGTTCCTGCAGGATCTCACAGCACAGAAGACAATGTCCTCCCCTGTATCTAATGCAGATCTCTGGGGGTTCCTGCAGGATCTCACAGCGCAGGAGACAATGTCCTCCCCTGTATCTAATGCAGATCTCTGAGGGTTCCTGCAGGATCTCACAGCACAGGAGACAATGTCCTCCCCTGTATCTAATGCAGATCTCTGAGGGTTCCTGCAGGATCTCACAGCACAGGAGACAATGTCCTCCCCTGTATCTAATGCAGATCTCTGGGGGTTCCTGCAGGATCTCACAGCGCAGGAGACAATGACCTCCCCTGTATCTAATGCAGATCTCTGAGGGTTCCTGAAGGATCTCACAGCACAGGAGACAATGTCCTCCCCTGTATCTAATGCAGATCTCTGAGGGTTCCTGCAGGATCTCACAGCGCAGGAGACAATGTCCTCTCCTGTATCTAATGCAGATCTCTGAGGGTTCCTGCAGGATCTCACAGCGCAGGAGACAATGACCTCCCCTGTATCTAATGCAGATCTCTGAGGGTTCCTGCAGGATCTCACAGCACAGGAGACAATGTCCTCCCCTGTATCTAATGCAGATCTCTGGGGGTTCCTGCAGGATCTCACAGCACAGGACACAGTTTCCCCCCCCTGTATCTAATGCAGGTTTCTGTGAGGTCTCCTGGACGTCCTGGTTCTGGAAGGGACTGTCATCACCCTGTGTTACTTAATACTATTGTGTAAGTTTTTCCCACCGGTGGGATTTTGCTCCTCAGTTGCATCTGCTTCCCCCTCGCTCCCGATGTCTGAGAAGAGCTGGGTTGTGTTTTGGTTTTCCGGATCCTTTGGATCTGGGACCTTGAGTGAGAGGAAGAGGAAGCAGAAAATATCTAGGGAGGCTCAGTGTTTTTTGGGAGTCACAAATTTTACATTTAGTTTTAACAATTTTTATTGGCATAAAATCAAAGAGGACTTGGGTTGCAGGGTTGCTGATGCATCCACAAGTAGAGACCGAGAGTTATGACAATACAGATAAGAACTGGAAACCCCAAATTTTACATTTAATGAGACTCCTGGTTTGGGCTTTAAAATTTTTTTTTGTTGTTGTAATTTATTGTTTATTAACACAACCGTAAATAATGCCATACAGTTAACTGAACGGACAGAAACCGTTAACATGGAGTGAACATGTGAACATCACACGCTAGATTCTCATCACGTACAGTACGATATGTTGAGTGAAAGGTCTTTGAGGTGTTCTGAAAACAGCTGTGAAGCACCACAGCTGGAAAGCTGCTGTAAGATCAGGGGATCTCCCACCTCCTCTGTCGTCCCCCCGGCAGATTCTAGCCCAGGAGAGCCCCGGGGGGGGGCATGGATGGGCACAGGGAGGAGGACTTAGATCCCCTGCTGGGGGATGATCAGCGAAACGATCTTGCCCTTCCAGACACAGGCCTTGCGGTGGCCCCACTAAGATGAGGTGGAAGGGGGCAAAGCCGTGAGTGGCCACCCGGATTCACACTCTCAAACCGCCGGGAGGGCGCCTTTCTGCGGATGTACTGTCTTCCGAAGACTCGGATCAGGGTTTGGTCCCTAGTGATCCTGCAGAGGATCCGCTGGATCCGGTCATGGCTGGCGTGAGAGGGCCGGCCACTACCTTGCCGTTCCTCAAGATGGTGCAGCAGTTAGTGGTCAGGGAGTGGGAGACTCCAAAGCCTGGCCTGAAAGTCAACGGACAAAACAAATACAGGAGCAAGGAACTGCACTCCAAGCATTCAGTAACAACAAATCGGGAAATGCAGTAGGGTTTAACGAGTCCCAGACAAGATGATAATAAGTTGTAAAATTAACTTTTTATTGGCGGCAACGCCATTGCTTTGAAAAAGGCAGAGTTTTAGACAGGGTCCCCCGACCCGGACCCGTGTTTCGCCAAACGCGGCTGCATCGGGAGGGACGTATTTAAAGCGGAGTTCATAAGCTGTAACAGAGAGAACAATTTAAATGGGGGGAACTCATAGAAAAGGATCCAAAATTGAGCAGCACAGATAGGGAATCATAATCAATTCATAACACATGGTGTATTAACGTAACGCTCACATTCCAGTTCAAAGTAATGCTCACATCCAATTTTACAAAGAAAAGATAGGCAGCACCGGCAGATTATACATTTAAAGAAACCACAAAATAGCGCAAAGATTTCTTGGCCAGTCTTTAATGAAATAAGCCCCTATTTAATAATCGGAGAAACCAGTCCAGAAATACAGTAAGTAAAAAAGTGATCGGAAGGACAAGTGCAAGCAAATTACAGAAAACCAGAAGCATGTAACGTGCGAGGTCGGTACAAGGGGAAAATAATAATAAAGAATAAATAAGTAAATGAAGATACAGGTTTTTGCACCCGATTGTAAAAGCTACAAAAAACTTTAAAAAGATGATATTATGAACAAACTTAAAGACGGTTACTGAACATACGGCCATAAAATCACTTAAGTGCAACCATTTAAATTAAAGTCGGGAAATAGTGCCGTATTGCAGAAGCGTCAGAATGACTGCACGGAGGAAGGTTTATCCTAACAAAAGGAAAAGTTATTCTTAAAGGTCTGAGCAGAGTCAAATACTTCAAAGTTTAAACCGTACAGCCAATATTAACCACATACATACCTTAACAGCACTGTGCTTGTAAATATTATGGTTTGCAAGGAGAGTGGGCTGTGCCGGCGAAACCAAACATTTTAAAGAACCCGGGGGAAAAGGGCGCCAAACAATTCAACCAATCATAGAGCATTAGAAAACTTTCAGCCAATAGGAAAGCTGACCTCGGGTACAGATGAACAACATACAAAAAACGTACAAAGTCGCTACATACATCGAAAATAAGAATAGGATAAAGGCATGTGTACTGAGACAACAAAAAACCTTACGTGTCCTTACAACAGCGCTTAAACAGATTAACAGGAGTCATAGAAAAAAAACGCCACTCGATCTCAGAATTAAGACTGTGTGGTATTCGACTATTTAATCTAAAAATCCATTTCTGTTCACGCCTAAGACAAGATTTCGGAAAAGTTCCTGCCCTGGGGTGGTAAGAGCATACAGTATCAATAATAAAAAATCTCAGTTCACTTTCATCATGACCTAACATAATCCAATGAGACACCGAGGGAGCCGTCTCTCGATTATTTCTGATATTTCTGCAGCTCTGCCTTAATGGTTAATGGACTTTTCCTTCAGGAACTTGTCCAAACCTTTTTTAAACGCAGCTACACTAACAGCTTTCACCACATCCTCTTCCAACAAATTCCAGAGCTTAATTATGCATTGAGTAAAAGAAAATATTTTCTCTTATTAGCTTTCAGTCTCCGAGCCGTGATTTGTGGCAGCATGATGCAGAGGGCTTGTTTGTGCTGGGTGCAGAAGGCACAAGGGCAAGCCTTATCAGAGGATGTCTGTTCTCTGCTGTCAGTGCACGTGGAGGCTGGGGTGGCTTATGTCGTGGATGCACTTTATGATTTGGTGCACACTTCGGCCAGGAGCATGGTCTTGGCAGTAGTGGCTCACAGACTTTTGTGGTTGAGAAATTGGTCGGCGGACATGAGAACATAACATAAGAAATTGCCATAGTGGATCAGACCAAGGGTCCATCAAACCCATCATCCTGTTTCCAACAGTGGCCAAACCAGGCAAGGAGCCAAACACTAAGTAGATCCCATGCTACTGATGCCAGTAATAGCAGAGGCTATTCCCTAAGTCAGCTTGATTAATAGCAGATAATGGACTTCTCCAAGACTTTATCCAAACCTTTTTTAAACCCAGCTACACTAACTGCACTAACCACATCCTCTAGCAACAATTCCAGAGCTTAATTGTAAGTTGAGTGAAAAGAATTTTCTACAATTAGGTTTATATGTGCTACTTGCTAACTTCATGGAGTGCCCCCTAGTCCTTCTATTATCCGAAGGCACAGCTGTGTAATCTTCCCTTTGGATCAGCTGATAAAGACTTTGGGGAAGTCCAAAGGGAACAGGTTGCCTGAGGATAGGAAAACCAGCAAGAAGGTGTTTCCACCTGGTCCCAGTTTCGGGAATCGTGTAGGTTCCGGTCAAGCAAGCTGTCTTCTGGTGCAGGAGCAAAGCAGTCGGTGAGACAGCAGCAGTCCTTTCAAGGTGCCTACAGATCTTCCAGGGATGGTACCGACCAAGGGGCCGATGGAGGAAAGTCATCACAATGAAGCCAGCATCGCCTATTCTTCCATAGACGCGGTAGGGGGCAGATTGTCCAGCTTTTACGAGAAGTGGGCCAAGATTACCTCTGACCACTGGGTTCTAGAGCTGGTGCGAGATGGCTACGCGCTAGAATTTTCTAGCCCTGTCAAGAAAACCTTTCTGGAGTCCCACATCATCTCAAAGCAAGCGAGAGGCAGTGTGGAGGACTCTGCAGAGGTTGCTAAGCTTAAACGTGATGTTCCCATCCTGAGGGAGTAGCAGGGACAGAGAAGGTACTCCATTTATTTTGTGGTTCCCAAGAAGGAAAGGAAAATTAGTTTCTTACCTGATAATTTTCGTTCCTGTAGTACCAAGGATCAGTCCAGGACACCTGGGTTGTGACTCCGCACCAGTAGATGGAGACAGACTAAAACTTGTGGGCGGAGCATATATGCCCCTGTGCCAGTCACAGCCCCTCAGTCATACGTAATGTCAAAGTAGAACACAACCAGAGAACTAAACTAGCTAGAAACCGCTAAGAGAATGGGGAAACACCCCTCCTGGAAACAGACTCTCCAACCGAGAGAGTTAAACAAGCGGAACAAAATAATTCAGAACAAAGAGCGGACTCTCCATTACTTCAGCGCAGCACTGCGGGCGGGATCCTGGACTGATCCTTGGTACTACAGGAACGAAAATTATCAGGTAAGAAACTAATTTTCCTTTCCCTGTACGTACCAGGATCAGTCCAGGACACCTGGGATGTACCAGAGCTAAATTACCGAGGGTGGGAAGCAGAGAGTCCCGCTCGGAGTACCCTCTCTCCAAATCCCCCGGGATCGGTAGCCCGGACATCCAACCGGTAATGCCTGATAAAGGTATGTAACGACTTCCAGGTAGCCGCCCCGCAAATCTCTTGAGGCGATACCAGAGAAGCCTCCGCTCAAGATGCCGCCTGCGCACGAGTCGAGCGAGCCCTCAGGCCCACGGGAAGCGGTTTTCCCCGCACCACTTTCTTAGGACCAGAGAACAGGACAAACAGATGATCCGTGACCCGAAAAGGATTACTGACCTCCAGATATCGGAGGAGGGACCTCCGCACGTCAAGCTTCCGCAATTCTCTCGCTTCCGGAACAGAGAACTCCCCGCCCGCCAAAGCGGGCAGTTCCACCGATTGATTCATATGAAAAGACGACACCACTTTCGGTAGGAAGGAAGGAACTGTGCGCAAAGAAACTCCGGAATCGGAAATACGCAAAAGGGGTTCACTACAGGACCGGGCCTGCAACTCGGAAACACGCCGTGCTGAGGTTATCGCTACCAAGAACGCCGTCTTAAGAGTGAGATCCTTAAGAGTCGCGCGTTTTAAAAGCTCAATAGGCGCCGTGCATAGGGAGGAGAGAACCCAGTTGAGGTTCCAAGCCGGACAAGGAAGACGCAAGGGAGGACGAAGGCGTTTGGCACCCCGGAGGAAGCGAGCAATGTCCGGGTGGAGCGCTAGGGACGTACCACGGACCGTACCCCGCAAACAACCGAGCGTTGCCACTTGAACCCGAAGGGAACTGCACGCCAAGGGAACTGCACGCCAGGCCTATGGCCAGACCAGCCTGGAGGAACGCCAGAATGTCGGAGACGGAAGCCGAAGTGGAGACCACCCCACGCTGCACGCACCAGTCCTCAAAGACCACCCAGACACGGACATATGCCAGACGGGGCCCTGAAGGAGCAGGCCCGCCATTCCGTGAAACCGAAGGGGCGCCGTTACCGCCAGCTGGGCGAGGTCTGCGAACCACGGCCGGCGCGGCCACTCCGGTGCCACCAAGACTACCTTGGGCCGGGTGCAATTCTATGCGCCGTAGAATCATGCCGATCATCGGCCACGGGGGAAACACGTAGAGCAGCACATCCGTCGGCCAGGGAAGCACCAACGCATCGACGCCTTCTGCCCCCCGTTCTCGACATTGACTGTAAAATCGTGGGGCCTTCGCGTTGTGCCACGTGGCCATCAGATCCATGTGGGGAACCCCCCACGTTTTGCAAATGAGCAGAAAGCTTCGTCCCCCAACTCCCACTCTCCGGGATCCAGACGATGACGGCTGAGAAACTCTGTCTGCACGTTGTCGACTCCCACAATGTGAGACGCTGCTATGTTGCTGAGATGTAGCTCCGACCAGGCCATCAAGCGCTGAGCCTCCTCCGCCACCTGGGGGCTCCTTGTCCCGCCCTGGCGGTTGATGTATGCCCCTGTGGTCGCAACACTCGAACTGCCTTCCCCCGCCGCAACGGCAGGAAGGCTTGCAGGGCCAGACGGACCACTCTGGTCTCTAGGCGATTGATAGACCACTGGGCTTGCGACACGGACCATAGGCCTTGGACCGAGCTCCCCAGGCAGACCGCTCCCCAACCGAAGAGGCTGGCATCTGTGGTCACCACTGTCCAGTTGGGCACCTGAAGAGAGACCCCGGATGACAGATGCTTGGGATCCAGCCACCAGGACACCTGGGATGTACCAGCAGGCTGGACCTCGCGTGTCCCTTGAGTGGAAGCGGTAGATGGACCTCGCGTGTCCCTTGAGTTGAAGCGGTAGATGGAATTCCTCCGAGACCGGCTTCCAGCGGGATAGTAAGGATGACTGTAATGGACGCAGATGAGCGAATGCCCCGGGAACCAGTGCCAGCGTTGAAGCCATAGACCCTAGAACCGTAAGGTAGTCGCAGACCCGCGGTTGGCGGAGAGACAATAAGCGACATACTTGAGCTTGCAGTTTGCACCTCCGTTCGTGTGACAGGAACACCTTGCCCTGCTTCGTGTCGAAAGAGCTCCCAGATATTCCAAGGTCCGCGCGGGTGTCAGATGACTCTTGCTGTAGTTGACCACCCATCCTAGGGACTGCAGAAGGTGGAGGACCCTGGCTACCGCCATCCGACACTGATCCTCGGACTTTGCCCGAATCAACCAATCGTCCGGGTAAGGATGGACCAGGAGACCTTCTCGGCGCAGCTGCGCCGCCACCACGACCATCACCTTCGAGAATGTACGTGGGGCCGTCGCGAGCCCGAACGGGAGCGCTCGGAACTGGTAATGCCGCCCTAGAACGCAGAACCTGAGGAAGCGTTGGAACGATGGAAGAATGCCTATGTGAAGATATGCCTCCGTGAGATCCCGGGAGGCTAGGAACTCGCCGGGCCTTACCGCAGCGATGACTGAACGAATCGCCTCCATTTTGAAGTGAGGAACCCGAAGGCATCGGTTCACCCCTTGAGATCCAGAATGGGTCTGGACGTGCCGTCTTTCCTTGGGACGATGCAGTAGATGGAGCAACGGCCCTTGCCGTGTTGGCTGACCGGGACTGGGGAAATAGCTTCCAAACCTTCTAAGCGTTGGATGGTGTCGAGCACCGCCGCCTTCTTCTCGGGAGCTTTGCAAGGCGAGACAAGGAACTTGGCCGCTGGGGTATGAGCAAAATCTAACGCGTAGCCGAGCCCTATGACCGTGAGGACCCACTGGTCCGACGTTACACCGGCCCATCTCTCGTAATGACATCAACCGTGCCCCGCCGTTGGGAACGGCGTGCCGAGGCTGCGGCGAGAGATGGGCCGACCCCCTTTCATTGCGAAGACTTGGGCGCCGTGATTGCCAGAGCACCTCCTTGTCTACCGAAGCGCCTACCTCGAAGAGACTGTTGCTGCCACTGCGGAGTACGGGAGGAGGAAGACCTATACGAGCGCCCGGACGACCTTTGAGGACGCGACCTCCTGGGACCCTGAAAACGAGATCTGGCCGAAAAACGAGGACCTCGCCCAGGATCTATCCTCGGGAAGCTAGAAGGCCCTGTTTTCCCCCCGGGAAACATTAACTCGTCCAATTCCTTGCCAAACAGCAAATTCCCTTGAATGGTAGTGCCCTGAAATGAGCCTTGGAAGAATCATCCGCCGCCCAGTTGCGCAACCACAAAAATCGGCGTGCCGAGACAGCCGCTACCATGGACCTAGCCGACGTGAGCAGCAAATCGTGCAGCGCATCCGCGCCATATGCTATTGCAGCTTCCAAACGATCTGCCTGCGCTGCCTCGTCTGCGGATAAATCCGCATTGGCTTGAAGAACCTGGGCCCAGCGCAGACTGGCCCGCATAGCGAAATTCGTGCAGATGGCGGCCTGCACTCCCAGCGCGGAAACCTCGAAATCTTCTTGAGCTGCACTTCCAGCTTCCTGTCCTGAAGGTCCTTGAGAGCTGCCGCGTCCGTGACCGGAATGGTAGATCTCTTTGTTACCGCGGAGACCGCTGAGTCCACCTTGGGGAATATGAGAAGGTCCAGCGCATCCTCCGGAAGCGGGTACAGCTTGTCCATGGCCTTACTGACCTTCAGACCTAACTCCGGGGTGTCCCATTCCCGGGACAGAATATTCGTCGAGGAGAAATGAAACGGGAAAGCCACTGCCGGACCCGAGAGACCTAACAGGACCGGATCCATGTTTGCTTCCTGACGGACTACCACCGGAGGAGCTTCTATTCCCAGCTCCTGGAGAATGGCCGGAATTAAGGGTGGCAGTTCCTCCCTGCAGAAGAGCCGGACCACCTTGGGATCATCACCTTCCACTGCTTGGGATCCCTTTCCGGCGCCTGGCTGAGCGGATTCGTCCGTCCCATCTCCGTCGGCCCCTTTCAGGGGCTTCTCTGGGAATCAGAGTCCACCCCAGGGGGGGAATCGGCTTCCCGTGGGACGCCACGAGGAAGCCGCGTACTTCGGGAAGGGCCCTGGGACCCCTCCGCAGCGCCCTTAGGATTGCATGACGTCTTCCCTGGGGGGGGCCTTGCGGGGTCCCCCCCGGCCGCGCTTACTGCGCTTACACTTTAGGACTTTGCGCAACAACAGCGCCAAATCCTCCGAACAGGACCCCGAGGCTGAAGAATCATTCTCTGAAACCCCCGGGGACCAAGGGTCCCCCGAGGGGACCCCCCCTGTATCAATCCGCTGAGGAGAAAGCGCGGGAGGCAGGCCCGAGGCTCCTGTCGTTTCCCGCGCCATTTCACGGTCCGAGGCCAAAATGGCCGCCACTCCCGCGCTCAGCGGGAAAAAGTCTTGAGGCCGCTCTGCCGAGCCCCCCCCCTGCGCGGCGGCGATCGTGCACTGCGGGATCGAGCCCCCCGAGGTGCCTCGGATGACCCCTCTCTGCCCGGGAAGCAGGCCGCACACAGAGCACCGCGCTAAAGCCGCGCGCGCGCCGAGCCGCAGGCCCTACAGGCCGAGCCACGAGGCATGCCGACGAGCCGCGGCGAAGAGCGCAACGGGAGAAAAATTAAATTTAGCGAAACCGGCCCCCCCCCCGGCCTCCCCCCTGCCAGCGACGCCCCCCCCGGAGACCCCACGGAGCGGCGACGCAAAGCAGCAGAGAGCTGAAGCCAGAGAGAACCGAAAACAAAAGTAAAAACATTTTTTTTTTTTTTTTTTTTTACAACAACGCTTGTCGCTGTCCACGGTCCTGGAGCCCTAGTCCAGCAGGGGTGAGTGAACCGGGCTCCCCGGTGTCACCCCTGACGCTGCTACTGGGAAAGCCGGGTCCTCGACCCTAGCAGCGGCCTCAACCAGGGGGGGGTAGTCCCCTCAGGACCTCACAACCCCCCTGGGAGACAGGGCGGACGGGACCTCAGGGACAATTTAACAAAAATCAAAATCCCAATTAAAAACACTAAAACTGGCCTAAAACCAAGAAAAGAAAGAACCGACCCTGACGGAGTACCAGAACCAGGGCAGGAAGGAGCTGTGACCTGACCTGCACCACCTACTGGAGACAGAGTAAGACTGAGGGGCTGTGACTGGCACAGGGGCATATATGCTCCGCCCACAAGTTTTAGTCTGTCTCCATCTACTGGTGCGGAGTCACAACCCAGGTGTCCTGGACTGATCCTGGTACGTACAGGGAAGGAACATTTCGGCCCATTCTCGACTTGCAAAAGGTGAACAGGGCCCTGAGTGTTCCATGTTTTCAAATGGAGACATTAAGAACAGTGATTGCGGCGGTCTGCAGAGGAGAGTTCTTGGTGTCGTTGGACCTAACGGAGGCATACCTCCATATTCTCATTCGATGGGACCATCAGAAGTTCTTCAGTTCATGGTGTTGGGATAGTACTTCCAGTTTTGTGCTCTTCCCTTTGGACTGGCCACAGCACCATGAACCTTCACAAAGGCGATGATGGTAGTGGCAGCAGCCCTTCGAAGAGAAGGGGTGTTGGTTCATCCATATCTGGATGATTGGCTTATTCGTGTGAAGACGTAGGATGAGTGTTTGAGGTCTCTCCAACGAGTCATAGGCACCTTGCGGTTGCTGGGTTGGGTGATAAATGTGGCGAAAAGTCACCTGGTGCCTTCCCAGTCTTCGGAATATCTGGGGGCGCTTTTCGATACCCAGAAGGGCAGGGTGTTTTTGACCTCGGACAGGGTAGCAACAGTCTGGGATTATTTACAGGTTCTGGGGTCCATGGCTTCTATGTTGGATTTGGTTCTGTGGGCCTTTGCACACATGAGACCGTTGCAGAGCTCACTCTTCTCCAGGTGAAATCCCTTGTCAGAGGAGTATCATCTGCCTTTGCCTCTTCTACAGGTATCCAGATCCAGTCTGTCATGGTGGCTGTCGCGTCACAACCTGGAAAAGGGAATGGATGTGGAGACCCCAGACTTGGGTGGTGGTGACCATGGATGCCAGGCTCAAAAGTTGGGGAACGGTGTGCCTGGGGCGGTCTGCTCAAAGGCTTTTGTCAGTGGAGGAGAGGGCCTGGTCCATCAATTGCCTGGAAACAAGGGTGGTTTGGTCACGGGAGGCCTTCCTTCTCCGGATCAGAGGCAGGATGGTTTGGGTATTCTTGGACAGTGCGACAACAGTGGCATACATCAACTGGCAAGGAGGGACGAAGAGTCAAGCAGTGGCTGTGGAAGCTCGGCAGTTTTTTGTTTGGGTGGAGCTCCATCTAGTGGGAATAGCGGCGTCTCATGTCGTGGGTGCAGACAATGTGCAGGTAGATTTCCTCAGCAAGCAGCAGTTGGATCTGGGGGAATGGGAGTTGTCCCTGGACGCTTGGGATAGCATCTGTATGAGATGGGGCGTCCCCAATTAGATCTTGTGGCGACATGGGCCAACAAAAAGATGAAAAGGTTTTTCAGTCGCAGAAGAGAGGTAGGCGCAGCAGGGTTGGATGCTCTGGTGTGTCCTTGGCTGACTGAGATCCTGCTGTACCTGTTTCCCCCATGGCCACTCATTGGGCGAGTTCTGCAAAGCATAGGGTCACATCCGAGGTCGGTGGTGCCAGAGTGACTGCGGTGCCTGTGGTTCGCAGATCTCGTGCATTTCAAGGTAGAGAGACCCCTCAGGTTGGACCATATGTTCCACTTGCTGTGGCAGGAGCCCATATTTTCGGATCGGGAGGATCACTTTTGTCTTGCGATTTGGCTTTGAGAGGCGGCGGTTGCTTCTGAAGGACCATTCGGAACAGGTTATTTCTACCCTCCTCCAGGCTCGGAGACCCTCTACCTCTATGGTATATGTCAGGGTCTTGGAAGGTCTTTGAATCATGGTGCCTACCCAGAAATTGGCTCCCCTATCTGTTGACATTCCTCAGATTTTAGCCTTTTTACAGGAGGGTTTTGTCTAAGGGTTTGGCCTACAACTCCCTCCATGTGCAGGAATTGGCTTTGGGTTCCCTTAGGGACATGGTGCAGGGGGAAGTTTTTGGCCTCTCATCCTGATGTGGTTCGATTGCTGAAAGGGGTTAAAACATATGCGGCCTCCAGTTCAGAAGTTGTGTCCGGATTGGAGCCTCAATCTGGTTCTGCAAGTGCTCTATGGTGAGCCCTTTAGGCCTTTGAGAAGTGCAACATTGTGAAGGACCTGACGTTAAAGACAGTGTTTCTGGTGGCTATATGTTCTGCCAGACGGATTTTGGAATTGCAGGTTGTGTCTTACAGGGATCCTTTTCTGCATATTTCTAATGATAGGCCACATTGCGGAAGGTCCCTTCTTTCTTGCCGAAGGTGGTGTCCTCTTTTCATGTCAATCAGATGGTGGATCTTCTGGCTTTTACGGAATAGTCTAAGGATTTTTCTTAAGAAAGAAAGCTGCATCTTTTGGATGTGCGGACAAACTCTCCTGCGGTATCTCCTGCAGTATCACTAATTCGTTTCAGCGCTCAGCTCACCTTCTTGTGGTGTTCGGTGGCACGAAGAAAGGCAATAGGCCTTGAAGGCTACAATTGCTCATTGGCTGAAGGAGGCCATTTGCTCTGCTTATATTTGTAAGGGTCGCAAGATTCTAGTGGGGCTCAAAATGCATTCTACAAGAGCGCAGGCGGCCTCTTGGGTCAGTTGCTATCTCCCCAGGAGATTTGTAGAGCAGCAGTGTGGGTCTTCGCTTCATACTTTCACCAGACATTACTGTTTGGACATGCGGGCGCAGGAGGTTGCATCCTTTGGTGAGATTGTGTTGCGTACGGGTCTTTTGGGTTCCCACCCAGTTTAGGGGTGCTTGGGTGCATCCCACTTGCCTAGACTGATCTGGGTATGAACAGGAAAGGAAAATTGGTTCTTACCTGCTAATTTTTGTTCCTGCAATACCACATATCAGTCCAGAGACCCTCCCCGTAGCTGCCGAAAGACTACATTTCATTATTTATTTATTTATTTATTTATTTATTTATTTATTTAAAGCTTTTTTTTATACCGGCATTCATGATAGAATCACATCATGCCGGTTTACAAGTAACAAGGGGAGTGAAGAAAAACCTAACATTTAACAGGTGGAGAGAAGTAAGAAAGTTAGTTAGTTAGTTAGTTATTTATTTATTTATTTATTTATTTATTTATTTAACACTTTTTTTTTATACCGGCATTCGTAGGACACATCATGTCGGTTTACAAGTAACTGAGAAAGGAAATTACAATGAACGAGGAAAAAGGGCTAACTGGATAATAAAACAGGGGAAGCTGGAACTGGGATAAGAAGAGAAGCCTGAGTAGTTTTAGGAGTAAAAACGGGAACAATTATTTACATAGTGCTTGGGATGTAACATGATGGTTGTAGCATACAGATCATAAGGCCCATTAGAGGAGTCAGTGAGATTCAGGGAAGGCTTGTCTAAATAGCCAAGTCTTAAGTCTTTTCTAAATGTTAATAAGCATGGTTCCTGTCTGAGGTCCGGGGGCATAGCATTCCAGATGGAAGGTCCCGCCGTGGAGAAGGCTCGTTCCCTGAAGGCGAGGTGGTGTGTCACTTTGGATTGGGGAACATGTAACGATCCTCTGTAGGCTTCTCTGATGGGTCTGAAAGAGGAGTGTAGTTTGAGTGGGATTTGAAGGCTAAGAGGGCTTGGGAATGGATGGTTTTATGGATGATGGTCATGGACTTATGGAGGATTCTGAAATGTATTGGTAACCAGTGCAGATTTTTAAGAATGGGAGAGATGTGATCTCTTCTTCTGGTGTTTGTCAGGATTCTAGCTACCGCGTTTTGGAGCATCTGAAGAGGTTTAATGGAGGAGGAAGGGAGACCTAGCAAGATAGAGTTGCAGTAATCTATCTTAGAGAAAATCACGGCTTGGAAAACCGTTCTGAAGTCCTGGAAGTGGAGGAGTGGTTTGACTCTTTTTAGTACTTGCAGTTTGTAGAAGCTGTCCTTGGTGGTGCGGTTGATGAATGATTTTAAATTCAACCTGTTGTCGATTAGAACTCCTAGGTCTCTTGCTTGGGTGACGAAGATGTTAGATGGTGCGCTTAGTGTGATATTACTGTTTTCCGGGGAGATAAGGAGGAGTTCTGTCTTCGCTGCGTTTAGTATCAGGTTTAGACTAGAGAGAAGAAGGTTAATCTCTCGTCGGCAGGTTTCCCAGTGCTCAAGTGTTTTGGTAATAGATTATTTGGGGGATCAGTATTTGCACATCGTCGGCATAAAGGAAGTGTTTTAGTTTGAGGTTAGTTAGCAGCTGGCAAAGTGGAAGAAGGTAAATGTTGAAAAGGGTGGGGGAGAGGGAGGAACCTTGCGGAACTCCCAGTGATGAGTCGTAGCGGAGGGATTCTTTGCTATTGATTTTTACCTTGTAACCTCTGTTACTAAGGAAAGATTTGAACCATGAGAAAGCCGTTCCTGAGATTCCGATGTCCGCCAATTGGTTGAGGAGGATGGAATGGTTGACGGTGTCCAAAGGCCGCAGACAGGTCGAGGAGAATTAGTATAAAGGATTGGCCTTGTCCAGGCCCATGATGAGGTAATCAGTAAGTGAAATGAGAAGGGTTTCAGTGTTTAATGCCTTACGGAACCTGAATTGGGTGGGGTGCAGTATTTTATGGTCTTCTAGGTAATTGGAAAGTTGAGAGTTGACCAATTTTTCCATTATCTTGGCCATAAAAGGGAGATTGGAAATGGGGCGGAAATTGTTGGGGTCTTTGGATCAAGATTCGGTTTCTTTAGGAGAGGTTCAGAGATGCCAATTTTAAAGCCTCTGGGAAGATTCCCTGAGATAAAGAACAGTTTATGATATCGGCCAAGGTTTGGAGATGGTGTCGGGTATTAGCAGCAGCAATTTTGTAGGGATGTGGTCGAGTGGATGGGATGAGGGTTTCATTTTCTTTACTAGAGATTGGATCTCTGAAGCTGTGGTGGGGTTCAAACGATCTAGGGAGATGTTCTTGTTAGGAGAGATGGTAGGAGCTAGTAGTAGAGGAGGGGTTGGGGGGTAACTGGGTTACGAGATTGGAGATTTTGTTTTGGAAGTACAGGGCTAGTTTCGTCGGCTTTGGATTGAGCTTGATCATTGGGGCGTTAGCTTGAGTTAGAATCTGCTACGTAGGAAGAATAATGCTTTGGCGTCGAAAATAAGGTTTGAATCTTGTGGGCATAGAAATCCCTTTTTGCCCTTAGGGTGGAGTTCTTGTAGTGGTGGAGAGCGAGCTTGTATGCGGATAGTGTGCTGGAACATGAGGTTTTGCGCCAATTGCTTTCTTTCCGTCGGAGGTTTTGTTTGAGTTTACGGAGTTCATACCTTGATAGTTGATTAATATATTCCAAAGAGTTTTTTGGCAGTTTGTACATATGTTTTTTTGGGTTTCTGGAGGTGACAGAGGCTCCAGTGCAGGGGGCTCCAACCCTGCTTTACCTGATTGCCCTGGGAGGGTTTAGGTTCTAATCTTTGGCTTTGGGTACAGGTCAGTACTGAGGGACTGCAGGTGGCACTCTCGGTTATGTAGCAGTGCCTCAAAGTTTTGTTCCCTGTACGTACCCGGATCAGTCCAGACCGTGGGTTGAGCCTCCTTTCCAGCAGGTGGAGACAGACCAAACTGAAAGGGTATCCTATGTGAGGACAGAGCCTACCCTGTAGCCCTTCAGTATTTGTCTGTCTCCAGTAGGTGGAACAGCTCACCCTGTGGTTCCCTGTTCACTTCTATTTGTCCCTTCTGGGCGTTTTTTCCTTCTGTGTGTCTATC
The DNA here is from genome assembly GCF_901001135.1 of Rhinatrema bivittatum. Taxonomy (NCBI): domain Eukaryota; kingdom Metazoa; phylum Chordata; class Amphibia; order Gymnophiona; family Rhinatrematidae; genus Rhinatrema; species Rhinatrema bivittatum. The sequence continues at coordinate 8,680,667 of NC_042620.1, forward strand.
ATGTTTGGATCAAGCAAGTAATTCTGAGTTATTGTTTAAAAAAAAAAAAAAAAAAAAAAAAAAGTGTGAATCTCTTGTTTTGTAAATTCTGTTGCTTCTCCCCCTTGTCTCCCCTGGTGGGTTCTCATTCACTCCTCCTATGCCTCGAAAACGCTTATCCAAGTGTAAGGACAGAGACCAGGTCTGGCCATTCACTTTTGTACTGCAGCACCTTTTCAATATTTGAGTCTCTTAATGCTGTTAAGTCTGCCTGGGGGGGGGGTCTGTGACGGTATCTTTGTGTCTTACCTGTTGCTATAAGACCCAGATCTCCATCCTCTCTTGGGATGTAGTAATTTATTTATTTTCTTCTATCTACAACTCACTCAAGAATCCCCGAGGGAGGAGCAACACATATAAAAGTAAATCATAATATAGGTTCTTTCAGATTTTCTCCAGTGCCATAGCTTGATACAGAATGGGGAAGATGTCAATAATTTCTGGACTCAAAGCCAGGCAACAAGAACACTTCAAATCAGCAAGAGGTTTTTAAATTTAATTTATTTGGCTTCTTAAAAGACAAGTGTTCCTGTGAGATGCGATATGCCCTCTATCTGTAATAACTAGCATCTCATCCAATACAGGAAGAGAACCTTCTTTTATAATTAAAACATACAGTATTGCCGAAACTTCCAGAAAGGTGTAACCGCCCACAAACACATGATGCTGTTGTCATGATAACCTAGTATGCATAGAAAATGCTTGTGAGGCCACCCTTCATTGATTTGTAAAAATCATATTATTTACTTGTCTTCCCTGAAACCACCCTTTCACCATAAAAGTTCCTTTACCACCCTGGCTTTGATGCACTGTATTCCTTCTAGTATCCTGTTGTTCTTCTTTGTTGTGTAAACAAATCGCAAGTCTGTGGCTTCAATAGGAGTTAGGCCTGAATTCCGTTTCTTGGCACCAGGATTTAATTAAAACTGTAACCTCAAAGGATCTTCTTTTCAACTGGTTTCTGTCCGTTGAGATAGGCATTTGTAAGACAAAAGCTTGTATCCTGGTTTCATGCAAATCCAGCTTCAGTGTATTATGAAGTAAATGTTTACCATTGAATAGGCCTCTTCTGTTGATGCCAGTAGTTATACTTCAGGGATATTCTGCAAGTCATGCTCAGAAAGACACTCAGAGTTCATTCACCTCTGACAGGCCACAGTACAGCAGAGGCATCTGGGTATTTTTCCTTCCTAATATTGTGTATCTGATCAATCATATTCTTCAAGGATATGAATGTCTTAGGCAGCCTGCTAGGCCTCCATGCACTCCTATCCCCTGCCTGCTGCCTCAGTGCTGTCACAGGCCCTAGCATATCTATCAGCCTGTGAGTTTCACCAGCTCCTGTGAAGCCTGCAGGGGGTGCAAGGCATGGAAGAGAGATTTAAGGGGGTAATTGCACTGATGTCTATGCAGCTGATTGACTTCCCGTTACATTACCATCCGAGGCGGAGGCACAATGTGAGAGGGACAGCCGTGTGCTGATGCTTATTTATTATATTCATTTATTTAGAATTTTTATATACCGACATTCTTGAAACAAAAAAATCAAATCATATCGGTTTCCATAATAACAGAACAATCGCGGCTATGGCGTTAACATTAAACAGGGCGTCTGATAAAATAAAAATAAATAGAACAGCAAAACAGGGTTAATAGGCGTTGCATAAAAATAAAGCGTCTAGAAGGTATCGCTAAGAACCTGTGAACCATCCAAATCGGGCGTAAACGGGCCCTAAAGGATGAAAAGAACATTAAAACTTAAACCAGGGTGAAAAACATAGCATTAGCTGCTAAATATAGAGGTTGAGTGTTAACTCGTAAGTAAGATAGTGGTGGTTATCTTGGCAGAGGATGACACAGGGGGTGAAAAAGGGGGGAGACAGGTAACAAGGAGTAGAGAGGGGGTAAGAGGAGAAGGCAGATGGACGGAGGGGAGGAGGGGAAGGAGGGGAACAAGCTAACTGTAACGTGCGGTTGAGGATTTCCCGTCTGTAACGAGCTGGGAGCGCACAATACAGACGAGTAAGGTGATCCAGCGATACAGTCTCCAGTTTCACGCGTCCTTAGCGCTTCTTAAAACAGACGCATAACCCTTTCCGCACCCAGCATGTATATGATATGTAAATGAACGAATTAGCTGTATAATGAAGGAATTAGCTATTCCCCTCCGATACTGGTAACGCGCGCCCCGACTATCGCTGCCATTTGCCCCGCGTTTAACCTGCTAACTTACCGCCTACCCTACCCCTGCGTTAGAGGCAGGGGTAAGGGGTGGGCGGCAAGCTTTCCCCCAGCCCCCGGCTCACCTGCCCTGGCCGCGTCCATGGATGCTGGCCTCCGGGGCAGCCCCAGTCCTCCCCCTCCTCCCGAAGCAAAAAAAAAAGCAAAAAAAAAAAAGTTGCGAGAGAGAGAGAGGGAGAGGACGGCAATCCTACGCTCGGCGACTTACTTTGCAGTCCCCCCTCCTCCGGACATCGTGGCTTCCCCCGTGCCAGTTCCCCTTCCCCCGAAGCAGGGCGCGAAAGCAGCCTTGCTCCGGGAGGAGGGGAGAAGGGACTGGCAGTGTAAAGCGGCGAAGCGACTTACTTTTTGCAGCCCCTTCCGGACATCGGACGACCTCTCCTGCCTCCAGCTGCTCGCGAAGATGGACGCCTGCACGGCCGCTGAGACGTGACGTCACATGCCGTGACGCCAAACGTCGTGACGTCACGTCTTCAGCGGCCGTGCAGGCGTCCATCTTCGCGAGCAGCTGAGGCAGGAGAGGTCGTCCGATGTCCGGAAGGGGCTGCAAAAAGTAAGTCGCCGAGCGTAGGATTGCCGTCCTCTCCCCTCTCTCTCCCGCAACTTTTTTTTTCACTTTTTTTTTGCTTTGGGAGGAGGGGAGAGGGGGACGCAATCCCGACTTCCTGGTACCTGTCATTTCAAATGACATTTGAAATGACAGATACCAGCGTGGCCGTGAAGCCTTAGGCCCGAGCACCCAGGTTACTGCATAGGTGCTCTATACAGTAAAATGGGTTGCGCGGGCCTAACGCTTCCCTAACACTTCGCAGCCGCGGCTTGCATTTGCATGCAATTAGAAGAGAGTATCGAGCGGTAGGTGAAGAGAACTGTGCGTGCGGGGAACGAGGGTGCGCCAGGCACTGCCGCCTCTTCTACCGCGGCCTTAGAGTATCGACCTGTAAGGCGGTTGAGGACGATCATGGGTCCCCATAATGTCCTGTTATGTCCTTTGGCCAGTGTCAGGGTGTACGTGAGACTCCGGGAAGGCTTGTCTGAAGAGCCATGGTTTTGAGGTGTTTCTTAAATGTTTGATGACACTGATGACATTATGACATTCGATGCCTGCCGCTGCTCCCGCCCCCCAGGTGAAACAGGCCTCTCTCCGCTCCCACATCGGTGTGGTGCCCCAGGACACGGTGCTGTTCAATGACAGCATCCGTCAGAACGTGCGCTTACGGGAGAGTCGGCGGCCTCCGACGAGGAGGTGGAGGAGGCAGCGCGGGCGGCAGATATCCACGAGCGAATCCTCTCCTTCCCTGATGTAAGCACCCGGCTCGCCTTGTTTAATCCTGCAGGTGTTCTTTTCAGGTTGAGATTTTGGTTCTTTGGTGGAGCTGTAGGTTAAAAAAAAAAAAAAATGTTGTTTAAAAGATGTCTCCCAAGTATTTCCCCTGCACGCGTGTAATAGGAATAGCCCACGCAGCTTGTGTGATCTGAGTACCTGCAGCCCACCAGCAGTGCTGCTGGGGAGCCTGTTAAACATCTCTTGGGATGTGCCCCAGCTGTTTAGTGTCTGGGAAGCCCTTCTAACTGGCCAGGAGTGCAAAGTCCAGCATAACGGTTAACTGAAGCGGGAAGATAAAAGATTGGGGTAAGGGCAGGATGGACAGGAAGAGGGGAACTGCCAGGGGAGTGCACGGTGGGAATGTGATAGGAGCCTGTGGTATCCTTGGAGTCCCCGTGTGACATCCAACCCCTGGACTCTTCCCTGCAGGTTACGATACTCAGGTGGGGGAGCGCGGGCTGAAGCTGAGTGGAGGGGAGAAGCAGAGGGTCGCCATTGCCCGCACCATCCTGAAAGCTCCACAGATCATCCTGCTCGATGAGGTACGGTTGTAGCTCTTATTAGATCTTCAGCTTCCTCCCAGCAGCAGCAGAAGCAGAGCTGGAAGAGAATAGTTGAGCTCCTGGGATGGCCTGGCCGTGGGGGATGCCCAGCTCTGCCCGGCACATTTTACCTGTTTGCTCTGCTACTGTTCCATTAAAGGCTGCAGTTCCCTGTACGTACCAGGATCAGTCCAGACCTCTGGGTTTGTGTCTCCCTTCCAGCAGATGGAGTCGGAGAAAAAACTGAAAGGCACCCCCTCTTACCCTGGTGTGTCACCTGCGATCCCTCAGTATTTCTCTGACTCCAGCAGATGAGGCTGACAGAACCTGCGGTCCTGATCCATTAAAAAGAAGACACAAGGAAAGCAAAGCAAGCCAGGGATAGATAAGGCCTAGAGGAGTTTGCTTTCTACCAGTGGCTAAATCAAACTTTAAAAAAAAACCCAAAGTAGTTAGTTTTCTTTCTGGAGGTGACAGAGTCAGTCCTCCCAAGGATGCTGCCATGGTTGAGGCACGGCTGGGATTAGATACCCCATTAGCCATTTTCCCGGAGCCGCTTCTTCTGCCGGTGAGTAGGTGGATTAATCGGTGGGCCGGTCCCTCCCCCTTGCACCCTGAGATGGCATAATCCCTCAGGGGGGGGGGGGGGCTGCCTGTGCCGTGATTGAGGTCCCAGGGGCATTTTTCCCCTGGGTGGTTGCGTGTCAGCGTTTTTGAGAAAAAAAAAAAAAGACCTTTTTTGTTACCCGTGCTCACAGGTTTCCCGGGACTCCGGAAGGGCGATTTTCGTTGCTTTTGTCGGCCTCGTGCTTGCTCCCTCTCTGCGGGCATGCCGTGGAGTTCGCCGTGTTCAGCATGCGGGGAGCCGGTGGCACGGCTCTCCCGGGAGGGCCTGTGTACACGGTGGCCTCCTGGGAGGGGAGAAACCATCAGGAAGCAGCAGCAGGTCGTTTTCGGTGCGTTCCTGGGGCACGGAGGAATTCGCGCCTCTGCCAGCCTCGGTCTTGCCCGACCCCGTCTAGCGCGGGAACGGCGGCCATTTGTCTCCACCACGCTCCAGTGGAGGGCTGGATGCAGGGGGAGGGGAGATCCCTTCTTCTCTCTCCCTGCCGAATTTGAGCCCTGTTAGATAGCGGCTCACCAGTACCTGCCTCCCCTCCGAGCTCTGACCCTCCCGAGGGGGGGGAGGGCCTTAGAAGGGCAGCATATCTTTTCTTCCAAGTTTTAACTTTAATGCACAAGGCCTTTTTGGAGGCGGAGGCTGAGGAGCCTCCGCCTGCGAAGGTGGCTAGGCTTTCTGGGCATTCCGATTCCTCCAGAGGGAGGACAGGCCATGTGGTGTTAGATCCCTCTGGGACCCTGGCTTCCGATCCCCCTTCGCTGGACCTTCTCCTCGTGGATATTGGCGGGGATGTTGATGAGCCCACCCCAGTTGAGGGGGATGACCCAAGGGTCCTCAGATTGTTTTGGAGGGAGGAGCTTGACCAATTAATTCCTCATGTTCTGATGGAGCTCTTTATTGAGCCGCCACAGCCGAGCTCGGAGGCTACTAAGGGGGACCCCGTTCTCTTGGGGCTTCGGGCCCCTCATAAAGCTTTCCCTTTTCATCCGATGCTACTGGAACTAGTGACCCGAGAATGGGAGCCTCCTGAGGCCAGTCTTCAGATGGGGCGATCCATGAGAAGCTCTACCCGCTGCCAAATGAGTCCTTGGCCGTCCTTAAGGTCCCTAAAGTGGATGCGGCCGTTTCAGCCATTAGTAAGCGGACGACCATTCCAGTAGCAGGGGCTGCCGCTCTTAAGGATCTTCAGGATAGGAAGCTGGAGGTCCTGCTCAAGCGGATTTTTGAGGTTTCGGCGCTTTGCTTTAGGGCAGCGATCTGCAGTAGCCTCATGCAAAGGGCATCTCTTTGGTGGGTGCAGCAGTTGTTCACCGCGCAGGAGTTGCCTCCAGCGGAAGCGGAGCAGGCAGATCGCATGGAGGCGGCTATGGCTTACACCGCGGATGCCTTGTATGATCTTCGGGCGTCTTCGCACACTATGACGTCGATGGTCTCTGCTAGAAGGCTTCTGTGGCTCTGCAACTTGTTGGCCGATGTTTCCCCCAAGGCCCAGCTAGGCAATCTTCCCTTTAAAGGGACATTCTTCTTCGGGGATGATCTGGAAGCCCTTATCAAATCCCTTGGGAACAATAAGGTGTACAAGTACCGGAGGCAAGTCTAGACCCTCCAGGTCCTTTGGGTCGGCACTGCCCTCGGTACCAGGGACAGCGTAATGTTTCGGCAGCTCAGGGCTCCGGCTTTCACTCCACGTCAACCGTCGATGAGGTCTCAGGCTTGGTCCCATTCCTTTCGTGGCCGCAGGCCCCTCCACGATGGGGGTCCTTAGGGATCTTCCCGGGGGCAAGTCCTCCCAATGAAGGTGTCCTGGCCCACTCTTCTATTCCGGTGATAGCCGGCCACTGTCTCTATTCTTCGAGGAGTGGGTCAAGATTACATCGGACCAGTGGGTTCTAAGCATCATAGAACACGGCTACACTTGGATTTTGCACGCCCGTTGCAGGTCCTGTTCTTGATGTCGCCCTGCGGGGCCCGCGTGAAGCGGACAGCGATGTTTCAAATCCTGGGCCAGTTGAAAGCGCTGGAGCCATTGTCCCAGTCCCACTGGAGGAATGCAGGACTGGCAGATACTACATATATTTCATGGTTCCCAAGAAGGAAGGCTTCTTCCGCCCAATCTTGGATCTGAAGAAGATGAACAAAGCGCTTCAGGTACATAATTTCACATGGAAACTCTCTGCTCAGTCATTGCGACCGTCCACTCCGGCAAATATTTGGCTTCTTTAGACCTGACGGAAACGTATCTTCACATAGGGATCCGCAAACAGTATCGGCGGTTTCTCTGGTTCATGATCCTGGGCGAGCATTATCAGTTTCAGGCACTTCCGTTCGGATTGGCGACAGCTCCCCGCGTCTTCACCAAAGAAATGGTGGTAGTAGCTGCGGACCTCAGGCAGGAGGGGATTTTGGTTCATCCCTATCTGGACGATTGGCTCATCCGTACAAAGTCAGAGGAGCTTTGCAGGGCAGCGGTTCAATCACTAGTGGCCCGGCTCCAATGCCTTGGTTGGGTTGTCAATTTTTCCAGGAGCCAATTAGTCCTGTCCCAGGTGCTGAACTTCTTGGGTGCTCGGTTCGACACATCGGTCAGCAAGGTCTTTCTCACTCAGGAGCGAATCGACAAGTTAGCGGCGCAGATCCAGCGGCTGTTGTCTCTGTCGCTACCCCGGATTTGGGATTACTTACAGGGGCTTAGTTCTATGGCGTCTACTCTAGAATCAGTCCCTTGGGCTTTTGCGCATATGAGACCCTTGCAGAAGGCGTTACTTTTGCGTTGGGACCCGAAATCGGAAGAGTTCCAAATGCAATTGCCGCTCTTGGAGCCCACCAGGTCCAGTCTCTGTTGGTTTATTCCGGCCCACGTGCAGCGCGGAATGGACCTGGAGGAGCCCCAGTGCGTGGTCGTGACAACAGACGCCAGCCTTTTCTGGCTGGGGTGCGGTTTGCCAATTGAGGGCAGCACAGGGCCATTAGACAGGGCAGCAGGCAAAATGGTCCATAAATCGTTTGGAAACCAGGGCAGTACGTCTGGCGTTGTGCAGTTTCCTTCCCCTGGTGAGCCATTGATCAGTGCAAGTATTGTCCGACAGTCCGACAGTGCGACAACAGTGGCTTACGTCAATCGTCAGGAGGGAACCAGAAGTCATCCAGTCGCATTGGAAGCTGATCGGCTAATGCTCTAAGTGGAGCACCATCTGGTCCGGCTGGCAGCTTCCCACATAGCTGGAGTTGACAACATTCAGGTGGATTTTCTCAGTTGCCAGCATCTCGATCCCGGAGAGTGGGAACTTTCTGAGGAGGTGATGCATCTCGTGACTCGTCGGTAGGGTGTTCCTCGCCTGGACTTGATGGCGACTCAAAGAAATGCGAATGCGGCTCGGTTCTTCAGTCGCAGGATGGAACACGGGGTGAAAGGTGTCGACGCTTTGGTCCTGCCATGGCCTTGCGACATTCTGCTGTACGTCTTTCCTCCCTGGCCATTGGTGGGCAAGGTCTTGCGAAGGATAGAGGCTCACACAGGCTGAGTCGTTCTCGTGGCTCCGGAGTGGCCATGGCGGCCGTGGTTTGCAGATCTATTCAACTTAGCGATGGATGGTCCTCTTCGGCTCGGTCATCTACCAAATCTTCTTAGACAAGGTCCAGTATTTTTCGATCAAGTGGATCGCATCTAGCGGCTTGGTTTATGAGAGGCAGCAGTTGAAGAAGAAAGGATATATGGATTCCGTTTTTTCCACCTTCCTCTAGGCGTGAAAAACATCTACCTCGCTTACCTATGTTCGGGTCTGGAAGGTTTTCGATTCCTGGTGTAGCAGGTTGAATGTGTCCCTGCGGCACACCTCAATTGTCCATATTCTGGGGTTCTTGCAGGAGGGTCTGAAGAAAGGCTTGGCGTCCCCTTCTCTTAGGGTTCAAGTAGTGGCCTTGGGATGTTTGCGGGGGAAGATTGACGGGACATCCCTGGCAGCTCATCTGGATGTAATGCGTTTCCTGAGAAGTGCTAAACATTGAATCCTCCGGTTCGTCCAGTGTGTCCTTCTTGGAGTTTGAATCTGGTTCTCCATGGCTTGTGCGGTCTTCTGTTTGATCCTTTGAAACAGGCCACCTTGAAAGATTTGACACTTAAGACAATTTTCCTGGTGGCTATCACTTCGGCACAGCGCATCTCTGAGCTCAAGCGTTGTCATGTAGGGAACCTTTTCTCCGGATTTCAGATTCAGGGGTATCCCTTAGGACGGTGCCCTCCTTTCTACCGAAGGTCGTGTCGGAGTTTCATTTGAATCAGATCGTGGAGTTTCCTGCCTTCACGGATTTGGATCGGAATTCGCCTCAGGCTCGCGACTTGCGAAGATTAGATGTGCGGCGGATTCTGCTTCGCTATCTGGAGGTAACCAATGATTTTCATCTGTCTGATCATCTGTTCATCTTATGAGAGTGGTCCTAAGAAAGGACATAAGGCAACTAAAGCCACTATTACCCGATGGTTGAAGGAAGCTATAACTTCAACATATATATGTCTTGGGCGCACAGTACCGGAAGGTTTAAAAGCTCATTCAATTCAATCTCAGGCAATGTCTTGGGCAGAGTGTCAGTTTGTTTCGCTGCAGGAAATTTGCAGAGCGGCTACTTGAAAATCTTTACACACTTTTGCTAAGCATTACTGTTTGGATGTCCGAGCCCCGGATGATGATTGTTTTGGCAGCAGTGTGCTTCGAGCGGGACTTTCCAGGTCCCACCCCATTTAAGGCAGCTTGGGTACATCCCAGCAATCTGGACTGATCCTGGTACGTACAGAGAAAGGAAAATTGGGCTCTTACCTGCTAATTTTCGTTCCTGTAGTACCAAGGATCAGTCCAGACGCCCGCCCATGGAATCAGGAGAGTCCATTCACTATCATTTTTTTATTCTGCAGAATATTCTCAAGTGGGCAGCATTCACGTTGCATATGGAAGTACTCCCTCCATGTACATAAGTTCCAGAAGTTAGGCAGTTTCTTTCATTAGGTGGTTTGATATAGCCATTGGTTCTTATGTTGAGGTTATGATATGTTTCATTCTTCTATGGTATGGACTATACTGAAGGATCGCAGGTGGCACACCAGGGTAAGAGGGGGGTGCCTTTCATTGCTTTCTCTGACTCCATCTGCTGGATGGGAGAATACAACCCAGCAGTCTGGACTGATCCTTGGTACTACAGGAACGAAAATTAGCAGGTAAGAACCCAATTTTGCAACACTTTTCGATACAATACAGCAGGGTAAGAGTTGTATGAGGGGGCATATACACCCCCCAGCATTATCTGGTTAGTGCTCAGGAATCATGGGGAGAAGTGGGATTCAGTGTGCTTCATTCACTCATATTCCCTGCTCTTTCCCAACAGGCGACCTCTGCACTGGACACTGAGACAGAGAGAAACATCCAGGCATCACTGGCAAAAGTCTGTACCAACCGCACAAGTATTGTGGTGGCTCACAGGTAGGGTATAATGAGCATTCAAACACAGATCAGGATTTACTACCCTTCTAGCTATGGTTGAGAACCTGCAAGCCATTTGAGCTACTGGGGCTGGCAACGTGAATGCTATCACCTCTAGCCCTTCCCCCACTTCCAGTCTTCTCTCTCATTGTGTTGCACACACGTTTGAAGATCTTTTGGGTTTTGACCTATTCTCATCTATGCTGGGGATTTCAGTGTGAGCACTTAGTCATTAATGTGTTGGCTTATGAGAACCGATCACACATTCATATGTCCCCTCTCCCTGTTTCCTGTCAGTTGTATTCCTATATAAATAACAATAATACTCAGAGCCCGGAGACTGACCGGAATCAGACGGCCCTGAACTAGATAAGCCGATGCAATAGTTTCCTTTGGCCAGCGTGCAGTGGTGGCCCTTGAAGCTTTTTGACCCTTCCTGGGACCTCTCCATAGGGCAAACAGATGGTCCGAAAGACTGAAACCGTTCGTGACCTCCAACTAATGTATCAGCACACGTCTGAAGTCCAACTGTCTTAACTCCCTAGACTCGGAAGTAGAAAGATCTAGGCCCGTCAAGGATGGGGAACTCCACTGTCTGATTCAAATGAAAAGAGGATACTACTTTCGGAAGAAAGGAGGGAACCGTTGGTAAAGAAACTCCTTTGTTAGAAATCCTTAAGAAGGGCTCCTGACAAGATAAGGCCTGTAGCTCTGAAACACGCTGCACCAATACGATAGCCATGAGGAAAACGAACTTCAATGTCAGATCTTTGAAGGTCGTCCACTTCAGCGACTCGAAAGGCACATTGCAAAGGGCATCGAGAACCAGGTTGAGCTTCCATGAAGGACAGGGGTTCCAAATCGGAGGACGAAGATGTTTAACGCCACGCAGAAAAAGAACCACATCCAGATGAGACGCTAGAACCAGTCCCTGTACCTTTCCCTGAAAACTACCAAGGACTGCCACCTGAACTCGTAGGGAATTGAAGGCTAGACCTTTTACTAGACCTGCCTGCAGAAAGGCCAGCACATCTGGAATAGTAGCCCTGGACGGCTCCACCGAGTGGTTCAGGCACCAGTCCTCGAAAATACCCCAAACTCTGACGTAGGCTATGGAGGGAGATGTTTTCCAGGACTGCAAAAGCGTAGTAATGACCTCCTCTGAATAACCCTTATTTCTCAAGCTCTGCCTTTCAAAAGCCATGCCGCTAGACAAAAGCGATCTACCTCTGTGAAATAAACGGGACCTTGTCGCAGCAGACTCTGGGATGGATGAAATCTCAGTGGACCGTCTATCGCTAGATTGAGGTCTGCAAACCACGGGCGCCTCGGCTACTCTGGCGTGACGAGTATCATCTTGCCCGAATGAGCCTCGATGCAGCGTAGAACCTTGCTGACCAACAGCCATGGCGGAAAGACATACAACAGAATGTCTTAGTGGAACGCAAGATTTGGTGAAAGAAGTAACGGTGATGGGGCCACTTGGCAACAGTGATCATAACATGATCAATTTAAACTACTAACTGGAAGGGGACAATAAGTAAATCTGCAGCTCTAACACTAAATTTTAAAAAGGGAAACTTTGATAAAATGAGGAAAATAGTTAGAAAAAAACTGAAAGGTGCAGCTGCAAAGGTTAAAAGTGTTCAACAGACTTGGACATTGTTTAAAAATACAATCCTAGAGGCGCAGTCCATATGTATTCCGCGCATTAAGAAAGGTGGAAGGAAGGCAAAACGATTACCGTCATGGTTAAAAGGTGAGGTGAAAGAGGCTATTTTAGCCAAAAAAACATCCTTCAAAAATTGGAAGAAGGATCCATCTGAAGAAAATAGGATAAAACATAAGCATTGTCAAGGTAAGTGTAAAACATTGATAAGACAGGCGAAGAGAGAATTTGAAATGAAGTTGGCCATAGAGGCAAAAACTCATAATAAAAACTTTTTTAAATATATCCAAAGCAAGAAACCTGTGAGGGAGTCGGTTGGACCATTAGATGACAGAGGGGTTAAAGGGGCTCTTAGGGAAGATAAGGCCATTGCAGAAAGACTAAATGAATTCTTTGCCTCCGTGTTTACTAATGAGGATGTTGGGGAGATACCAGTTCCGGAGATGGTTTTCAGGGGTGATGACCAGACGAACTGAACGAAATCACTGTGAACGTGGAAGATGTAGTAGGCCAGATTGACAAACTAAAGAGTAGCAAATCACCTGGACCGGATGGTATGCATCCTAGGGTTCTGAAGGAACTCAAAAATTAAATTTCTGCTCTATTAGTTAAAATTTGTAACCTATCATTAAAATCATCCATTGTACCTGAAGACTGGAGGGTGGCCAATGTAACCCCAATATTTAAAAAAGGCTCCAGGGGCGATCCGGGTAATTATAGACCAGTGAGCCTGACTTCAGTGCCGGGATAAATAGTGGAAACTATTCTCAAGATCAAAATTGTAGAGCATATAGAAAGACATGATTTAATGGGACACAGTCAACATGGATTTACCCAAGGGAAGTCTTGCCTAACAAATCTGCTTCATTTTTTTGAAGGGGTTAATAAACATGTGGATAAAGGTGAACCGGTAGATGTAGTGTATTTGGATTTTCAGAAGGCGTTTGACAAAGTCCTTCATGAGAGGCTTCTACGAAAACTAAAAAGTCATGGGATGGGAGGCGATGTCCTTTCGTGGATTACAAACTGGTTAAAAGACAGGAAACAGAGAGTAGGATTAAATGGTCAATATTCTCAGTGGAAAAGGGTAAACAGTGGAGTACCTCAGGGATCTGTATTGGGACCGGTGCTTTTCAATATATATATATAAATGATCTGGAAAGGAATACGACGAGTGAGGTTATCAAATTTGCGGATGATACAAAATTATTCAGAGTAGTTAAATCACAGGCAGACTGTGATACATTACAGGAGGACCTTGCAAGACTGGAAGATTGGGCATCCAAATGGCAGATGAAATTTAATGTGGACAAGTGCAAGGTGATGCACATAGGAAAAAATAACCCTTGCTGTAGTTACATGATGTTAGGTTCCATGTTAGGAGCTACCACCCAGGAAAAAGATCTAGGCATCATAGTGGATAATACTTTAAAATCGTCGGCTCAGTGTGCTGCAGCAGTCAAAAAAGCAAATAGAATGTTAGGAATTATTAGGAAGGGAATGGTGAATAAAATGGAAAATGTCATAATGCCTCTGTATCGCTCCATGGTGAGACCGCACCTTGAATACTGTGTACAATTCTGGTCGCCGCATCTCAAAAAAGATATAGATGCGATGGAGAAGGTACAGAGAAGGGCAACCAAAATGATAAAGGGGATGGAACAGCTCCCCTATGAGGAAAGGCTGAAGAGGTTAGGGCTGTTCAGCTTGGAGAAGAGACGGCTGAGGGGGGATATGATAGAGGTCTTTAAGATCATGAGAGGTCTTGAACGAGTAGATGTGACTCGGTTATTTACACTTTCGAATAATAGAAGGACTAGGGGGCATTCCATGAAGTTAGCAAGTAACACATTTAAGACTAATCGGAGAAAATTCTTTTTCACTCAACGCACAATAAAGCTCTGGAATTTGTTGCCAGAGAAGGTAGTTAGTGCAGTTAGTGTAGCTGGGTTAAAAAAAGGTTTGGATAAGTTCTTGGAGGAGAAGTCCATTAATGGCTATTAATCAATTATACTTAGGGAATAGCCACTGCTATTAATTGCATCAGTAGCATGGGTTCTTCTTAGTGTTTGGGTAATTGCCAGGTTCTTGTGGCCTGGTTTTTGGCCTCTGTTGGAAACAGGATGCTGGGCTTGATGGACCCTTGGTCTGACCCAGCATGGCAATTTCTTATGTTCTTATGTCCAGGGAAGCACCAGAGCGTCTACACCTTCCGCTCCTGGCTCTCTTCAACTGAAAAATCGAGGAGATTTGGCATTGCAATATGTCGCCATCAGGTCCATTGCAGGCCTAGACCATCGGTTGCACAGGATACTGAAAGCCTCGTTGGAGAGTTCCCACTTTCCCAGATCCAACTGGTGGCGGCTGAGAAAATCGGCCTGCACATTGTCCACTCCAGCAATGTGAGAGGCTGCTATCCTGTACAGGTGCTGTTCCGCCCAGCTGATTAAAAGTTGAGCCTCCGTCACCACCGGACAACTTCGAGTTCCGCCCTGACAATTGATGTAAGCCATCGTCATCGCATTGTCAGAGAGAATCCGCACTGATCTCCCCTCTACTAAGGGAAGGAGGGCCTGTAGCGCCAACCGAACCACCCTGGTCTCCAACCGATTATTCGACCAAGACTCCGACCTCATCCACTGACCTTGCACTGCCGTTCCTTGACAAACCGCTCCCCACCTGGAGAGGCTGGCATCGGTGGTTACCACTATCCAGGAGGGAATTCCCAAATCCACACCCCGTCGTAAATTGTCTGGACACAGCCACCAAAGAAGACTGGACTGTGCCGAATCCATCAGTGGGAGGAGAAGATGAAACTGTTCAGAGAGCGAATTCCATCGGGAGAGCAAGGCTGACTGAAGAGGACGCATATGCGCAAAGGCCCAGGGCACCAGTTCCAGAGTGGAAGCCATCGAGCAAAGGACCTGCAAATAATCCCCTGGGATGAGGCATGGATTGCAAGGACTCCACCTGAGTGAGAAGCTTGGACAATCTTTCCTCGGTAAGGAAAACCTTTCCCAAGATTGTGTCGAATCGAGCACACAAAAACTCTAAGGACTGGGAGGGGAACCAGGTGACTCTTGTCGGGCTTGACCACCCAACCTAACAAGCTCAACATCTGTAGCACCCTCTGCACCGCTGCCCTGCAAAGGTGTTCAGACTTCGCTCGAATAAGCCAATCGTCCAGGTAAGGGTGTACCAAAATCCCCTCCTTTCGCAGGGCTGCTGTCACAACCACCATCACCTTGGTGAAGATTCTGGGCGCCGTCGCCAAACCAAACGGTAGCGTGCAAAATTGAAAATGATGCCCCAGGATCACAAACTGCAGATATTTCTGATGATCTGGGCATATAGGAATGTGCAAGTAAGCTTCTTTCATATCTAGAGATGCTAGGAATTCCCCTTTGTGTACAGACGCTATCACCGAGCGAAGAGTTTCCATCTGAAAACGAAGCACCTTTAGAGTCCGATTGACTCTCTTTAAGTCTAGGATGGGACGGAAGGTGCCCTCCTTCTTGAGCACCACAAAGTAGATGGAGTAGCGCCCTCGCCCTCGCTCCCCTGCGGGTACCAGAACTAGGTCCTGTACCCGCCGCAGTGTCCTGTACCGCCCGCATTTTTGGTGGTACCCGTATGGGGAAACCATGTACCGCTTGTGGATCGGCGAGCAAAATCTAACGCGTAACCGTGTTCTACTACACTGAGGACCCACTGATCTGAGGTTAAGTTGGTCCACTCTTTTAGACAAAGGGATAATCTCCCCCCTATTCTTGGGACGGAAGAGTGAACCGGCCTCGCTTCATTGCGCTGACTTGGGACCCCCATGAGATTGTGGGGCTCCACCTCTGGCAGGCTGGCGCCCTTGAAAGGACTGATTCCAAGAAGATTGGTGGCCGGGACCCTGTCGAAAGGACGAATCGGCAGAATGTGAAGAGCAAAACTGGCGATTTCCCTGAAATCTCGCCCATTGAGGAAAGGATCCTCTCGTCCTGGGTCTATCCTCCGGCAACCTATGGACTCTATTCTCCCCCAGAGATTTTATCATGTCCTCCAATTATTGCCCGACATGCAGCTTATCCTTGTAGGGTAAGGAACTCAGTTGAGCCTTAGAGGAAACATCGGCAGCCCAGTGTCTAAGCCAGAGGAGCCTGCGGGCTGACACGGCCGAGACCATAGTCCTGCCAGAAGTCCGCAACAGATCATAAAGTGCGTCAGCACTGTAAGCTACCACCGCCTCCAGCCGCCCTGCTTGCACCACCTCACTCGCAGAAAGGGATACTATGGCTTGCAAATCCCAAACCCAGTGGAGACTGGCTCGCAGCGCGAAACTGCTGCACATAGCTGCCTGGACTCCTAGGGCCGAAACCTCAATCTTTTTAAGCTGCAACTCCAGTTTGCGATCCTGCAAATCCTTCAGGGCAGTGGCTCCTGTTACCGGGGATGGTGGTTTTCTTGGTCACTGCTGATGCCACGGCGTCCACCTTAGGGACCTTAAGGAGGTCCAGCGCTTCCTCTGGAAGCGGGTATAACTTGTCCATAGCCCAGCTTACCTTTAAACCAAGGCCCGGAGTGTCCCACTCCTTAAAATGAAACGGAAAAGATCGAGCAGGACCCCTGAGGCGCACCATCACCGGATCCATAGCCCCAAACCGTGAGTCCTCTGGAGTAACTTCAACACCCAGCTCCTCCAGAATGGCCAGCCGGGATAAGTGAACCGAGCTCATACCTTCTGAACAGGCAGACCACTTTGGGATCATCGCCCTCCACTAAAGGCATGTCTACTGGCTTGGCCGGCTGGAGCTGGTGATCCTGATCTGCATCCGGTCCCTCACCAGGGGCTAGCGGAGCAGACTCGCCTTCATCCACCCCATCCATATCTGAACTGTTCACCTGACATGAAAAGGACCGGAGAGGGCGTTTGGCTTTGGGGGCTTCTATGCCACTGTGTGACTTGGTAAGCTTGTGGAGTGATGAAGCTCCTGTCCCAGCCCCCAGCGACGGTGGGACCTCACGGGATACCTTAGTATCCTGGCTCTTTGCTGCTTTTCGTGCTTTGAAGGCTTTATGCAGCAACAAAACAAAATCGGAGAACGAGGAAGAAGACTCATCAGAGTCCTTCCCCCATTCCTCCTCTGAGGAAGAGTTCTGCGCTGCCTGCAAGTCGCCCCCCCCAGGGGCAGCAGGACGTGGCGAAAGAGGTGGCAGAGAGCTCCCCTCCCCCAGGGAGGCCTTCTCCTGCTCCCTGAATGTTCGCAGTAAGGCTTCAGTACCTGCGCTGAGAAGAAAAGGGTCCTGAGGCTGCCGCAGCAATTCTGCCCTCCCAGGGTCCCTGCATGCTCTAGAGCTGCTGCGATGCGATTTCACCGGAATCTGCTTCCCCGAAGAGCCTTCCCCTCTCGACAAGCACATGGTACAAACTCCGGCCTGCAGGCCGCACCATGCGGCATGATCCCCGAGCTAAATTAGGATCGTGGCCCGAAAAAAGAACCAGCGTGACCAAGACAAAGCCCCGGGAGCTTGTAGGAACTGAAAAGGTCGGCGAAAACGGCGTCGGAAGGAAGGGGGGCCGAAAGAGACAGCTAGGCTGGCTCAGAAATTAAATAAATCACCTCAGCGTTGTTTTGTCCTATGTGCAGATCTTCAGAGGGTGAGTGAACCAGGCTCCCCGGTATCACCCTCAGCCGCGGGCAGTTACAGGTCTCCCAACCCTCTGCTCCAGAGCCTCTGTTACCAGGGGGGATGGTTCCACCAGGACCTGGGAGGCTTAAACAGATATCGTCTCTCTGGTTTTTTTTTTTGTTTTTTTTTTTTTTAAGATTCCCTAAGGAACGAATACCAACAAAACTAAAAACCTAACACTAAACCCAGACTAAAGGTTTTGCACCTCCACCATCTGCTGGAAACAGAAAAATACTTACAGACTCTAGGTGACACCTCAGGGGTATAGGACGGAGTCCGTTAAAACTTCTCTGTCTCCATCTGCTGGAGGGGGAGGCAAAACCCAGGAGTCTGGACTGATCCGGGTACGTATAGGGAACTAACTTTTAGTTTCATTTCCTGGCATCACTATGTTGCCTTTTCCGGTATCATTATTCACAGTTTACTCTTGTTCCCAACTATGTATATGATCATAGAAATATGAAAACATGTTTTTACTCTCCTGCCCCCTTTTTTCACAGTATTAGAAAGTATTTAAAAACAATATAATGTCTGCATTTGTTTACGTAACCATGTGGTTCATACAGTGTTTCAAAGCAGCAGGAAATCTGCTCTAATTACTGTAAACAAAGAAAGCTCACAGCAACTGCCAAGACAGACATTGCCTTGCATTAAACATTTAACCTTTTTTTGTTCCTCTCTTTGTGATCAAGCATTCTTTAAACACAGCCCCGTCTCTGCATCAGGCATTTTATCCCTTTAGGTACTATGGGGCAGATTTTTAAAAAGTACGCCCGAACGTACTTTAGTTCGCGCGACCGGCGCAAACAAGAGTACGCTGGATTTTAATAGATACGCGCGTATCTTTTAAAATCCGGGGTCAGTGTGCGCCGAGCCGCACAGTGTGCGCTGAGCCGCGCAGCCTGCCTCCGTTCCCTCCAAGGCCGCTCCGAAATCAGAGCGGCCTCGGAGAGAACTTTCCTTCCAACCCCCCGCACCTTCTCCTCCCTTCCCCTAACTAACCCACCCCCCTAGCCCTATCTAAACCCCCCCCCCCCCACTTTTGTTCCACGCCCCCAGGCTGGCACCACGCCACCCAGAACGCCCCCGAACATTGTGCCACCCCCGACACGCCCCCCTAGCAAAGCCCCGGATCTTACGCGCATCCCGGGGCTTGCGCGTGCCGCCGAGCCTGTTCAACATAGGCTCGGCGCGCGCAGGGGGAGCTTGGGGCGGGTTTTCTGGGGGTACGCGCGTACCCCTTTGAAAATCTCCCCTATATCTGTTTCTCTATGTGCTCTGTGCACTACACACTCATCTCTCCTCATCCTAAAGTGTACTCACATACAGACTCTCACACATTCTCTCTCTCTCTCTCACACAAACTCTCTCTCTGTCACACCCTCCCCTGTCACTTCTTTCTCACATTCCATCACCCTCTTCCATTGTAAGGTTTTACACTAGAAGGCACTCTTTGCCATCATAAAAAAATGTATACACATTGTTCCGGTTAGTGATTCATTAGAATAACAATGAGTAAATGCTTTACAATGCCATGCACACAAGAATTACAAGTGAATGTGATGGTGCTTACTCATAAATAACTAAAATTACCGCCAAAATAATTATATAAATTTTAGGTTTGTAAGAAGCAGCTTGGTAATCTGTACGTGTAATTTCACTCTGAATCTTCAGGGAGCAATGTATGTCAGAGTAATGTTTATAACAAACTATCCTGCATCTAAAATCATAAAACTTACACGACCGCGAGTTGGCAGCTGAGCAAACTTAAGAATTTGCAAATGCAAGAATTCTTATTTTGTCTTTCTTCTAGACTATTTTGTGTAGGAGGATGGGGGTGGCAGTTTCTCCCAGATTTATCCCTTAGCTCTTCCTGACACCTCACCTGAGGAAAAGTACAGGTCACAAGTTGCAGCAGGTTTGCATTAGATTGTTTTTTTATTTATATGCAGCTCTACTCAAAAAGAGGACCCAGAGCAGCTCGTAATATAGTAGCAATAGAAAAATACATCAAGAAATACAATCGCATATATAAAACTGCAAACAAAACAATAACTATCTGTTCCTCCACCCACACCCACACCCCCATCACAAAGGTGGTGTAGTAGGAGGTATCTCCCGGTTTTCCGTAGTCGAGGGGTGAGGATGGGTAGCAAGGACTTGTCTGAATTCAGCAAGGGACCTTCCAGGGCAGGAGTAAGAAAAACAGGGATAGCATAACTACAACTTCCAGGAATCCCAGGGACTCTGGAGGGGAAGGTCCCAGAGAGTAGAGAGGGCAAGGACTTTTCAAGCCGGATGGTAGGTGGAAAAATGAGGGAGAGGTGAGTCTACAATAAGCAAAGCACCTGGAAGGGAGAAAGGAGGCCATAGGAATGAAGCTGGGGAATTGGAAGTTGCAGTTGAACAACAAAAGGTAAAATCTGTACAGTTAACATAGAAGATTAAAGGCTGCCAGTGGGAAGCTGTGGCCAGGGCATGGGAGTGTTACAATAATCCAGTCCTAGCTTACAAGTGAGAGATGGTAGGTTTACTTCTGGGGAATTCTGCATTACTGCACAGGGCAGAATTTGCACAGAATGTTTGGTTTTTGGCACAATTTGGAGAGAGACCATGTGAGCCGCGAGTGGAGCCCATCCCGCTCATGGCTGAAGATCAGCAGGTTCGTTCGACAGCCATGAGCAGAGCCCATCACACCCATGGCCCAAGAAGACGAGAAAGCTTGTGAGCCTATGTGAGGGAGAAGTGTGCATGTGCGTGTGTGTGAGAGAGCAAGCAAGGAAGCCTTTGTGAGGGAATATGTATGTGAGGAGAGATTGTGAGGGAGTATGTATGTGCGTGAGAGAATGGGAAAGGAAAATTGGTTCTTACCTGCTAATTTTCGTTCCTGTAGTACCACGGATCAGTCCAGACTGCTGGGTTATGCCTCCCTTCCAGCAGATGGAGACAGAAAAACTTGTGAGGCACCCCCTCTTGGACTGGTGTGCCACCTGCGATCCTTCAGTATAATCAGTACCATAGCAGAATGAACCAAATTTAATAATCAATTTTAAGAACCAATGGCTAAACCAAACAGCAGCCTAACAGTAAACTTTGTAACTATGTACACCTTCACTGTTAGAACATAAGATACTCTGCAGAATGAAAAGGACAAAATACATATGCCGAACGGACTCTCCAGGCCAGACTAGCCCGGGTGTCTGGACTGATCCGTGGTACTACAAGAACGAAAATTAGCAGGTAAGAACCAATTTTCCTTTCCCTGTACGTACCCGGATCAATCCAGACCGCTGGAATGTACCCAAGCTGCCCTACATGAGGTGGGACCTGGAGAGTCCCGCTCGAAGAACACTGCTGCCAAAACAGTCGACGTCCAAACGGTGATGCCTAGCGAAGGTGTGTAGAGACTTCCAAGTAGCTGCTCCTATAAATTTCTTGCGGTGAGACCAACTGACTTTCTGCCCAAGATGCCACCTGAGATCTGATAGAATGAGCTTTTAGACCATCCAGCACTGGTCGTCAGTGACATATATATGCCGATGCTATAGCTTCCTTCAGCCAGCGAGCAATGGTAGCTTTGGAGGCTTTATGTCCTTTCTTAGGACCGCTCCATAAGACAATGAGATGATCCGACAACTGAAAAGCATTAGTCACCTCCAAATAATGAAGGAGAAGCCATCGGATATCCAATTTCTGCAAGTCGCAAGCCTGAGGAGAATTAGAATCCAAATCTGGAAAAGCCGGCAACTCCATGGACTGATTCAAGTGAAAACCTGACACAACCTTCAGTAGAAAGGAAGGTACCATTCGTAGAGACACTCCCGAATCGGAAATCTGCAGAAAAGGCTCCCTACAGGACAGCGCTTGAATCTCCAGTATTCATCTTGCCGAACAGATAGCCACTAAAAAGACCATCTTGAGCGTCAGGTCTTTTAGAGTTGCCCATTTGAGAGGCTTAAAAGGAAGTTCACACAAGCCCCAGAGAACAAGATTCAGACTTCAGGAAGGGGGGGTTCAAATGCTTAGCACCCCTCAGAAAATGTGCTTCGTCAGGATGGACTGCCAGGGACGCCCCATCAACCTTTCCCCTTAAACAGCCCAGGGCCGCTACCTGAACCCGGAGAGAACTGTACGCCAAGCCTTTCTTCAATCCCTCTTGTAAGAAAGCCAGAATATGAACAATGGAGGCTCGTCGCAGGTACACATCCAACCCGCTACACCAGGAATCGAAAACTTTCCAGACTCAAACATATGTGAGCGAAGTAGATGTCTTTCGTGCCTGTAAGAGTGTGGAAATGACCGCATCAGGATAACCCTTCTTCCTCAACTGCCTCTTTTCATAAGTCAGGCCACTAGACAAAAGCGAGCTGCCTGATCGAAAAATACTGGACCTTGTCGAAGATTTGGAAGATGAATGAGACGAAAGGGGCCGTCCACTGCCAAGTTGACCAGATCCACAAACCACGGCCTCCGTGGCCATTCCAGGGCTACCAGAATGACCGACCCTGGGTGGGTCTCTATTCTTCTTAAGACTTTGCCCACCAACAGCCAGGGAGGAATAATGTAAAGCAGAATGTTGTGGGGCCAAGGAAGGTCCAGAGCATCCACTCCACCTGCCCCGAGCTCTCGTCTGCGACTGAAGAAACGAGCCACCTTCGCGTTTCGTCGAGTCGCCATCAAGTCCAGTCGAGGCACACCCCACCGACGAGTTAAGAGCTGCATCACTTCCTCGGATAGCTCCCACTCTCCGAGGTCTAACCGCTGATTGAGGAAATCCGCCTGAATGTTGTCTACACCAGCTATGTGCGTGGCCGCCAGTCTGGTGAGATTGCGTTCTGCCCAGACCATTAGCTTGTCCGCCTCCGCGGCCACCAGATGACTTCTTGTTCCCCTTTGAAGATTGATGTATGCCACTGTCGTCGCATTGTTGGACAAAATCCGCCCTGAGCGATCCCGCACGAGAGGGAGAAAGCTGCACAACGCCAGGTATACTGCTCTTATTTCCAAGCGATTTATGGACCACTTCGCCTCCTGACGTGTACATCGACCTTGCACCGACCTCAATTGGCAAACTGTCCCTCCAACTGGAGAGGCTGGCATCAGTTGTTACAGTTACCCACTGGGGCACCCCCAAGTCCACCCCGCGCCATAAGTGATCAGGGACCAACCACCAGCTGAGACTAGCTCTGGCGGGATCCATGAGCGGTAAGGGTAAATGGAATTCTTCTGACTTGGGATCCCTCTGCAAGGGTCTCATATGAGCAAAGGTCCAGGGGACTAATTCCAGACTAGAACCTACAAGTAAACGATTTATGACTTGTGCTTTTATGACTGCTGATGCATTGTATATAGTTATGTATGTTATTTTTATAGTCTCCACTATTTATTGATCTATTAATTTGCATTCCCTACTCCCCCGGTTATTTGTATTGTTATCGGTTATATGTAAGGGCGCTGCCCAAAGGTTTTTGTTCATTGTGAACCGATGCGATGTGCGAACGGCCATCGGTATATAAGAGACTTTAAATAAATAAATAAATAAATAAATAAATAATCCCATACCTTGGGCATTGGCAGGGTCAACAACCGCCGAATCTGAGTCATTAGTTTGTCGATCTGCTCCTGCATGAGAAAAACTTTGCCGACAGAGGTTTCGAACTGTGCTCCCAAAAAGTCCTGCACCATCTGAGAGAGTGGAGAGTGGAGACGCTGCAATACCAAGTGAACTGCCAGCTTGCAAAGCTCCTCAGACTTCGCTCAAATGAGCCAATCATCCAAGTAGGGATGAACCAAGTAGGGATGAACCAAAATCCCTTCTCGCCTGAGAGCCGTCACTACTACTACCATCACCTTTGTGAAGACGTGGAGAGCTGCGCCAAACCAAACGGAAGTGCTTGGAATTGATAATGTTCGCCGAGGATCATAAACCTCGGAAACCTCTGATGATGATCACTGATCCCTATGTGAAGATACACCTCCGTCAGATCCAACGAGGCCAAATATTTGCCTGAGCAGACGGCCGCAATGACCGACCATAGAGTTTCCATGCGAAAACGAGGCACCCAAAGTGCTCTTTTCACATTCTTCAGGTCCAATATCAGGCAGAAGGAGCCTTCCTTCTTGGGAACCATGAAATATATGGAGTACCTGCCAGTCCTGTGTTCGGCCGGAGGAACTGGAACAGTGGCCCCCAGGGCTTTCAACTGACACAGGGTTTGATTCACCACTTTTTTTTGCTTTGCCTGGGACCCGCAGGGAGACACCAAAAACAGTTCACGCAGCAGGCGAACAAAATCTAAAGCATGAGACTACTGCAGACTGCCGCTCGGACGCCAAGCACCAATACCTCAAAAATTCGCCTAAGAAGGACTTCAAGCTTCCTATCCTGGAGATCCTTAAGCGCCATGGAAAGCTCTGAAAATGGCTGCGGAGCCTGGATTCCCAGCTCTGCCAGATCACGAGGGATCAGAGAATCAAGCTCATCTCTTCAAAATAACCTGAGCACCTGCGGATCATCTCCCTCCACCGGGTTGGAACTTTCAGCTCCCTCATTCGCGTCCAAACCGAGAGGGTCCTGTGATGAGAAATCCGGCTGTTTGGCTACCTGAGCCCCTGACTCGTCCGAAGTCCCCCGGACTGTCCAAATTCTGGTGGTGTCCTGGCCTTCAGTGGCTTTGGAAACCTTCGATGGCGGAGGCTCCGGCAAATGAAAACCAGCCTCTGCCTCAAAATACACTTTGTGCAGCAACAGCACAAATTGCGAAGAAAAAGGGTGCTGTCTCTTTAAGGCCCCCCCCTTCCCCCCCGGGGCAATCCTGAACCGGGGGGGGGGGGGGGAAGCAGGCACTCAGCCCTGAGGTCATTCAGGGCTCAGATTCGGCAGAGAAAGCTGCGGAGGGAAATTCCCTCCCCCCAAACACAGCACTGAATCGGAGCGAGGGGGATCCAAAATGGCCACCGTTCCCGCACTGATCGGGAACAGGGCAGACCGAGGCCTCCGAGCATGCAGTTTCTTTCCTGCACCTCGGGCCCGTGATAAAGACGCCCCGCTGCCACTCCCAGATGCCCCCGACGGACCCTCACCGCCGGGAAGGCATCGGGAGCAGAGACCATCGTGGGAGAGTCACACAGCCAGCTCCCCACAGGATGAACACTGCGATCCCTGCGGCATCCCCCCTCGGAGCTGTGACGAGGGAAACAAAAAACTTCCAAAATAGTACCTCCGGAGGCCCGGGAGACCTGGCAGCTAAGTGCTTTCTTTGGTACCCGCTCCTCGGGGGCCTCGCTCTCTCTCTCTTGCTTTTCAGATCGCAGTCTGGAACCGGTACTCGCTCCTTGAGGGCCCACGTTCCCGGACCTGCTACTGAATATAACTTCTGTCAGGAAGTCACCGCTGCCTACAACACCAGTGAGTTACCATCGCTCTCTCAGAGCTTTCCCTGGAACCAGTACTCGCTCCTCGAGGGCCTAATCCATTCCAGCTCCTGGGCTGTTCAAAGAGACTATTGTGTGAGTGTTACCTGAACTCTGCATACTCTGCCTACTCACTATATTCAGTTTCTCTACAGCTCAGCCATCCTGGGATCGCTGTTCCAGTGCCTGAGGAACTACAGCCCAGCCAGGCTCTTCCAGCTCACTACTGCCACCTCTGGTGGTTCTCTAAAACAGTTTAATAAAAGAATTAGTGTGTGTGTCTTGTCTCCCAACTCTGAGCCTGACCGGTGATCCCTCTCGGGATCTTCCCCCGGGGGCGAGGTCATCTACAAGGATCCACCCACAATTATCACAAATAATAACACGTCCCTGGGACCAAATACACCAGCACAGGTCTCACCAGAGGAATGTAAGCGTCTCTGGGTTGTTAGGGGGAGGGACCGGCCCACCGGTAAATCCCCCTGCTCACCGGTGTGAAGTACCAGCTCCGTGTAAACCGGCTCACAGGGTCACCAACCCCAGCCAGGCCTACTACCAAGGGGGATAGGTTCCAACCCCTTGGGAGGACTTGCACTTCTCTCCTCCTGATGAGTTTCTAATTACTTTTTTTTTTTTAAACCAGTTGATCTAGCCAAAGAAAAAATTTAAAGGCACAGTAACCTTCACAACTGAAGGTCAACTGCGTTTCTTTTCTTTCTTTTTTTTTTGTCAAAGGATCAGGACCGCAGGTTCTGCCACATTCATCTTCTGGAGACAGAGAAATACTGAAGGATCGCTGGTGGCACACCAGTCCATGAGGGGGTGCCTCACAAGTTTTTCTCCATCTGCTGGAAGGGAGGCATAACCCAGCGGTCTGGACTGATCCGGGTACGTACAGGGAAACCTGTATTTGTGAGCAAGCGTGTGAATGAGAGAGGTTGCTTGATTGTGTGTGAGAGAGACAGCCTGTGTGAGGGTGTGTGTGTGCGCGTGCAACAGAGAGGGAGCCTGTGTGAAGGGGTGTGTATGTGTACAGGAGAGAGAAGGAGTCTGTGTGGGGGGTGTGAGAGAGACAGAAGAGCCTGTGTGTGGTTGTATGTGTGTGAGAGAGAGAGAGACAGCCTGTGTGAGGGAGTGTGTGTGCGTGTGCAACAGAGAGGGAGCCTGTGTGAAGGGGTGTGTATGTGTACAGGAGAGAGAAGGAGTCTGTGTGGGGGGTGAGAGAGAGACAGAAGAGCCTGTGTGTGGTTGTATGTGTGTGAGAGAGAGAGAGAGACAGCCTGTGTGAGGGTGTGTGTGTGCGCGTGCAACAGAGAGGGAGCCTGTGTGAAGGGGTGTGTGTGTGTGTGTACAGGAGAGAGAGGGAGTCTGTGTGAAGGGGTGTGTGTGTGTGTGTACAGGAGAGAGAGGGAGTCTGTGTGGGGGGGTGAGAGAGAGACAAGAGCCTGTGTGTGGTTGTATGTGTGTGAGAGGGACAGAGGGAGCCTTTGTAGGGGGGGGGGGGGGTGAGAGAGACAGAAGGAGCCTGTGTGAGGGGATGTATAATAGAGGGATCAAATTGTGGGAGTGCAGGGCTGGGAGTTGGAAGCAGAGTGGAAGAGGTTGAGCTTAGAGGAGAGAGAGTGGAGGGGAGAGGAGATAGGGCCTGAGGGGGCAGAGTAAAAGAGTTCTGGCCAGAGGAGAAGGGAGAGAGGTAGAAGGAACACTCTTACAGTGAACTTCTAGTGGAATTCTGCTCAAAATATTTAAAACTCTTCATCTTTGAGTAATAACTTTTCTGTAGTACATTAATTACTCAAAGACTGTCATGTATATTGGGTTATTTTGACCAATACAAAGTTTGCAGAATTTAAAATGTTTGTGCACAGAATATACAGGTTACTCCGAACAAACTGCACAGAACTTTGTAAGAAGCCTGTGCTGAGCTGTATTTTGTATTGAAGTGCTAGCCATCATCGTGCCACTTCCCAGGGAGCCTGCAGCGAGAACCTGACTGGGGAAGCCTGGTCTGTGGAGTCAGATGGCGATGGCAGCAGGTCATGACAGTGGGAACAACTTAACCCACTTCCTGTTCATACCCCAGGTCAGTCCAGACGAGTGGGTTTTGCAACCCTACCAGCAGATGGAGGCAAGAGAACGAAAACCTTTCAGGCACTGCTACATAAGTAAGAGTGCCAACTGCAGTCCCTCAGTATTTCTCTGTCTCCAGCAGATGGCAGAGGTGCAAACCTGCAGTCTGAGATAAAAAGAAAAATTAGGTTAGAATAAGAGCAGAAGAAAAGCTGAAGATTTGAGGAGCTGCTCCCTGAGAGTGTTGGGTATCTTCGTGGGCCATCCCTCAGGTTGAGCTGAACAAGCACAGGGGGGTGGCAATCCCTGATCAGCTTTAGCCTGCAGTAGCCAGGGGTCTGAAAACCAGAGATGGCAGCAGATCATGGCAGTGGGGACAACTGAATCCACATTCTCCAAACCAGCACTCCTTATAACAAAATGCTCCCCAACCCTCCCAGGTGCTTCAAAGGGAGAATCACCCGCAGCAGGCCGGCTCTTTTGTTGGAAAACAGCATGAGGGGGCAGGACGAAACAACCGGAAGAGGGGCAAGCAGGGTCCAGCAGACAGGAGGGGAGGTCCTGATGGAAATCTCTCTCTCCCCACGGTTCTTCGCCTTCCGTAGTGAGCCGGCTCTTATAGCCAATCTATGACCATAGGATGCACCCTGATCTCTCTTCTAGCAACGCCAAACACAGTGGGCTCGTGTAGCAGGATGCTTGACGGGGTGGGGGAAACCAACCGACAGAGGCTGTCACGGCGGCCTGTCAGTCCCTCTCTTATTTCTGCACATTCAATGTTTCTGCGTCTCCAGACTAATATTCATCACACCCAGAACACGTGCTTGTATGGATCAGGTGCCGTGAATCCCATTTCTCCTACATCTTCCTCTCTCTCTTAAGCCGCATCCTCCTCCTCTGCCACATGGGGGCCTGGCTGGCAGTCTGTGCCTTGAGTGCGGTCCGGCCCCAGGCCACAGAGGAGGAGGATGTGGCTTGAGGATCCGCTGCTCCTTCCGGCCTGATTGGCACACGTAGAGAGGGTGAATGGTCCGTTGAAGGAAGGAGATGAACGCACTCTCACCGCTGAGCTGCCTTCCCAGCTCAGCTTGGCCCCTATGATAAGGCTATGCTTTTGTGGCTACTGGCCATGGCATCGCAAGAGTCCAGGGGCCATAGGTGTTACACAAGTACCACTGACTGTGCAAGCTAAGAAAAGTGACGGTGCTCCATCTGATCTAGATATCCATGAGTATATGATTTGACACCTGATTTCTGAGTTGAGAGAATTCTGTGCTGTCTTTTTATTTGTATAACTAACTTTTGAAAATACCAAAAAGTATATTTCCCATTGTTAGTTTGTGATGGTGTGTTGTCAGGTCTGCCATAGTTTTAGTCAGGAAAGATGTAAATCTCTGTCTAGTTCTGTTAGGGCACAATGAATGACACCATGTCCTATTCTTATTTTGTAGACTTTCAACCATCATTAATGCCAACCAGATCCTGGTGCTGAAGGAGGGGCGGATCATGGAGCGTGGGAGGTAAGGAGCCCCAGTACAGAGGGCCACCTTAAACTCCACAGGGGCTGAAACATCGCATTCTCTTCTTTGAGGTGTCATTCACAAGCCCGCAGCCCTGAGGCCTTCTCAGATTTGTCGTTATAGCCATAGACCCTTCATGTGAAGGAATGGTATTGCACCACAAAGTAATGTGTGCTTCCATAAATACTGAGGCATCCTGGGATCTGTAGTTCAGATTTTTCACTCAAACATTGAGCCTCTATAGGAGCCATTCGCAGCCTTTCAGGCATTCACATGTCCGTCATGCCCGAGTCTTATTTTAGGTCAGTCTTGGTGTTCCAGTGACAATAGACTATACTCAAACTGATGGAATTTGTGCTAGGACTCGCCAGTCAACAGCAGTGATCACCACAGAGGTTTGTGCCTATTCCCTAAAATACATAAGTTCTCCATTTGAAAAAAAGTACTGGACACTTCCGAATCCTGGCCTTCCACAGTACAAGGCCAGGGCAGGCAGAGGGTCGTGCCCTTCACCAGGCAGTTCTGAGAGCGAGGCGGGCTTCGTATTCGTAGGCCGTGGGAGATAGAAGGTCGAGAGATGCTCAGATGTTATGCATAAGTACTTAGCTGACCAGCAGGACCAAGCTGAAGACCATAGGGTGAAAGCGATTCATCCATCCATGAAGCTACCAGCAGCTCAGGTTCCTTCTGAAGATCATACGTGGACCAGGGCGTCATACAACAGAGAAATAACGGTACAAAGCAAAGGAAGGATGATGGACCAGGGAGAGAAAAGAGGGAGTGAGATGGGAGAGAAGACTTTACAGGCTGATTTTGAAACCTCATGGAGTTTCCTTTTGAAAATTTTGGACAGCTCACAATGTGGGTCTTTTATCTTTATTGGAGCAAACACATTTTATGTGCATAAAATGAAATGCATATTGCACCCTTAATTGGGTACGAAATACATCTACCAGCCTTGATTATATTTTAGAGGGAATTGTGAAGGTCCAATCAATGAGAACTCTGGAAAATGGGGAAGTGGTTAGTAGGAGGGATAATCTGCAAAGTGATGGCCTATGAGCATAGTGAGTAAGAGCATAGGGGGAGCAAGAGTATGGATTCATTTATAGGTGAGATGGAAGAGTTTGTTTATGCTTATCTACCCATTAAGAAAAGTGGAAGGAAGGCAAAACGATTACCGGCATGGTTAAAAGGTGAGGTGAAAGAGGCTATTTTAGCCAAAAAAAATCCTTCAAAAATTGGAAGAATCCATCTGATGAAAATAGGATAAAACATAAGCATTGTCAAGTTAAGTGTAAAACATTGATAAGACAGGCAAAGAGAGAATTTGAAATGAAGTTGGCCATAGAGGCAAAAACTCATAATAAAAACTTTTAAAAATATATCTGAAGCAAACCTGTGAGGAAGTCGGTTGGACCATTAGATGACGAGGGGTTAAAGGGGCTCTTAGGGAAGATAAGGCCATTGCAGAAAGACTAAATGAATTCTTTGCTTCCATGTTTACTAATGAGGATGTTGGGGAGATACCAGTTCCTGAGAAGGTTTTCAGGGGTGATGAGTCAGACGAACTGAACGAAATCACTGTGAACCTGGAAGATGTAGTAGGCCAGATTGATAAACTAAACAGTATCAAATCACCTGGACCGGATGGTATGCATCCTAGGGTACTGAAGGAAATCAAAAATCTGATCTGTTAGTTAAAATTTGTACCCTATCATTAAAATCATCCTTTGTACCCGAAGACTGGAGGATGGCCAATGTAACCCCAATATTTTAAAAAGGCTCCAGGGGTGATCCGGGTAATTATAGACCAGTGAGCCTGACTTCAGTGCCGAGAAAATTAGTGAAAACTATTCTCAAGATCAAAATAGTAGAGCATATAGAAAGACATGGTTTAATGGAACACAGTCAACATGGATTTACCCAAGGGAAGTCTTGCCTAACAAATCTGCTTCATTTTTTTGAAGGGGTTAATAAACATGTGGATAAAGGTGAACCGGTAGATGTAGGGTATTTGGATGTTCAGAAGGCGTTCGACAAAGTCCCTCATGAGAAGCTTCTAGGAAAACTAAAAAGTCATGGGATAGGAGGCGATGTCCTTTCATGGATTACAAACTAGTTAAAAGACAGGAAACTGAGAGTAGGATTAAAGTGCCAATTTTCTCAGTGGAAAAGGGTAAACAGTGGAGTGCCTCAGGGATCTGTACTTGGACCTGTGCTTTTCAATATATATATATAAATGATCTGGAAAGGAATACGACGAGTGAGGTTATTAAATTTGCGGACGATACAAAATTATTCAGAGTAGTTAAATCACAAGCGGATTGTGATACATTATAGGAGGACCTTGCAAGACTGGAAGATTGGGCATCCAAATAGCAGATGAAATTTAATGTGGACAAGTGCAAGGTGTTGCACATAGGGAAAAATAACCCTTGCTGTAGTTACACGATGTTAGGTTCCATAATAGGAGCTACCACCCAGGAAAAAGATCTAGGCATCATAGTGGATAATACTTTAAAATCATCGGCTCAGTGTGCTGCAGCAGTCAATGTTAGGAATTATTAGGAAGGGAATGGTTGATAAAACAGAAAATGTCATAATGCCTCTATATCGCTCTATGGCGAGACCGCACCTTGAGTACTGTGTACAATTCTGGTTGCCACATCTCAAAAAAGATATAGTTGCGATTGAGAAGGTACAGAGAAGGGCAACCAAAATGATAAAGGGGATGGAACAGCTCCCCTATGAGGAAAGGCTGAAGAGATTAGGGTTCTTCAGCTTGGAGAGGAGACGGCTGAGGGGAAGGGGGGGATATGATAGAGGTGTTTAAGATCATGAGAGGTCTTGAACAAGTAGATGTGAATCGGTTATTTTCACTTTCGAATAATAGAAGGACTAGGGGGCACTCCATGAAGTTAGCAAGTAGCACATTTAAGACTAATCTTAGAAAATTATTTTTCACACAACACACAATAAAGCTCTAGAATTTGTTGCCAGAGGATGTGGTTAGTGCAGTTAGTGTAGCTGGGTTCAAAAAAGGTTTGGATAAGTACTTGGAGGAGAAGTCCATTAACTGCTATTAATCAAATGTACTTAGGGAATAGCCACTGCTATTAATTGCATCAGTAACATGGGATCTTCTTAGTGTTTGAGTAATTGCCAGGTTCTTATGGCCTGGATTGGCCACTGTTGGAAACACGATGCTGGGCTTGATGGACCCTTGGTCTGACCCAGCATGGCAAGTTCTTATGTTCTTATGAAGACAAAAACTGACTTGGATACAAAGTGATATTCTGCAGATGGCCAAGCTTGTACAGCTGGGAGATCTTCTTAGCTCGGGCAGTGTGGTTCTTATCTGCTGTCATCCCCTGTGTTACATGTGTTGTGCTGTATGTAACAAGAAGCTAATAATGGGAAAGCATCAAGGGCAGTGTCTGAAGAGCAGAGGAGGTGAGCAGCAGAGTTTTGGAGGTGATAGAATGAACAGGGGGATGAGTCACACAGAAGAGAAGTGCAGTAGCTCAGGCATGAGAAAAATGAACCAGGACTTCGTGAACGAAGAAGGGCAGAAGGTGGTAATGTCCTGATGAAGGGGTGAGTGCCATGCCTGGACAATGAGAGGAGGCAGAATCAATGATGAGAGACCTTGTGGAACTGTAACGAACAAGAACTTTGTGTTTAGAGGGATTTAATCTTAGGGCACGGGATTTCGTTCATGAGGCAGAAAGATAGGGAGAGATTATCCAGTAGGGTCTGGGATGTGACTGGAAACCCCAAGAATCTTTTCCAACCTCATTCCTTGATTTTTTTTTCTTCTGGTCCATAAGTTCTATTTCTTTCCCGCCTGGTATTGGAGAGGCCATGGGGTGGAGGGAGGTTAGCAGGCTCAGAGTAGATGTCATCAGTGGGGGCATGTGTGCTATGCGTTTGGTGTTGCCTTTCTCTTCCTGTTCCCAGATTTCTCTTACTTGCTCTCTCTCCTAGGCACGAGGAGCTCCTTGCAAAGGGTGGCGTGTATGCAGGCATGTGGCAGAAGCAGCAGCAGGTCAGCGACTCATCCGACTCTGCCTCTGACACAGAGACCAAAGACCGGAGCACTGAGAAACTGCAGCCCGCAGCAAGGAAAGGACACAGAGAGACTGTCGCTCCTGGCTCAGGGTCTCCCACCAAGAAGGGACATTGACTGACCCTCCCTACTCCCCAACCAAAACACTCTGCACCATCTTCTGGTTCTGTTCCCAGGAGGTGAACACTACAGGATTTGTGATGCACTGTTCGCCTGCTCCTTCCAGATGTCGTGTTCTGGGAGAACATAGGAAAGGAGTTGCTTTTATGAAATTTTATACAGTAGAAGAGAAAGAGACAAAAGTTGTAACCTCTCTCTGCCTGGGGCTTGTGGTTACATAACTACAAGGGGCCTGTGTAGTAAAATGTGCTCTACAATTGGTTTTTTTTTTTAACATGCACCTCAGTAAA
The DNA here is from genome assembly GCF_901001135.1 of Rhinatrema bivittatum. NCBI lineage: Eukaryota > Metazoa > Chordata > Amphibia > Gymnophiona > Rhinatrematidae > Rhinatrema > Rhinatrema bivittatum. The sequence goes on from NC_042620.1 coordinate 8,713,739, forward strand.
ATTTTAATACAGATGCTAAAGTGCCATTTAGCGGGCTCTGTAAAGAAATGTTACTGTGTGCATGGTAAACATCACCAGCACTGGCGTGTGTACGGTATGAACATGGAATCTCACCCCCTCCCTTCCACGTGAAAGGGCCAGCTACCCTGGGAGATTGTTCCCTCAGCCTAAACCCTCCATCAAGCTTATTCTTCCCCATCCCCTTTTACGCACAGAAGGTCAAACACCACACCACAGACCCATGCAGTTCCTCTCCCCCTTCAAGGCAACACCACACATGTACACACATTCCTCAACCATTCCCCTCCTCCAAAATGGCTTTCCCTGTACGTACCTGGATCAGCCCAGACTGCTGGGTTATGCCTCCCTTCCAGCTTTTTACCATTCTAGAGGGTCCCCATCCTAGTCCTCACCCTGAGTGACACCCCTAGGCAGCACTTCTCCACTGGCACATGATTGTGGTATCAGGCGGAGGCTATCATGGCCCTGCTGCTGGTGAGGACTGGGACAGGGACCCTTCAGAATTGTAAAAAGCCATTCAGATGAATGGGAGGGGGGGTCCTGTCTATATAGCAGAAGTCGAAGGGGGAGGGCATGGCTTTTAAGAGGGAGATTTGGGGTTGACCAGAACCTTTCTGTAGAAAAGCCGAAATATGCGACACCGTAGCCTGAACAGACTAAGGCTGCACTCCATCAACAGCAGACCAGGATTCTAAGATCCTCCAAATTCGCACATATGTCAAGGATGTAGAAATAACTGCTTTGGACTATCCCCGCCATCTCAGTTGTCTCCTCTTAGAAGTGAAGCCGCGAGACAGAAGCCTGACCAAAAAATATTGGGCCCTGGTGGAAAACAGTTGACCGATGTCAACCTCAGGGGCCCGTCTATGGCCACGTTGATCAGATCTGGAAAGCATGGTTGATATGGCCACTTTGAAACTACCAGGATCACGTTGCCTGGATGTTTCTCCATCCGCCGTAATCCCTTGTCCATCAGAGGCCTAGGGAGAGAAGACAAAGAAGAATCCCTCGAATCCACAGCAGCACCAGAGCTCTGATTCCTTTGTAATATGTTCTGTTCAGTGGCCGTAAAACCACGACACCTTGATGTTCTGTTTGGTCGAGATATCTCCATCTTCCGTGAATGAGACACATCGCTGCCTCCAACAACTCCCATTCCCTGGGATCTAACTTTCTCCGACTGATAAAATCTACCTGAATGTAGTTCACTCCAGCGATGTGAGACACTGCCAGCTGCTCCAAGTGCTGTTCTGCCCAGAGAATCAACTCCTGGGCCTCTCGAGCCGCTGCCTGATTCTTGGATCCACCTTGATGGTTTATGTAGGTCAACGTCGTCGCATTGTCTGATAGGATCCACACTGGAAGACCACATAACCTTGGCAGACAGGCAAGCAGCACAAAATGCACCGCTCTCATCTCTAATTGATTGATAGGCCATGAGACCTCCTGTTTCGACTACTGGCCCTACTCCAGCTGATCTTGCCACACCGCCCTCCATCCAGAGAGGCTTACATCGGTGATGACTCTTATCCACTTCAGACTCTCCAATTCCGCACCACGCTCAAGATTGGTGCGAGCAAACACCACAAAAGACTTCCCCCTCTAACAGACGAGGAAGATGAAACTTTTCCAATAACAGATTCCAGCGGGAGAAGAGCCCCCTGCAGAGGCTCCATATGTGGGAACACCCAATGCATTAATTCCAGTGTCAATGCCAGTGGTCCCCAAACCTGTCCTGGAGGGCCACCAGCCAGTCGGGTTTTTGGGATATCCTCAATGAATATGCATGAGAGAAAATTTGCATGCACTGCCTCCATAACATGCAAATTTTCTCTCATGCATATTCATTGTGGATATCCCAAAAACCCGACTGGCTGGTGGCCCTCCAGGACAGGTTTGGGGACCACTGGTCAATGCCATAGAACCCAGACCTGTATATAGTCCCAGACCCTGGGAACCGAAATCTCTAGCAAAGCCTAATCTGACTCTGCAATTTCAGCAGTCTCTCTCCATGAAAAACACTCTCTCTGCCAGTATGTTGAACTGAGCTCCCAGATACTCCAGAGTTTGTAAGAGGACTAAATGGCTCGTTGCTAGGTTCACCACCTATCCTAGAGACTTCAAGTGCATCGGTGCCTTTGTACTGATTGTCAACAGAGGTCATTTGATTTCGCATGAATAAGCCAATCATCCAGATATGGATGCACCAACACCCCCTCCTTTTGCAGTGCAGCTGCCCCCACCACCCTCACCTTGGTGAAGTTACACGGGGCCTTTGCCAGCTGACGGGAAGGGCTCGAAACCGAAAATGGGACCTTGAACCTCAGGATTCTCTGGTGGCTATGTGCAGATACGCCTCTGTCAAGGTGAGAAATGCCAAGAACTCTGCCTTGTGTATCGCCGCTGTGATGGACCTCAGTTTCCATGGGGAAAACGGGAACCTTGAGAGCTGCATTTACCTTCTTTAAATCCAAAATCTCTTGACTTGGATATAGGGGGCAAAAAGAAACAGGATGTTTAACTTAAAATTGACCTCTGACTACACTAAGCATGTTCTGGGTCAGAGCCAACAGACTCGGGCCACGCCGAGCGTGTTCAGGATCAGAGCCAACAAACTCAGCAAGACATCTCTGTGGAAAAAAGAAAAATCTGAGCAGAATCCAAAGCGGCTCTCAATCACATGCAATTTCTCCCTCTTCTGGAAGTGAGAAAGCCAATTCCCCATTGGACTCCCTCGATGTCCCATGATCCACACCCCCTTGAGCATTACCAGGGTCAGCCTCCCTGCAGCATTTGCCTGAGGCCCGAGCACATGATCCGTACATAGTAGGTTGCTTCACCTTCGCTGGGTGCCCCTGTAGAAAGGTCTGCGGGCCCTGGAAACATCCCACCTAGGAGGAGGAGGATGAATCTATACCCCAGAGTCCACAGGCCCAACCTTGCGCTCTCCAACCTCTCTCGGGAAAGCTTCTGCCCTTGGGAACAAGGGAGGAGAACCAACCATTGCCTCTCCTCCCCCTCCAGAGACACCATAGGCCAACGGGATGTTCCAACGTGAGCAAAAGCTGTGGTGGTCAAATCGCTTTGAGCATCTAAACAGCGCTGACACAAACGGAGAGAGAGTGAGGACTGAATTGCTATCGGGACAGCAAGGCCCTTGGACCTGTTCGTCCCTGGCGCCTAGCTCTCCTGAGCTTCGGCTCTAGGCGGCCTCCTTTGTGCACACCAATGCCACCTGGATGCATGCAAATATGCGCTCAAGGCTAGGTTGCAGGTACGTATAGGGAATTGTGGTTTCTTGGGGAGAGAGGGGGTGTTCTGATGTGTGAGGGGTTAGACTTTCTTGGGAGGAGGAGATAAGGGCAAATTTGATTTTGGGGGGAGGGGAGGTATTGGGGTGAACACCGTCTCTCATGCTTAACAGGTTCTTTCACTGTGGGCTGGTAGGCATGAGGGATTTTCAGCTGCTATGTGCACGCCAAATGTTTAACACCTGCTTTGAGGCAGATATTAAAGTTTAGGCCTTAGCCATGGCACGGTAAATAGCAGCTGGAGGGGTGCATACTGCAGTGTTTACCTTGAGCCTACTAAAGTCTCATTTGCATATGACATGCCCTCATTTACATGCAGATAGGTGCTGCTTGTACATGGATCTGCTGTTGGCATCAGACAGTAGGACTTTATTACATTGTGTGCAGTTTTTAACAGCACAAACGCCTCTTACTGTGCACACTAACCTTTATTGCATAGGCCCCTACCCTAACCACCGAGTTTCCATTCTACATTTTTTTCAGGATATAGACACTATTTTTTGATAGCGTGGAATGTTGAGATGGTGTGTGTGGTTTTCTTATGCTAATACAAGGTTATAAACTGTTTAAACTCTTATTCCCCTTTGTTTTGTTTTTTGTTAACTGATGTTATGGGAGTCTCTGTTTAGTGGACCCTTGGGCCGACCTGCTGGAGACTTGGAAAGATGGTCAATGTCTCTAATGAATAGCAGGCCGAGAGGCAGATGTTCAGGCGGGACGTAGATGCTCTTCACCCTGGAAGCTGGTGCTCCCCCGGGAGGAGCCTGTAGGAGCCCAACCGCTGGGACTTAGGTGGCTTCACCCTTGGAAGCCGAAGCCCCCCCCGGGAGGAGCCCGTAGGGGCCCAGCCGCTGGGACTTAGACGAGTTGTGGATCAGGACAGGTAACTGGAACCAGACTAAGGAAATAGCAATACTGTAAGTGGGTTCAGGTTCTGGAACCAGGCAGGAACTGTAGCAAGGCTCGGATACTGGAACCAGGCAGGAACTGTAGCAGGATACGGGTACTGGAACCAGGCAGGTACTGTAGCAAGGCTCGGATACTGGAACCAGGCAGGAACTGTAGCAGGATACGGGTACTGGAACCAGGCAGGTACTGTAGCAGGATTCGGGTACTGGAACCAGGCAGGTACTGTAGCAAGACTCGGGTACTGGAACCAGGCAGGAACTGTAGCAGGATTCGGGTACTGGAACCAGGCAGGAACTGTAGCAGGACTCGGGTACTGGAACCAGGCAGGAACTGTAGCAGGATTCGGGTACTGGAACCAGGCAGGAACTGTAGCAGGATACGGGTACTGGAACCAGGCCGGAACTGTAGCAGGATTCGGGTACTGGAACCAGGCAGGAAGTGTAGCAGGATTCGGGTACTGGAACCAGGCAGGAACTGTAGCAGGATTCGGGTACTGGAACCAGGCAGGAAGTGTAGCAAGATTCGGGTACTGGAACCAGGCAGGTACTGTAGCAGGACTCGGGTACTGGAACCAGGCAGGAACTGTAGCAGGATTCGGGTACTGGAACCAGGCAGGAAGTGTAGCAAGATTCGGGTACTGGAACCAGGCAGGAAGTGTAGCAGGATTCGGGTACTGGAACCAGGCAGGAACTGTAGCAGGATACGGGTACTGGAACCAGGCAGGAACTGTAGCAAGGCTCGGATACTGGAACCAGGCAGGTACTGTAGCAAGGCTCGGATACTGGAACCAGGCAGGAACTGTAGCAGGATACGGGTACTGGAACCAGGCAGGTACTGTAGCAGGATTCGGGTACTGGAACCAGGCAGGTACTGTAGCAAGACTCGGGTACTGGAACCAGGCAGGAACTGTAGCAGGATTCGGGTACTGGAACCAGGCAGGAACTGTAGCAGGATTCGGGTACTGGAACCAGGCAGGAACTGTAGCAGGATTCGGGTACTGGAACCAGGCAGGAACTGTAGCAGGATACGGGTACTGGAACCAGGCCGGAACTGTAGCAGGATTCGGGTACTGGAACCAGGCAGGAAGTGTAGCAGGATTCGGGTACTGGAACCAGGCAGGAACTGTAGCAGGATTCGGGTACTGGAACCAGGCAGGAAGTGTAGCAAGATTCGGGTACTGGAACCAGGCAGGTACTGTAGCAGGACTCGGGTACTGGAACCAGGCAGGAACTGTAGCAGGATTCGGGTACTGGAACCAGGCAGGAAGTGTAGCAAGATTCGGGTACTGGAACCAGGCAGGAAGTGTAGCAGGATTCGGGTACTGGAACCAGGCAGGAACTGTAGCAGGATACGGGTACTGGAACCAGGCAGGAACTGTAGCAAGGCTCGGATACTGGAACCAGGCAGGAACTGTAGCAGGATACGGGTACTGGAACCAGGCAGGTACTGTAGCAAGGCTCGGATACTGGAACCAGGCAGGAACTGTAGCACGATTCGGGTACTGGAACCAGGCAGGTACTGTAGCAGGATTCGGGTACTGGAACCAGGCAGGAAGTGTAGCACGATTCGGGTACTGGAACCAGGCAGGAACTGTAGCAGGATTCGGGTACTGGAACCAGGCAGGTACTGTAGCAAGATTTGGGTACTGGAACCAGGCAGGAAGTGTAGCAGGATTCGGGTACTGGAACCAGGCAGGAACTGTAGCAGGATTCGGGTACTGGAACCAGGCAGGAAGTGTAGCAAGATTCGGGTACTGGAACCAGGCAGGTACTGTAGCAGGATTCGGGTACTGGAACCAGGCAGGAAGTGTAGCAAGATTCGGGTACTGGAACCAGGCAGGTACTGTAGCAGGATTCGGGTACTGGAACCAGGCAGGAACTGTAGCAGGATTCGGGTACTGGAACCAGGCAGGTACTGTAGCAGGATTCGGGTACTGGAACCAGGCAGGTACTGTAGCAAGACTCGGGTACTGGAACCAGGCAGGAACTGTAGCAGGATTCGGGTACTGGAACCAGGCAGGAACTGTAGCAGGACTCGGGTACTGGAACCAGGCAGGAACTGTAGCAGGATTCGGGTACTGGAACCAGGCAGGAACTGTAGCAGGATACGGGTACTGGAACCAGGCCGGAACTGTAGCAGGATTCGGGTACTGGAACCAGGCAGGAAGTGTAGCAGGATTCGGGTACTGGAACCAGGCAGGAACTGTAGCAGGATTCGGGTACTGGAACCAGGCAGGAAGTGTAGCAAGATTCGGGTACTGGAACCAGGCAGGAACTGTAGCAGGACACGGGTACTGGAACCAGGCAGGAACTGTAGCAGGATTTGGGTACTGGAACCAGGCCGGAACTGTAGCAGGCAAGCAGGAACCAACAGGTACTGTAGCAGGAACGGAGCGACGAAGCAAAGCGAGTCACTCCGGGGCACAGCGCAACAGGAAACCGGGAGGCAAACCCGTTGCAAGGCAAAGACTGGATGGCCGCGGCCGGCTTATCAAGGCCGCGGCGTCTGACGTCAGGATTTGGGCGGAGTCACCACTGGCGGGAAACGGCCTAGAAAAGTGCCCAAGTGGCGCGCGCGTGCGCGCCTAAGCACAGGGCATCTATGGAGGAGCTCGCAGCGGACGCCGCCATCCAGGCCACAAACTAGGCCTCGGGGAACAGGAGCAGGTCCGAGGGTCTGGCCGCGGTGCTCGCGCCCAGAACCGCAACAAACTGATATGCTAAAAAATTAAAAGAAATCATAAACAGAAATAATACAGGCAAAGTGTATCGCGTAATGCCACAGCACCATCCCTAATACCCATACAGGGTAACCGTGTGGCCACTTGGTCCTGCCATGTGCTTCTACCCTGGCAACCTTCCCCCCCACCAACTGGGCTTCTGCTTGCCTCTGGGCAACCTCCCTGCCCGCAAGCTATCTATTCCCTGGTGGTTTCTAGGGACACTGAGACCCCTCACAACCAAGGCTCACACAGTTCCTAAAAGTTCACCCACAGACCAAATCTAAACAGTACCAGCACTGATAGTCCAACAAGCTAATAAGTTTATTAAGAAAAAGTAGGAACGGTGAGTGGTTAAAAGATTTAAACTGCAAACAGAAACAGATAAAAGAAAGGAAAATTGGTTCTTACCTGCTAATTTTCGTTTCTGTAGTACCACGGATCAGTCCAGGACAGCTGGGTTTGGCCTCCCCTCCAGCAGGTGGAGACAGAGAAAAACTTTGCGGACTCTGTCCTGTACCCCTGAGCTGCCACCTAGTGTCTGCCAGTATTATACTGTACCCAAGCAGTATTTTTCGGTCTCCAGCAGATGGTGGAGGTGCAAAACCTAGTGTCTGGTAGAGGTGCTGAGTTTAGGGTTGGATTTGGTCTGACTTTAGCCTCTTAGCGCTTGATTTTACAAGGGAAGCTTAGTTTAAGGATCCCTTTCAATTAAAAAAAAATAAAAGTTTGGTTAGAGCTGTGATTGGAGAGTTGCGAGTAGCCTTCCAGGGTTCCCAACCCTCTGCTCTCCAGCCTCGAATACCTGGTGGGACCATCCCCCCCCCCTGGTATTCGAGGCTGGAGAGCAGAGGGTTGGGAACCCTGATACTGCTGCGGCGAGGGCTGATACTGGGGGTCCCGGCTCACTCACCTTCAGCCAGCCTTGTCTTCAGCTAAGAAAAAAAAAAGCGTCCGCTCCATTTTCGCCGCTTTCCTGGCCCGTTTTTTGACTGGGAAATCTGTCCGTCGCAGTTCTTTTTTCGGGGAGAGCCAAAATCGAGGCCAGGGATATGCTTCGCGGTGCGGCCTGCTTGGCCTGTGGCAGTGCGCGCGCGGATTTCCCGCGCTGGGGTCTGCACGGCCTGTCTCTCCGGGGGGGAGGGCTCCTCACAGGATTTGCTTGGTAAGGAGCCTGGGCAAGGCTCCAAATCGCGTCGGGAGCCCCGGAGACCCGATCAGACGGAAAAGGACCTGGTTCCGTTCCAGCTGAGTGCAGGTTCGGAGGCTTTATTAGGGACCTTCCGAGACCAGGAAAAGGCAGCGCTGGGGGAGGGGTCTTCTCCTCCTCCGCTCTCCCCGAGGCCGGCTGCTCCTGGCGGGGGCATGGTGCCGGCTCCAACCGGGGTTTCCTCAGATGAGGAGGATCCGGAGTCTGATGGTTCTTCTTCCTCGTTCTCCTCCCATTTTGTGGACATGATGCGCAAGTTCTTCAAGGCTCGCAAGTCGGGGCGGAGGTCACGCTCTAAGTTGCCCTGGGAGGCTTTGGCACGTAAACGGTCTAGACAATCGGAGGGGGCGGATGTCCCCAAACCGAAGCGTCCTCTCCGGTCTCGGTCCAAACTGACGGAGTCTTCTCAATCGGACTCATCGGAGGATGATCCAGCGCCCCCGTTGACTCCAGGCGACAGGCAGGAAGAGGATCCTGAGCTTCACCCTCAGCCGGCCAAGCTGGGGGCAGTCCCGGCGGCGGATGGCGATGATCCCAAGGTGGTGCGCCTGTTTCGAAGGGATGAGCTGGGGCCCCTTATACCGGTCATCCTGGAGGAGCTCGCTATTGAGGTCCCCCCTGAGGATTCCAGGGTGGGATCTATGGACCCCGTCATGGTGGGTCTCCGCGGTCCAGCTCGTTCTTTTCCTTTTCACTGGTCGGTCACGGACTTATTGTATAAGGAATGGGACAATCCGGAGCTAGGTTTGAAAGTCGGATGAGCGATGGAAAAATTGTACCCGCTCCTGGAGGACGCGTTGGAGCTCCTCAGGCTTCCCAAGATTGATTCCGCTGTGGCCGCGGTCACCAAGAGGACCACTATTCCGGTAACAGGGGGCACAGCCTTGAAAGATCTGCAGGATCGTAAGCTGGAGCTGCAGCTTAAGAGGATTTTTGAGGTGTCGGCCCTTGGAATCAGGGCAGCTATGTGTACCAATTTCGCCCAAAGGGCTTGTCTCCGCTGGGTTCAGGATTGGCAGGCTGAGTCCGACCTATCTGGCGCGGCAGTGGATCGAGCTAGTTGGCTGGAAGCGGCAGTTGTGTATGGCGCTGACGCCCTGTATGATCTTCTGAGGACGTCTGCCCGGACGATGGTCTCAGCGGTTTCGGCCCGCAGGCTCCTATGACTCAGGCACTGGGCAGCGGATACCTCTTCAAAAGCGCAGCTGAGTTCCTTGCCATTTAAGGGGAAGCTCCTCTTCGGGCAACAGTTGGACGATTTGATTAAGTCTCTGGGTGAGAACAAGGTTCACCGGTTGCCGGAGGATAGGCACCGGTGCAAAGGTACCTTTCCTCCTCGAAATCGTTCTCGGGGGAATCGTCGATACCGGTCTTCTCGGTCCACCGGATCGTCCTTTCGCCAGAACGCGCCCCGACAGGCCTCTTGGAATCAGTCCTTTCAGGGCCGTCGCCCAGCCAGGGACGGTGCCCCCCTGTCCCATGGGGGCTCCAAGGCTACACAATAAAGTGCGGCCGGCCCACCCTTCCGTTCCAAAGATCGGGGGACGGTTGTCTCTTTTCCGGGAGGCGTGGGCCCAACTGACGTCCGATCAATGGGTCCTAGGCATAATAGAGCACGGCTACGCCTTAGATTTTACACGGCCAGTCAAGGACCATTACATAGTGTCCCCTTGCGCATACAGCGATGCGCGTACAGCGAGAAGCGCAGAGCGGTACAGGTCACCCTGCAACGCCTGCAAGATCTAGGGGCCATAGTTCCAGTGCCCGCAGAGCAGCTGCGGCGTGAGCGCTACTCCATCTACTTCATGGTCCCAAAAAAGGACGGGTCCTTTCGTCCCATCCTTGATTTTGAAGCGAGTAAATCACGCTCTGAAGGTGCCCCGGTTTCGGATGGAAACGCTTTGCTCGGTAATAGCGTCTGTGCACAAGGGGGAGTTCTTAGCTTCTCTGGACCTGTCTGAGGCGTACTTCCACATCCCCATCCATCCGGATCATCAGAGATACCTGCGGTTTGCGGTCCTGGGGCGCCACTTTCAGTTCTGCGCCCTCCCGTTTGGTCTGGCAACGGCTCCCAGAGTGTTCACCAAGGTGATGGTGGTGGTTGCGGCCGCATTGGGACGGGAGGGGATTCTGGTCCATCCATACCTGGACAATTGGTTGGTTCGAGCGAAGTCGGAAAGTCTCTGCAGGGATGCGGTGGAGCGAGTCCTCTGGATGTTGGACTCCTTAGGATGGGTGGTCAACCACGAGAAGAGCCATCTCACCCCCTCTCAGAGCTTGGTATTCCTGGGGGCTCGTTTCGATACTGCCTTAGGGAAGGTCTTTCTGATGGAGGAAAGAGTCTGGAAGCTCATGCAACAGGTGACAGATTTCCAATCTCTCTCTCATCCTACGGCCTGGGATTATTTGCAGGTCCTGGGCTTCATGGCCTCAACCATCGATCTCGTGCCGTGGGCATTTGCACATATGCGTCCTCTTCACTCAGATTTGTTGTCCCGCTGGAAGCCTCGCTCGCAGCTTTACGACATTGTCCTTCCCCTGTTGGGGGCGGTGCATTCCAGTCTGCAGTGGTGGCTTTCTCCGCACAACTTGCGTCAGGGGATGGACCTGGAGACTCCCTGCTGGACCGTAGTGACCACGGATGCCAGCCTCTCTGGCTGGGGAGCGGTTTGTCGGGACACGGCTGTCCAGGGTCAGTGGACCAGGCAGGAAGCCTCCTGGTCGATCAATCGCTTAGAGACCAGAGCGGTTCGCTTAGCGCTTCAGGCCCTCCTACCATTGGTGGAGGGCAAGTCGGTGAGGGTGCTCTCCGACAATGCGACGATAGTAGCATACATCAATCGTCAGGGCGGCACCAGGAGCTGTCCGGTGGCGGCGGAAGCACAACTTTTGATCCGCTGGGCGGAGGCGCATCTTTACCGGATAGCGGCGTCTCACATTGCCGGCGTGGACAACGTCCAAGCGGATTTCCTCCGTCGTCACCAACTGGATCCTGGGGAGTGGGAACTCTCCAACGACGCCTTTCATCGTTTGTGCGACCGGTTGTCAACGCTGGCTATGGATCTGTTGGCGACACATCGCAACGCCAAGGCCCCTCGGTTCTTCAGTCGTCGTCGAGAACCGGGGGCGGAAGGGGTGGACGCCCTGGTCCTCCCCTGGCCCAAGGACATTCTACTGTACGTGTTCCCTCCATGGCCGTTGGTGGGCAAGGTCCTTCTCCGCATCGAAAAGCACGCCAGAAAAGTGATTCTCGTGGCCCTGGAGTGGCCCCGGCGCCCGTGGTTTGCGGATCTTTTGGCTCTGGCAGTAGACTGTCCACTGAGGTTTCCTGTGTCTCCCACGCTACTGCGACAGGGGCCCGTCTGTTTCACCGAGGCAGATCGCTTTTGTCTAGCGGCATGGCTTATGAAAGGCGCCGGTTGAAGAGTAGGGGTAACTCTGATGCGGTAGTGGCCACGCTCTTACGTTCCCGCAAGACTTCTACCTCCCTGGTGTATGTCCGAGTCTGGGGAATATTTGAGTCCTGGTGTATCGACCACTGTGTGCAGCCCGCCGAGGCGTCTATTCCGGAAGTTCTGGATTTCTTACAGGCTGGCCTAGCCAAGGGTTTGGCATTCAATTCGCTGCGGGTGCAGGTGGCGGCCCTGGGCAGTTTTTGATGGAAGGTGCACGGGTTGCCTCTAGCCTCTCACCCGGATGTGGTTCGCTTTTTACGGGGCGCTAAGCACCTTCGCCCTCCGGTCCGGAGCCCTTGTCCTTCATGGAGGTTGAACCTGGTACTCAAGGCGCTTTGTTCGGCTCCTTTTGAACTCTGGCGACGGGTGACCTTGAAGGATCTGACCTTGAAGATGGTTTTTCTGGTGGCGGTTTCTTCCGCTAGGCGGGTGTCCGAGCTGCAGGCCTTATCATGCAGGGAGCCTTTCTTGCGGATCTCCGAGGCGGGAGTCTCCTTGAGAACCATTCCCTCTTTTCTCCCGAAGGTGGTGTCCTCTTTTCATGTGAACCAGTCCATGGAACTTCCTTCCTTTGTGGGGGTGGACTCCTCTTCTCCAGAGGCAAAGGAGTTGCAGAAGTTGGACGTGAAGAGAGCTTTGTTGCGCTACTTAGAGGTGACGAACGGTTTTCGGCTCTCTGATCACTTTTTCGTGCTGTGGAGTGGGCCCAGAAAAGGGCAGAAGGCATCTAAGTCAACGATTGCCCGATGGTTGAAGGAGGCGATTTCCTCCGCTTACCTGGTTCAGGGTCATCCGCTTCCTTCTGGCCTTAAGGCTCATTCTACTCGCTCGCAGTCGACCTCTTGGGCGGAGTGCCAGCAGGTGTCGCCACAGGAAATTTGTAGGGCGGCCACCTGGCAGTCTCCGCATACCTTTGCAAGGCATTATCGGCTCAATGTCCGGGCTCCAGAGCCCGGTTCCTTTGGGGCCAGTGTGCTCCGAGCAGGACTCTCTCAGTCCCACCCTGGTTAGGAAAGCTTTGGTACATCTCAGCTGTCCTGGACTGATCTGGGTACGTACAGGGAAAGGAAAATTGGTTCTTACCTGCTAATTTTCGTTCCTGTAGTACCACGGATCAGTCCAGACGCCCACCCGGGAAGAAGATGGAGAGCCCGCTCGGCTGGTCAACCTCTATGCAAGTTTTCTTGTCTGTCCCTTTTGGGGCTCTATTTTTTTTTGTCGACATGTTGTATTCGTTACTTGCGGTTTATGCAGTGTTTCATATCCTCTGCTCTTCGAGGGAGGTGGCTTTTTTATGGTTGGTAGTTATGGTTTTTTATATCTTTATTTCTGCTTGGGTACTGAATCATACTGGCAGACACTAGGTGGCACCTCAGGGGTATAGAACAGAGTCCGCAAAGTCTTCTTCTGTCTCCATCTGCTGGTGGGGAGGCAAAACCCAGCTGTCCTGGACTGATCCGTGGTACTACAGGAACGAAAATTAGCAGGTAAGAACCAATTTTCCTATGTCTTTTTTTTTTTTTGGGGGGGCGGGGGTTGTGTGTCTGTGTGTAGGGGGAGCAGTGTGAGGCTAATGTCTGTGATTGGGGTGTGTGAGTGTGCGGCTGTTTGATGTGGGGAATGTCCGGCTGATATCTCTGTAGTTGGAGTAGGGGGGTAGGTTCCCCTCTGTGTGTGTGGGGGTGGGGTAGGATCAGGCTGATTTCTTTTTTTTGGGTGGTTGTGGTTGTGTGTGTGTGTGTATGGGTTAGGGGTGTATGAGGCTGATGTCTGTGAATGGGGTGTGTGTGGCTGTGTTTGAGGTGGGGAATGTGAGGCTGATATCTCTCTTGTGGAGGTGGGGGTGTCAGGCTGCTATCTCTGGGTGGTGGTGGGGTAGGATCAGGCTGATGTCGTTTAGTTTTTTTTGGGGGTTGTGTGTCTTGTGTGTGTGTGTGGGGGGGCAGTATGAAGCTGATGTCTGTGATTGGGGTGTGTGAGTGTGCGGCTGTTTGATGTGGGGAATGTCCGGCTGATATCTCTGTTGGGGTGGGGTGTGGTGGGGGGGGAGGCTTCCCTCTCTGTGTGTGTGGGTGGGGTAGGATCAAGCTGATTTCTTTCTTTGGGGGGGTTGTGTGTATGGAGGGAGGTGTATGAGGCTGATATCTGTGAATGGGGTGTGTGGCTGTGTTTGAGGTGGGGAATGTCAGGCTGATCACTGTTGGGGTGGGGGGGGGCAGGCTCCCTTCTCTGTGTGTGGGGGTGCGGTAGCATCGGGCTGATGTCTTATTTTGGGGGGTTGTGTGTATGGGGGGGGGGGCTGTATGAGGCTGATGTCTGTGACTGGGGTGTTTGAGGTGGGGAATGTCAGGCTGATCACTGTTGGGGTGGGGGGGGGGCAGGCTCCCCTCTCTGTGTGTGGGGGTGGGGTAGCATCGGGCTGATGTCTTTTTTTTGGGGGGGGGGTTGTGTGTATGGGGGGGCTGTATGAGGCTGGGGTGTGTGGCCGTGTTTGAGGTGGGGAATGTCAGGCTGATCACTGTTGGGGTGGGGGGCAGGCTCCCCTCTCTGTGTGTGGGGGTGGGGTAGCATCGGGCTGATGTCTTATTTTGGGGGGTTGTGTGTATGGGGGGGGGGGCTGTATGAGGCTGATGTCTGTGATTGAGGTGGGGAATGTCAGGCTGATCACTGTTGGGGTGGGGGGCAGGCTCCCCTCTCTGTGTGTAGGGGTGGGGGTGGGGTAGCATCGGGCTGATGTCTTATTTTTTGGGGGGGGTCTGTATGAGGCTGATGTCTGTGATTGAGGTGGGGAATGTCAGGCTGATCACTGTTGGGGTGGGGGGCAGGCTCCCCTCTCTGTGGGTGGGGGTGGGGCAGCATCGGGCCGATGTCTTATTTTGGGGGGTTGTGTGTATGGGGGGGGGGCTGTATGAGGCTGATGTCTGTGATTGAGGTGGGGAATGTCAGGCTGATCACTGTTGGGGTGAGGGGGGCAGGCTCCCCTCTCTGTGTGTAGGGGTGGGGGTGGGGTAGCATCGGGCTGATGTCTTATTTTGGGGGGGCTGTATGAGGCTGATGTCTGTGACTGGGGTGTTTGAGGTGGGGAATGTCAGGCTGATCACTGTTGGGGTGGGGGGCAGGCTCCCCTCTCTGTGTGTGGGGGTGGGGTAGCATCGGGCTGATGTCTTATTTTGGGGGGTTGTATGTATGGGTGGGGGTCTGTATGAGGCTGATGTCTGTGTTTGAGGTGGGGAATGTCAGGCTGATCACTGTTGGGGTGAGGGGGGGCAGGCTCCCCTCTCTGTGTGTAGGGGTGGGGGTGGGGTAGCATCGGGCTGATGTCTTATTTTGGGGGGGCTGTATGAGGCTGATGTCTGTGACTGGGGTGTTTGAGGTGGGGAATGTCAGGCTGATCACTGTTGGGGTGGGGGGCAGGCTCCCCTCTCTGTGTGTGGGGGTGGGGTAGCATCGGGCTGATGTCTTATTTTGGGGGGTTGTGTGTATGGGGGGGGGGGCTGTATGAGGCTGATGTCTGTGATTGAGGTGGGGAATGTCAGGCTGATCACTGTTGGGGTGGGGGGCAGGCTCCCCTCTCTGTGTGTGGGGGGGGGGGGGGGGGGGTAGCATCAGGCTGATGTCTTATTTTGGGGGGGGCTGTATGAGGCTGATGTCTGTGACTGGGGTGTTTGAGGTGGGGAATGTCAGGCTGATCACTGTTGGGGTGTGGGGCAGGCTCCCCTCTCTGTGTGTGGGGGTGGGGTAGCATCGGGCTGATGTCTTATTTTGGGGGGTTATGTGTATGGGGGGGGGGCTGTATGAGGCTGATGTCTGTGATTGAGGTGGGGAATGTCAGGCTGATCACTGTTGGGGTGGGGGGCAGGCTCCCCTCTCTGTGTGTAGGGGTGGGGGTGGGGTAGCATCGGGCTGATGTCTTATTTTTGGGGGGGGGGGTCTGTATGAGGCTGATGTCTGTGACTGGGGTGTTTGAAGTGGGGAATGTCAGGCTGATCACTGTTGGGGTGGGGGGCAGGCTCCCCTCTCTGTGTGTAGGGGTGGGGGTGGGGCAGCATCGGGCTGATGTCTGTGTTTGCCTTCTGTGTGTTGTGTCTGTGTGTGTCTGTGTCTGGGGGGGCTGCATGAAGCTGATGTCTGTGACTGGGGTATTTGAAGTGGGGAATGTCAGGCTGATCACTGTTGGGGTGAGGGGGGGCAGGCTCCCCTCTCTGTGTGTAGGGGTGGGGGTGGGATAGCATCGGGCTGATGTCTTATTTTGGGGGGTTGTGTGTATGGGGGGCTGCATGAAGCTGATGTCTGTGACTGGGGTGTTTGAGGTGGGGAATGTCAGGCTGATCACTGTTGGGGTGGGGGGGCAGGCTCCCCTCTCTGTGTGTGGGGGTGGGGGTGGGGTAGCATCGGGCTGATGTCTGTCTTTGCCTTATGTGTGTTTGTGTCTGTGTGTGTCTGTGTCTGGGGGGGCTGCATGAAGCTGATGTCTGTGACTGGGGTGTTTGAGGTGGGGAATGTCAGGCTGATCACTGTTGGGATGGGGGGCAGGCTCCCCTCTCTGTGTGTGGGGGGTGGGGTAGCATCAGGCTGATGTCTTATTTTGGGGGGGGCTGTATGAGGCTGATGTCTGTGATTGAGGTGGGGAATGTCAGGCTGATCACTGTTGGGGTGGGGGGCAGGCTCCCCTCTCTGTGTGTGGGGGGTGGGGTAGCATCAGGCTGATGTCTTATTTTGGGGGGGGCTGTATGAGGCTGATGTCTGTGACTGGGGTGTTTGAAGTGGGGAATGTCAGGCTGATCACTGTTGGGGTGGGGGGCAGGCTCCCCTCTCTGTGTGTGGGGGGTGGGGTAGCATCAGGCTGATGTCTTATTTTGGGGGGGGCTGTATGAGGCTGATGTCTGTGACTGGGGTGGGGAATGTCAGGCTGATCACTGTTGGGGTGAGGGGGGGCAGGCTCCCCTCTCTGTGTGTGGGGGGTGGGGTAGCATCAGGCTGATGTCTTATTTTGGGGGGGGCTGTATGAGGCTGATGTCTGTGATTGAGGTGGGGAATGTCAGGCTGATCACTGTTGGGGTGAGGGGGGGCAGGCTCCCCTCTCTGTGTGTGGGGGTGGGGGTGGGGTAGCATCAGGCTGATGTCTTATTTTGGGGGGGGCTGTATGAGGCTGATGTCTGTGACTGGGGTGTTTGAGGTGGGGAATGTCAGGCTGATCACTGTTGGGGTGGGGGGCAGGCTCCCCTCTCTGTGTGTGGGGGGTGGGGTAGCATCAGGCTGATGTCTTATTTTGGGGGGGGCTGTATGAGGCTGATGTCTGTGACTGGGGTGTTTGAGGTGGGGAATGTCAGGCTGATCACTGTTGGGGTGGGGGGCAGGCTCCCCTCTCTGTGTGTGGGGGGTGGGGTAGCATCAGGCTGATGTCTTATTTTGGGGGGGGCTGTATGAGGCTGATGTCTGTGACTGGGGTGGGGAATGTCAGGCTGATCACTGTTGGGGTGAGGGGGGGCAGGCTCCCCTCTCTGTGTGTGGGGGTGGGGTAGCATCGGGCTGATGTCTGTCTTTGCCTTGTGTGTGTTTGTGTCTGTGTGTGTCTGTGTCTGGGGGGGCTGCATGAAGCTCATGTCCGTCATTGGGGTGTGTATGTGTGTCTCCCTCTTCGTGGCTCTCTTTGACGTGGGCAATGTCCGGCTGATCTCGCTCGGGGTGGGGCTCGTCTGTGTCTTCCTCTGTGTCTGGCTCTGTTTGGGCTGGGGGCTTGGGTCGGGATGAGGCTCGGGTGGCGGGGGAGCCTCCTCTCTTTCGGTCTCCGGGTGTCAGCGACTGGGGCCTGGTGATGGCGGGGGGCGGGGGATGGTGCTCAGGGCCCTGCCCAGGCCTCGGGACGTTGTTGCTCGGCGTCTCCGCTAGAGGCGGCAGAGACGGGGAGAGCCGGGCGGGACGCCGCGGGAGAAGGAGACGGGAAGAAGGAGATCGGAGTCCGAGGCAGCGCGGCCGGGCCATGCGTGGGTTGTTAGCGGGGCTCCTGCGGGAGGAGCAGGGGGACGGCGCCTTCTCTTTCCCCGCCGACCTGCAGGATCTCACGGTAAGTGCCGACCGTCCTCCGGCTCAGCCCCCGGACTTTCCTAGCCCGCTGTCCCGGGTCTCTGCGGTCCTTCCCAGCGTGGGGCGCTACGAGAGGCCGCGGCTGCACTCTGGGCCCGGTCAGGCCTACAGGAAGGGGTGACCGGCGCCGAGGAGCTCTGCGCCCATCCCAGTCCCTGGCCTTGAATCTCCCTCCCTCTGTCTTCACTTCTCGGCATCCTCTCTCCCGGGCCTGCTTGAACTCACTTTCCGTTTTCACGTCCCTGAGAGGCCGCAACAGGAGCCACCTCCCTTTCCATGAAGGAATATCCCCTCATCTTCCTCCTGCTCCTGAGCATTTCCCCTCTGAACAAGGTTTCCTTCTTGTGGGTACCCGGGAAGTTTTGAGTTGTGGTTACAAAGATATTGGGGGGGGGGGGAGAGATTGTGAGTCAACTGTCTCTCTTTCACGCCTCTCACACAACACAGGCTCGCTTTCCCTCTGTTTTCTCCCCATTGCCCTCCAGGGATGACCCCACCCCTGCATTCTCCCCCTTGCTAGGTATGACCGGGCACACATCTCACTCTTCAGAAACAGCTCCTGCTCCCCTCTCAGGCAGCCTGCAAGGTACAGGAGGGGAGGGGGTGAGACTGAGAAAGCCCTGCTACCTAAATCAGCTCCTCTTTCCCCCCTCTCAAGGCAGCCTGCAAGGTATAGGAGGGAGAGGGGGAGTGATAAAGCCCTGCTGCCTAAATCAGCTCCTCTTCCTCTCCTGTCTCTTCCCCCTCTCAGGCAGCCTGCAAGGTATAGAAGGGGAGGGGGTGAGACTGAGAAAGCCCTGCTGCCTTAAATCAGCTCCTCTTCCTCTCCTGTCTCTTCCCCCTCTCAGGCAGCCTGCAAGGTATAGAAGGGGAGGGGGTGAGTCTGAGAAAGCCCTGCTGCCTAAATCAGCCCCCTCTTCCTCCTCTCAGGCAGCCTGTGGGGAGCAGGAGGAGAGGGGCTGGCACTCAGATTCCCAGGTGCTCCAGAGACCCCAGAGATTTCCTTTTGAAATCCGGGTCAAACCACCACTATTTTTCTGAAGCGCTTCTAGGCTTACACAGCACGGTACAAATACACATAAGAGACAATCCCTGCTGGATTTGGATTTTCAATTGAATTATTCACTTTCTGAGATAAAGGTGAACTACAGTTCACATATTGTAGCTATGTAAGCCTTAAAACCTGTTCAGCACAGACAAATAGGAGACTTAGGGAATTTTATTTATTATGGAAAATGGTTAAAACCAACAAGGGTATAATTATGAAAACCGGGGGTAAGGTTTAAAAGCAGAATCAAAAAAGTGGGTATTTAGGCTGGATATGAATAAAAGAAGGAGCATGACATACTGACAGGCTGATGCAAAATAGTGCGCACAGCTTTACAGGCGCTTGGACACGCATCCAAAAGCCCTCATATAATAAGAGGATTAGCATGTCCAAAATGCGCAGCCAAACCAGCATGAAGCTACATGTAAATTCATGTTGATGAGGCTATTGGCTATTCTCCCCCAATGCAAAAAAAAAAAAAAGTGTGCCCGACGTTACTCTCAGGAATTAATTCCAGCCCCAGAGCAGGTGTTAATTCTTGAGCCCCAAAAGTTTACAGAAAAGCTGAAAATACTGCTATTTTGTAGTTTCTCCAACTTAATATCATGGTAGTATTAAGTTGGAGGAACTGTGAAAAGGAGAACTGGAAAAACAAAAATAAAAAGTAGATCTTCTTGGTGTTTGGGTAATTGCCAGGTTCTTGTGGCCTGGTTTGGTCTCTGTTGGAAACAGGATGCTGGGCTTGATGGACCCTTGGTCTGACCCAGCATAGCATGTTCTTATGTTCTTAAAAAAATAAATAGTGTCGCTGGCAGACAAGTTATGAAAATGGCCGCTCATATAATTGAGCGTCTGTTTTCCTAACCCACTGACAGCCACCTCTCCCGGTCGCCCGCTGCTGAGGAGGCGCTAGGGATGCAAACTTTTCCCTAGCGCCTCCTTTTTACCACGGCAGCCCATTTAAATATTAAATAGGGCGCACGGGAGAGGTGGATCGGCGTGCATTAAGAGAGTGAGCACCCGTTTGATATTGTGTCGGCCTGTGAATCAGTAAGCCTGTTCCAGGCACACTGGGGTGATGCCTCCCGCCTCGTGTCATTTTTTGCTACAGCAGACGAACACGGCTCTCCCTCTGAATATCATTGCCTGTTAAGTGGATTTCATGGGGACAGGCAGTGAGGAAGTACAGAATAAATTCATTTGTAGGTGAATAGGAGGAGCTTGAACTGTACATAGGAATGTTAAGAGAGGTTATACGGGTGTGGCACCATTGGAGAAAGATAACTCACGCAGCAGGATTTTGAATAGATTGCAGTGGAGAGAAAGCTTTTTTTAAATATATCCAAAGCAGAAAGCCTGTGAGGGAGTCAGTTGGACCGATAGATGATCGAGGGGTTAAAGGGGCACTTAGAGAAGATAAGGCCATCGCGGAAAGATTAAATGATTTCTTTGCTTCGGTGTTTACTGAAGAGGATGTTGGGGAGGTACCCGTACTGGAGAAGGTTTTCATGGGTAATGATTCAGATGGACTGAATCAAATCACGGTGAACCTAGAAGATGTGGTAGGCCTGATTGACAAACTGAAGAGTAGTAAATCACCTGGACCGGATGGTATACACCCCAGAGTTCTGAAGGAACTAAAAAATGAAATTTCAGACCTATTAGTAAAAATTTGTAACTTATCATTAAAATCATCCATTGTACCTGAAGACTCGAGGGTGGCTAATGTAACCCCAATATTTAAGAAGGGCTCCAGGGGCGATCCGGGAAACTACAGACCGGTTAGCCTGACTTCAGTGCCAGGAAAAATAGTGGAAAGTGTTCTAAACATCAAAATCACAGAACATATAGAAAGACATGGTATAATGGAACAAAGTCAGCATGGCTTTACCCAAGGCAAGTCTTGCCTCACAAATCTGCTTCACTTTTTTGAAGGAGTTAATAAACATGTGGATAAAGGTGAACCGGTAGATATAGTATACTTGGATTTTCAGAAGGCATTTGACAAAGTTCCTCATGAGAGGCTTCTAGGAAAAGTAAAAAGTCATGGGATAGGTGGCGATGTCCTTTCGTGGATTGCAAACTGGCTAAAAGACAGGAAACAGAGAGTAGGATTAAATGGACAATTTTCTCAGTGGAAGGGAGTGGACAGTGGAGTGCCTCAGGGATCTGATTTGGGACCCTTACTTTTTAATATATTTATAAATGATCTGGAAAGAAATACGACGAGTGAGATAATCAAATTTGCAGATGACACAAAATTGTTCAGAGTAGTTAAATCACAAGCAGATTGTGATAAATTGCAGGAATACCTTGTGAGACTGGAAAATTGGGCATCCAAATGGCAGATGAAATTTAATGTGGATAAGTGCAAGGTGATGCATATAGGGAAAAATAACCCATGCTATAATTACGCAATGTTGGGTTCCATATTAGGTGCTACAACCCAAGAAAGAGATCTAGGTGTCATAGTGGATAACACATTGAAATCGCCGGCTCAGTGCGCTGCAGCAGTCAAAAAAGCAAACAGAATGTTGGGAATTATTAGAAAGGGAATGGTGAATAAAACGGAAAATGTCATAATGCCTCTGTATCGCTCCATGGTGAGACCGCACCTTGAATACTGTGTACAATTCTGGTCGCCGCATCTCAAAAAAGATATAATTGCGATGGAGAAGGTACAGAGAAGGGCTACCAAAATAATAAGGGGAATGGAACAGCTCCCCTATGAGGAAAGACTAAAAAGGCTAGGACTTTTCAGCTTGGAGAAGAGACGACTGAGGGGGGATATGATAGAGGTGTTTAAAATCATGAGAGGTCTAGAACGGGTAGATGTGAATCGGTTATTTACTCTTTCGGATAGTAGAAAGACTAGGGGGCACTCCATGAAGTTAGCATGGGGCACATTTAAAACTAATCGGAGAAAGTTCTTTTTTACTCAACGCACAATTAAGCTCTGGAATTTGTTGCCAGAGGATGTGGTTAGTGCAGTTAGTATAGCTGTGTTTGAAAAAGGATTGGATAAGTTCTTGGAGGAGAAGTCCATTACCTGCTATTAAGTTCACTTAGAGAATAGCCACTGCCATTAGCAATGGTTACATGGAATAGACTTAGTGTTTGGGTAATTGCCAGGTTCTTATGGCCTGGATTGGCCTCTGTTGGAAACAAGATGCTGGGCTTGATGGACCCTTGGTCTGACCCAGTATGGCATGTTCTTATGTTCTTAGCTCCCAGCTATGTTCTTGAGTCTGATTTGTATCTTTCAGGTATTTGTATCTGTTGTACCCCTCCAGTCTCTCCTCTCTTCTGAGGTCTATATATTCAGGTCCTTAACTCCCATCTCTTTAAGGCTTTTGGTGCAGCCCTTTTACCATTTTGGTAGTCCTTTGCTAGAGGGCCTCCGTCCTGAGCTTCCAGTACAGGAGTTGCAGTATTGCAGATACGAGCTTACCAATGGCCTGTGCAGAGGGATTCATCACCTCCTTTTCCCTCTTGAGTAGGCCTTTCTCTAGGCGCTCTGGCAACCACCTTGTCACGCTGTTTTGCTACCTTTAGATCATCAGACATCATCACCCTGTCTCTGGTTTTTTTATTTGTTTTGCATTTTTAATCTCCTTTCCAACAGATGCTCAAGGCAGATTGCCACAAAGTCAACAATAAATAACCTAACATGCAAACTATGCAAAGGAGTTGCCATCGCAAACTGTCCGCAAACACCCGATAAACAAAATGAAAATTAAAGTAACCTGGAAACATGCCAGATCCAAAGGGATTGCAAGTTCAAACTGTCCCTAAACATGAAACATCCGGGAACAGGCAAATGACTATAAAATACGCTTGCTTCATCTCAGCGTCAGCACTTGTTTTGCATTGAATCTTATCGGCCAAGCATTAGGCCACTCCTTGACCTTTCATAGATCACGTCTCATTTTGTTTCTGCCCCCAGGAGTATCCATTCTTTTTCAGATCTTAATATCGTCTGCAATAAAATTAGCTTATTCCTTTTAACCCACATACAGGTCAATCCAGTAACGAGTGGTAGGAAGAGCTGCGTTAGTGCCCGGCGCACCCGCGGTTGCCGTCCGCACAGTGCAGCTCACCTACTGCTCGATCCTGTATGTAAATAGCTTGCAAATGCAAGCTGCATCTAAGAAGTGTCCGTGAAGCGTTAGGCCCGCGCAACCCATTTTACTGAATAGAGCGCTATACAGCGCCTATACAGTAACCTGGGTGCGCGGGCCTAATGCTTCACGGACACGCTGGTATCTATCATTTCAAATGTCATTTGAAATGACAGGTACCAGGAAGTGGACAGTTCTCCGACGCTCGGGATTGCCAGTCCTCTCTCCCCTCCTCCCGAAGCAAGCAACCAAAGCGGAAAAAATCGAAAAAAAAAAAAAAGTAGCAAGAGAGAGGGGAGAGAGGACGGGCAATCCTACGCTCGGGATTGCCAGTCCTCTCTCCCCTCCTCCCGAGGCAAGGCACGAAAAGCAGCCTTGCTCCAGGAGGAGGGGAGAGAGGGTAAAAAAGCGATAGTCAGGGCGCCCGTTACTGGATGGTAGGGAATAGCTAATTCGATCGTTTGCATGCAATATACATGCCGCGTGCGGAAGGGGTTACCCGGGGATTTAAGGACACAGTAAGAGTAGGTTAAAGGGGATTGTGAATCGCAGGAAGGGCTAACGCGGCCGGAAAGTGAGGAGAAAGCGGGTTAGGAGCGGGGTAAACGCGGCCGCACTTTACTGCATTGACCTGATAATGTCCCAACTTTTTAAAGAGGCAATCCTCCAAATAAGACACTGGGGCATAATGGGTTAACCTTGCTCTTCCTGTTAGGCTTCGGGATTCCAGGGCCCCTCAGCATGCATGGGCTTGGTAATTCCCATGTGGACCTCCCTGCATTAGTGCCCGCTTTGTGGGCGATCCCACCAGCTACGTAACAAACTGCCCTTGTCATCACGTTGTCTCCAGTATTCTCCGGATACTCATGGATAAGTTCTTGTTGATTCTTTGTGGGGTTCGATACCAATTATACAATACTTTACACATATTCTGCAGTATTAGAATGCAGCCGGCAGCTATTACAATTCCTGCATGGCTTAACAGCCGTGTTGTGCACCAGCTGTAGTCTCTCTTATTTATTTTATTTATTATTTTAAAACTTTTCTATACCGTCGTTAAGTTAGATAACCGTCACAACGGTTTACAGCAAGGCCCGATAATAAAAATGTGAGTGGTATAGATTACAAATTAATCATGTGCCATCATTGTGCGGTAACAATTCATTTCAATAAACTATGTGTGTACATTCATTAAGCTTGTCTGTTGGGAACATATTAAGCGGATTGAATTTAACCTTAATGTGCATTTGTATCTTACAAGTAACCACTTCTAGTTCAGTGCGCCCTTATCAATCAACTGCTTTTTTCCTTCTCTTTATCTTTATAAAATGCTTGTTTAAAAAGCCAGGTTTTCAGGTTGGTTTTGAATATTTTGAAATTACTCTGCAGCCTTATTTTGAGTGGCATGGTGTTCCATAGCAGGGGGCCAGCCAGTGACAGTACTCTTTCCCTTACTTGCGTGAGGCGTGCTGATTTGACAGAGAGGACAGTTAGTAGAGCTTATTAGCAGATCTTAGGTTTCTTTGCGGGACATGTATGCGAAGTGCAGTGTTAAGCCAGTCAGCTTTTTCCTCGTGGATTAGTTTGTGTATTATGCATAAAGCCTTATATTGGATTCTTTGTTCAATTGGGAGCCAGTGTAAATCAGCGAGCGTTCCTGTAATGTGTTCATTCTTTTTTTTTGCCAGTCAAAATTCTAGTAGCTGAGTTTTGTAATATTTGCAGTGGCCGAATTGTATATTGAAGTAGTCCTAAAAGTAGTGAGTTACAGTAGTCTGTACTTGCGAATATCATTGCCTGCAGAACTGTGCGGAAATTGTTCAGCGTTAGTAGAGGTTTTAGTCTTCTCAGGATCATTAGTTTCGCGTATCCTTCTTTTATTTTCAACGAGATGTGTTGTTTCATGTTTAGCTCAGGGTCAATTATTACTCCTAGATTTCGTACTTTTGTTGCTAGCTCAATGGTTTGGTTATTTTTTATTGTGAGTGTTGGTTGTGTATGATGTATGTTTTTACGTTCAAGGTGTAAGAATTCCGTTTTGTCGATGTTTATTACCAGTTCCATCTGGTTTAAGAGCTGTTTAATTATCTCAAGATACATATTGGCAAGTTTCATTGTCTCTTCAATGGTGTTTACAATTGGCAGCAGTAGCTGTATATCGTCTGCGTATAAGTAATGTGTGATTCCAAGTCCCACTAGTAGGTGACATACCAGGAGGAGATAAATATTAAAGAGTATGGCCGACAGGGCCGATCCCTGTGGGACACCAGTTAGCAGTGTGATTTTGTCCGAGAGTGTATTATTGATTTGTACCTGAAAACATCTATTGTTTAGGTATAACTCAAACCATTTTATTGTTTTATTAGCGAGACCTATTTCTTTCAGTCTATTGAGTAGTATTTTGTGATTTACTGTGTCGAATGCTGTGGAGAGATCTAATAGAACTAGAATGTAGTGTGTTCCTGTATCAAAACCTCTTAGGATATTATCTGATAAAGCTAATAGCAGAGTTTCAGTACTGTAGTGTTTGTGAAACCCATGTTGCACTGGGTAAAATATGTTATTACATTCTATGTGGTTTGACAATTGTTTTTGTACTGTTTTTTGATTAGTTTGGCTAATAGGGGTAAGTTTGAGACTGGTCTATAGTTATTGGGAACTAGTGGGTCAAGGTTCTTTTTCTTAATTATTGGTTTAATAATGCCTCCTTTCAGGGTATCTGGCATTACTCCTTCATCAAGTGAGAGGTTGATGATCTTAGTTAGGGTTGGGGGTATTGTGTTGGTTATTTTTTTTAGTTCGGTAATGGGAACGGTGTCAATTACGTGGGTGGCAGGGTTCATTTGATTTATCAATTTCTCGACTTCATCTTGTGATACTTCTTCAAATTCTGACCAGTTACTAACGTCTCTAGTGGGCATTTTAATCTCTTGTTTCGTAGTGTTAGGGATTTGTTTTCTCAGGTTCTCAATTTTATCTTTAAAGAATTGAGCTACCTCGTTGCACTGGTTCTCTTGTAGTGTTTGGTGGTTGTTTGTTTTGTCACTAGTTAGAGTGGATGATTTAAAGGGAATTGTAGTATACAAAGGGAGATCACAAGGAAGAGGGTCTTAAGGACCCAAGTTTAAAAAATGTGCAAAGCTGTGAAATCAGTAGTGTTGTGTGTAATATATACCCTTAAACAGAACCTATTGCTATACGGCATATGGAATGTTACACTGGTGCTAAACACTCAAGTAACCAGATCCGTCTGGAAGGCTGCAGGCTCTGTAATAACTAGAAGTCCTGGTGGAAACGCAGGCACTCAAGTAACCAGATCCGTCTGGAAGGCTGCAGGCTCTGTAATAACTAGAAGTCGTGGTGGAAACGCAGGCGCTCACGTAGCCGGGTCTGTCTGGCAGGCTGCAGGCTCTGTAATAACTAGAAGTCCTGGTGGAAACGCAGGCACTCAAGTAACCAGATCCGTCTGGAAGGCTGCAGGCTCTGTAATAACTAGAAGTCCTGGAGGAAACGCAGGCGCTCACGTAGCCGGGTCTGTCTGGCAGGCTGCAGGTTCTGTAATAACTAGAAGTCCTGGTGGAAACGCAGGCTCTCACGTAGCCGGGTCTGTCTGGCAGGCTCTGTAATAACTAGAAGTCCTGGTGGAAACGCAGGCGCTCACGTAGCCGGGTCTGTCTGGCAGGCTCTGTAATAACTAGAAGTCCTGGTGGAAACGCAGGCGCTCACGTAGCCGGGTCTGTCTGGCAGGTTGCAGGTTCTGTAATAACTAGAAGTCCTGGTGGAAACGCAGGCTCTCACGTAGCCGGGTCTGTCTGGTAGGCTGCAGGTTCTGTAATAACTAAAAGTCCTGGTGGAAACGCAGGCGCTCACGTAGCCGGGTCTGTCTGGCAGGCTGCAGGTCTGTAATAACTAGAAGTCCTGGAGGAAACGCAGGCGCTCACGTAGCCGGGTCTGTCTGGCAGGCTGCAGGTTCTGTAATAACTAGAAGTCCTGGTGGAAACGCAGGCGCTCACGTAGCCGGGTCTGTCTGGCAGGCTGCAGGGTCTGTAATAACTAGAAGTCCTGGTGGAAACGCAGGCGCTCACGTAGCCGGGTCTGTCTGGCAGGCTGCAGGCTCTGTAATAACTAGAAGTCCTGGAGGAAACGCAGGCGCTCACGTAGCCGGGTCTGTCTGGCAGGCTGCAGGCTCTGTAATAACTAGAAGTCCTGGTGGAAACGCAGGCGCTCACGTAGCCGGGTCTGTCTGGCAGGCTGCAGGCTCTGTAATAACTAGAAGTCCTGGAGGAAACGCAGGCGCTCACGTAGCCGGGTCTGTCTGGCAGGCTGCAGGCTCTGTAATAACTAGAAGTCCTGGTGGAAACGCAGGCGCTCACGTAGCCGGGTCTGTCTGGCAGGCTGCAGGCTCTGTAATAACTAGAAGTCCTGGTGGAAACGCAGGCGCTCACGTAGCCGGGTCTGTCTGGCAGGCTGCAGGTTCTGTAATAACTAGAAGTCCTGGTGGAAACGCAGGCGCTCACGTAGCCGGGTCTGTCTGGCAGGCTGCAGGCTCTGTAATAACTAGAAGTCCTGGTGGAAACGCAGGCGCTCACGTAGCCGGGACTGTCTGGCAGGCTGCAGGTTCTGTAATAACTAGAAGTCCTGGTGGAAACGCAGGCGCTCACGTAGCCGGGTCTGTCTGGCAGGCTGCAGGCTCTGTAATAACTAGAAGTCCTGGTGGAAACTCAGGCGCTCACGTAGCCGGGTCTGTCTGGCAGGCTGCAGGCTCTGTAATAACTAGAAGTCCTGGTGGAAACGCAGGCGCTCACGTAGCCGGGTCTGTCTGGCAGGCTGCAGGCTCTGTAATAACTAGAAGTCCTAGAGGAAACGCAGGCACTCACGTAGCCGGGTCTGTCTGGCAGGCTGCAGGTTCTGTAATAACTAGAAGTCCTGGTGGAAACGCAGGCGCTCACATAGCCGGGTCTGTCTGGCAGGCTGCAGGCTCTGTAATAACTAGAAGTCCTGGTGGAAACGCAGGCGCTCACGTAGCCGGGTCTGTCTGGCAGGCTGCAGGCTCTGTAATAACTAGAAGTCCTGGTGGAAACGCAGGCGCTCACGTAGCCGGGTCTGTCTGGCAGGCTGCAGGCTCTGTAATAACTAGAAGTCCTGGTGGAAACGCAGGCGCTCACGTAGCCGGGTCTGTCTGGCAGGCTGCAGGTTCTGTAATAACTAGAAGTCCTGGTGGAAACGCAGGCGCTCACGTAGCCGGGTCTGTCTGGCAGGCTGCAGGCTCTGTAATAACTAGAAGTCCTGGTGGAAACGCAGGCGCTCACGTAGCCGGGACTGTCTGGCAGGCTGCAGGTTCTGTAATAACTAGAAGTCCTGGTGGAAACGCAGGCGCTCACGTAGCCGGGTCTGTCTGGCAGGCTGCAGGCTCTGTAATAACTAGAAGTCCTGGTGGAAACTCAGGCGCTCACGTAGCCGGGTCTGTCTGGCAGGCTGCAGGCTCTGTAATAACTAGAAGTCCTGGTGGAAACGCAGGCGCTCACGTAGCCGGGTCTGTCTGGCAGGCTGCAGGTTCTGTAATAACTAGAAGTCCTGGAGGAAACGCAGGCGCTCACGTAGCCGGGTCTGTCTGGCAGGCTGCAGGCTCTGTAATAACTAGAAGTCCTGGTGGAAACGCAGGCGCTCACGTAGCCGGGTCTGTCTGGCAGGCTGCAGGCTCTGTAATAACTAGAAGTCCTGGAGGAAACGCAGGCGCTCACGTAGCCGGGTCTGTCTGGCAGGCTGCAGGGTCTGTCTGGCAGGCTGCAGGCTCTGTTATAACTAGAAGTCCTAGAGGAAACGCAGGCACTCACGTAGCCGGGTCTGTCTGGCAGGCTGCAGGTTCTGTAATAACTAGAAGTCCTGGTGAAAACGCAGGCGCTCACGTAGCCGGGTCTGTCTGGCAGGCTGCAGGCTCTGTAATAACTAGAAGTCCTGGAGGAAACGCAGGCGCTCACGTAGCCGGGTCTGTCTGGCAGGCTGCAGGCTCTGTAATAACTAGAAGTCCTGGTGGAAACGCAGGCGCTCACGTAGCCGGGTCTGTCTGGCAGGCTGCAGGCTCTGTAATAACTAGAAGTCCTGGAGGAAACGCAGGCGCTCACGTAGCCGGGTCTGTCTGGCAGGCTGCAGGGTCTGTCTGGCAGGCTGCAGGCTCTGTTATAACTAGAAGTCCTAGAGGAAACGCAGGCACTCACGTAGCCGGGTCTGTCTGGCAGGCTGCAGGTTCTGTAATAACTAGAAGTCCTGGTGAAAACGCAGGCGCTCACGTAGCCGGGTCTGTCTGGCAGGCTGCAGGCTCTGTAATAACTAGAAGTCCTGGTGGAAACGCAGGCGCTCACGTAGCCGGGTCTGTCTGGCAGGCTGCAGGCTCTGTAATAACTAGAAGTCCTGGTGGAAACGCAGGCGCTCACGTAGCCGGGTCTGTCTGGCAGGCTGCAGGGTCTGTCTGGCAGGCTGCAGGCTCTGTAATAACTAGAAGTCCTAGAGGAAACGCAGGCACTCACGTAGCAGGGTCTGTCTGGCAGGCTGCAGGCTCTGTAATAACTAGAAGTCCTAGAGGAAACGCAGGCACTCACGTAGCAGGGTCTGTCTGGCAGGCTGCAGGTTCTGTAATAACTAGAAGTCCTAGAGGAAACGCAGGCACTCACGTAGCCGGGTCTGTCTGGCAGGCTGCAGGTTCTGTAATAACTAGAAGTCCTGGTGGAAACGCAGGCGCTCACGTAGCCGGGTCTGTCTGGCAGGCTGCAGGCTCTGTAATAACTAGAAGTCCTGGTGGAAACGCAGGCGCTCACGTAGCCGGGTCTGTCTGGCAGGCTGCAGGCTCTGTAATAACTAGAAGTCCTGGTGGAAACGCAGGCGCTCACGTAGCCGGGTCTGTCTGGCAGGCTGCAGGGTCTGTCTGGCAGGCTGCAGGCTCTGTAATAACTAGAAGTCCTAGAGGAAACGCAGGCACTCACGTAGCCGGGTCTGTCTGGCAGGCTGCAGGTTCTGTAATAACTAGAAGTCCTGGTGGAAACGCAGGCGCTCACGTAGCCGGGTCTGTCTGGCAGGCTGCAGGGTCTGTCTGGCAGGCTGCAGGCTCTGTAATAACTAGAAGTCCTAGAGGAAACGCAGGCACTCACGTAGCAGGGTCTGTCTGGCAGGCTGCAGGCTCTGTAATAACTAGAAGTCCTAGAGGAAACGCAGGTACTCACGTAGCAGGGTCTGTCTGGCAGGCTGCAGGTTCTGTAATAACTAGAAGTCCTAGAGGAAACGCAGGCACTCACGTAGCCGGGTCTGTCTGGCAGGCTGCAGGGTCTGTCTGGCAGGCTGCAGGCTCTGTAATAACTAGAAGTCCTAGAGGAAACGCAGGCACTCACGTAGCAGGGTCTGTCTGGCAGGCTGCAGGTTCTGTAATAACTAGAAGTCCTAGAGGAAACGCAGGCACTCACGTAGCCGGGTCTGTCTGGCAGGCTGCAGGTTCTGTAATAACTAGAAGTCCTGGTGGAAACGCAGGCGCTCACGTAGCCGGGTCTGTCTGGCAGGCTGCAGGGTCTGTCTGGCAGGCTGCAGGCTCTGTAATAACTAGAAGTCCTAGAGGAAACGCAGGCACTCACGTAGCAGGGTCTGTCTGGCAGGCTGCAGGTTCTGTAATAACTAGAAGTCCTGGTGGAAACGCAGGCGCTCACGTATCCGGGTCTGTCTGGCAGGCTGCAGGCTCTGTAATAACTAGAAGTCCTGGTGGAAACGCAGGCGCTCACGTAGCCGGGTCTGTCTGGCAGGCTGCAGGTTCTGTAATAACTAGAAGTCCTGGTGGAAACGCAGGCGCTCACGTAGCCGGGTCTGTCTGGCAGGCTGCAGGCTCTGGAATAACTGGAAGTCCTGGTGGAAACGCAGGCGCTCACGTAGCCGGGTCTGTCTGGCAGGCTGCAGGTTATGTAATAACTAGAAGTCCTGGTGGAAACGCAGGCGCTCACGTAGCCGGGTCTGTCTGGCAGGCTGCAGGTTCTGTAATAACTAGAAGTCCTGGTGGAAACGCAGGCGCTCACGTAGCCGGGTCTGTCTGGCAGGCTGCAGGCTCTGTAATAACTAGAAGTCCTGGTGGAAACGCAGGCGCTCACGTAGCCGGGTCTGTCTGGCAGGCTGCAGGCTCTGTAATAACTAGAAGTCCTGGTGGAAACGCAGGCGCTCACGTAGCCGGGTCTGTCTGGCAGGCTGCAGGCTCTGTAATAACTAGAAGTCCTGGTGGAAACGCAGGCGCTCACGTAGCCGGGTCTGTCTGGCAGGCTGCAGGCTCTGTAATAACTAGAAGTCCTGGTGGAAACGCAGGCGCTCACGTAGCCGGGTCTGTCTGGCAGGCTGCAGGCTCTGTAATAACTAGAAGTCCTGGTGGAAACTCAGGCGCTCACGTAGCCGGGTTTGTCTGGCAGGCTGCAGGCTCTGTAATAACTAGAAGTCCTGGTGGAAACGCAGGCGCTCACGTAGCCGGGTCTGTCTGGCAGGCTGCAGGCTCTGTAATAACTAGAAGTCCTGGTGGAAACGCAGGCGCTCACGTAGCCGGGTCTGTCTGGCAGGCTGCAGGCTCTGTAATAACTAGAAGTCGTGGTGGAAACGCAGGCGCTCATGTAGCTTGGTCTGTCTGGTAGGCTGCAGGTTCTGTAATAACTAGAAGTCCTGGTGGAAACGCAGGCGCTCACGTAGCCGGGTCTGTCTGGCAGGCTGCAGGTTCTGTAATAACTAGAAGTCCTGGTGGAAACGCAGGCGCTCACGTAGCCGGGTCTGTCTGGCAGGCTGCAGGTTCTGTAATAACTAGAAGTCCTGGTGGAAACGCAGGCGCTCACGTAGCCGGGTCTGTCTGGCAGGCTGCAGGTTCTGTAATAACTAGAAGTCGTGGTGGAAACGCAGGCGCTCATGTAGCTTGGTCTGTCTGGTAGGCTGGGGGATCTAAAGGGCCGGATGTTTGGGCTACAGCCCTGTTAGTATTGCTGGCTGTTCAGATTATTTTATAGGACCGGTGAACACCAAGAATTCTTTATTCTGCACAAACCATCATAAAAAGCCCGAATCAGGCCGAGTTTCACTCAATTGAACTGCTTCAGGGGCTACTGCAGCAAAACAGATACAGTCACATATAAAAACATATACACCAAACATACATAATTAAATCATACAAAATAAATACGAATAATGACAAAGACCGTGACACAGTGTAATAACAAAAGCTTTTGAAAAATCTCTATATATAGGTGATTTGTATCTTATTGTAAAACTTATTGATTGACATATTAGCTTTATTCAAAATGGTAATGTAATGTAATAAAACCTATGTGTGTATGTATCTATGTATATCTCCATATTAATTGTATCCGTTGGTGCACTACATTGAAAATATCCAAAAGAATTTACCTATTCAAACCACAATAGATGCCGGTGGTTGCTTGCATGCAGCAGTTCATATATTTTCCTTAAGCACAGGAGGATATTATGAAATATTATGACCGCATCTGCCAATCACGCAGTCTTTCTAAAAACCAGTATTAAAAAGTCAATACAAATAAAAGACAAAGGATTAGCCTCCTGGAGACTATTGTGTCAAACTGATACACACGACAACTTGTAACTCACCAAACCTTAAATTGCTAAAAATATGAAAACCAGGGATTCCCCATACTGGAAACCAACTTCTCCACCATATTTGTACTATTGGCCAGCGGGTTGCTGGTCATTTAATGCTTAAATCCGCGTCAAATCACCCCTTCTTTAATGACAGATAAAACCAAGACAATGGAGGTTTTAATTCTTAAAAAATAAGGAACAGCATGGCAGCTACACCAAAAATAAAAATCAGATTAAAAAACTCATCTGCAGGAGGTCAATCCTACATAAGGTTCTTGTTAAACAAGTTTGCTGAGACGGTGACCACCCATATATGGTACGCTATGAATTCCAGTGTTGTCCTTTAGTCAGGTGAGATTCTGTTATCCTTTTAAAAATTATTTATATTTTTTAGTGCACTCAAGAAACCTGTGCTTAAGGAAAATATATGAACTGCTGCATGCAAGCAACCACCGGCATCTATTGTGGTTTGAGTAGATAAATTCTTTTGGATATTTTCAATGTAGTGCACCAACGGATACAATTAATATGGAGATATAAATAGATACATACACACATAGGTTTTATTACATTACATTACCATTTTGAATAAAGCTGATATGTCAATCAATAAGTTTTACAGTAAGATACAGATCACCTATATATAGAGATTTTTCAAAAGCTTTTGTTATTACACTGTGTCACGGTCTTTGTCATTATTCGTATTTATTTTGTATGATTTAATTATGTATGTTTGGTGTATATGTTTTTATATGTGATCGTATCAGTTTTGCTGTAGTAGCCCCTGAAGCAGCTCAATTGAGCGAAACTCTGCCTGAGTCGGGCTTTTTATGATGGTTTGTGCAGAATAAAGAATTCCTGGTGTTCAGTCCTTCTCATCTCTTGGTCGCTGCTTGCAGTATTGGATTGGTTTCCGGTTTATTTCTTTAGATTATTTTATAGCCCTGTGCTTAGGCAGAGGAGGGAACTAATTAGGGTTCCCTGGACGTATCCAGATCAGTCCAGACTCCTGGGATTATCCCTCCCTTCCAGCAGATGGAGACAGAGAAAGTCTCACTGACATAACCCAGAGCGCCACCTGCAGTCCCTCAGTATTTCTCTGTCTCCAGCAGCTGGTAGAGGTGCAATCCCTGCAGTCTGAAAAAAAGAAAAAAAAAGATCAGGGAGAAGAGAATCTCAAACTTGTCGAGTTATCCTCCCAGGAGGTTGCTAGGCCCTGGTGGGGCTATTCCTCGATCTGTCGCCTCCCAGGGGGTGTATAGCTGGTGGACCTGGTTCCCTCGGCCCCAGGAGAACAAATTGGAGTTCGGCAGCTCTTCTGTCAGGGAAGTACTCTTTTTTTTTTTTTTTTTGCCTTTTCTTCTGGCTCAGTAAAGTTAGAAAAAAAATAAGAAAATAGAGTTTGAGCAGAGGAGTGGCAAGGCTGTTAGTGGCTAGGTAGGCTGCAGTGAGCCTTGACAGGGCTGCGTGGGGGTTTCCTGGTGGTGGTGTTTCTCAGCCACGCAACATGGTGGAGCTGATTTTTCCCACACGGTCGGGCCTGGTGGACAAGTGCAAGGTGATGCATATAGGGAAAAATAACCCTTGCTGTAGTTACACAATGTTAGGTTCCATATTAGGTGCTACAGCCCAAGAAAAAGATCTAGGTGTCATAGTGGATAACACATTGAAATCGTCGGTTCAGTGTGCTGCAGCAGTCAAAAAAGCAAACAGAGTGTGGGTGATTATTAGAAAGGGAATGGTGAATAAAACGGAAAATGTCATAATGCCTCTGTATCGCTCCATGGTGAGACCGCACCTTGAATACTGTGTACAATTCTGGTCGCCGCATCTCAGAAAAGATATAATTGCGATGGAGAAGGTACAGAGAAGGGCGACCAAAATGATAAAGGGGATGGAACAGCTCCCCTATGAGGAAAGGCTGAAGAGGTCAGGGCTGTTCAGCTTGGAGAAGAGACGGCTGAGGGGGGATATGATAGAGGTCTACAGAATCATGAAAGGACGTGAACAAGTTAATGTGAATCTGTTATTTACTCTCTCAGATAATAGAAGGACTAGGGGGCACTCCATGAAGTTAGCAAGTAGCACATTTAACACAAATCGAAGGAAATTCTTTTTCACTCAGCGCAGAGTTAAACTCTGGACTTCATTGCTAGAGGATGTGGTTTCAGCAGTTAGTGTAACTGGGTTTAAAAAAGGTTTGGATAAGTTCCTAGAGGTTAAATCCATAAATTTATATTACGGTAATTAATAAACAATAATAGCTTGTGATCTGTCTAATGTATGGGTACTTGCTCGGTACATCTGACTTGGATTGGCCACTGTTGGAAACAGGATGCTGGGCTTGTTGGACCCTTGGTCTGACCCAGTATGGCATGTCTTAAGTTCTTATGTTATGTTTACGTCCGCTGCCTCTCCGGGAGAAAGGGCGGGTCGGGGCTGTCAGAGGCCGCATCAGACTAAATTGAAATATGTCCTCACAAGTTGGCGACCCCTGCCCCGCTGGGTGTGGGAAAGGTGGCCATGTCAGGCCGGCAGACTAGATCTAGATCTGATGCAAGAGCACCTGGCAATTCTGCACCCCCTCCCCCGCCGGGCGCAGGAAAGGCAGCCAGGTTGGACCTGCAAAATAAACCTAATCTGATGCGGGAGCACCTGGCAAGTCTGTTCTCCCTCCCCCCATGGGACGCAGGAATGGCAGCCATGTTGTCTGGGGCTGAAGGTCCATCAGGATGACAAACTCTCCCTCCGCTATCGCTAGTGGGCCAGGGTGTTATCTACCATAAAGACCCTATTTTCCGGCGGGGAAGGGGGAATACTTCCGGAGCTGGGTTGGAGGAGCCCGCTCTTTCTTCTCCAGTTTCGTCCAGCTTTTACATTGAGCATATTTGGCACGATAGGCAAGTGGGAAGTATGCGGACCGGGTTCAAAGGCCTGGTGCTCCGCGGCCTGCTGAGACACCGGCAAGTTCTGGGAGTCTGGTTCCGCGAGGAGTGCCCAGGGTCTTCAGGATAAGGACAGTGGCAGGTAGTCTGGATATTGCCTCCAATGAGTCAGATGGCACTTTGTGGGTTCCTGCCTTTTTGGCACTCCTGGGCTCAGCAACGATCCGACTGTACCCGACAATAACACGGATGCCCCGGATAAGAGGAATCAGATCAAGAGGGAGTGAACCCAGTCATGGATGGCTTGAGGGGTCCAGCGAAAGCCTTCCCTTTTTCTCAGGTCTGTAAGGAAAACTGGTGGACAGGGAGTAGGCCAGGCAGTGACAAAGTTATAGCCCTTGCCGGAGAACACGCTTGTGTTGCCGATTCCTGAGATGGATGCATCATTTTCTGTGGTCACCAAGAGGACCACCATTCCTATTGCTGGTTCGGTGGCACTGAGGGACGTGCAAGGTGAAAAGTTGGAGATTTGTCTCGAGAGGATATTTGCGGTATCCAAGCTTGGCATTCAGGTTGCTGGGTGCAGTAGCTTCATGCAGAGAGCTAGTTTGCCCTGGGTTCAGCAATTCCAGGCTACAAGGCCGCTATCTCCATCCGAGGTCAAACAGGCAGACTCTGAGGCAGCCGCAGCTTATGTAGGGGATGTTAAGAACATAAGAAAATGCCATACTGGGTCAGACCAAGGGTCCATCAAGCCCAGCATCCTGTTTCCAACAGTGGCCAATCCAGGCCACAAGAACCTGGCAAGCACCCAAAAACCAAGTCCATTCCATGTAACCATTGCTAATGGCAGTGGCTATTCTCTAAGTGAACTTAATAGCAGGTAATGGACTTCTCCTCCAAGAACTTATCCAATCCTTTTTTAAACACAGCTACACTAACTGCACGAACCACATTCTCTGGCAACAAATTCCAGAGTTTAATTGTGCGTTGAGTAAAAAAGAACTTTCTCCGATTAGTTTTAAATGTGCCCCATGCTAACTTCATGGAGTGCCCCCTAGTCTTTCTACTATCCGAAAGAGTAAATAACCGATTCACATCTACCCGTTCTAGACCTCTCATGATTTTAAACACTGTTCTGTATCGCTAAAGGACATAGGCTGCCAGAGGACAAGCCCAGAGGAAACAAGAGTTTCTTTGCAGGGCGGTCCCGGTTGTAGGCCTTCAGTGGGAGCTCAGAGGCAAGGCACAGGAGGCAGCAGTCCTGAACCAGCCCTTTCGAGGGGGCATAAAATCTGGCCAAGAACATCTCAGCCAGGACTTCGGTGGAGCCAGTTACTCCCAATGAAGTGAGCTTGGTCCACTCCTCTCTTTCTCTGATTGGAGGGTTCTGGCTCTATTTTTCAGGGAGTGGACCAAGATCACATCGGCGCGGTGGGTTCTCAAAGTGGTAAAAGTCAGTTGCGTGTTAGAATTCTCTCATCCACTGTGGGACTTGTTTAAGGTTTCTCCTTGCACTCTGTTTGGCAAGATAAATGTGGTTCAGGAAACCGTGGACCGATTGCAAGCTCTGGGAGCCGTAGTTCCCGTTCCATTGGGAGAACAAGGGTCATGAAGGTAGTTCATAGATTGCATGGTACCAAAACAATGAAGGGATCTTTCCATCCAATTTTGGATCCAAAGAAGGTGAATGTGGCTCTTGAGGTTCCTCATTTTTGAATAGAAAATGAACAACTGACTCATTTGGGCAAAGTCGAGGATCCACTGCAGACAAGCGGTGGATCTGGTGCTGCGGCACTTACAATCACTGGGCTGGATTGTGGATTGGTCCAAGAGTCATCCCGTCCTATTTCAAGTTTTGGAATTTCTGGGAGCACACTTCAATAGCAAGCTGAGGAAGGTTTTTTTTTTCTTACAGAGGAGTGCATTGTCACGTTGCAATTGCAAGTCCACAGATTGCTGGAGAGCCATCTGCTCTCCATGGCATCTATGTGGGAACTCCTGCCTTGGGCGTTTGCTCATTTCCCAGTGGAATCTTTTCTTGGAGCAGTTTGCTTCCACTGCCACTTATGGAGTTAGCCAGATCCAGTCTCTTCTGGTGGCTTGGTTGGGATCCCTTGTGTCAAGGGGTGGACTTGGAAGTTCCAGAGTGGACAGTGGTTACCACCGATGCCACCTCTCTGGTTGGGAACTATCTGCCAAGATCAATTGGGGCAAGGCCAGTGGTCGGCAGAAGAAGTGTCATGGTCTATCAATTGCTTAGAGACGAGAGTGGTGTGGTTGGCATGGAGTGCATTTTTCCTCTCTTGCTCAGCCGTCCAGTCAGAGGCTTGTTTGACAGTGTGATGATAGTGGCTTATATCAACTGGCATGGTGATACCAAGAGTCCAGCGGTGGCTCAGGAAGCTCGGCAGCTGATTCACTGAGCGGGGCAGTACCTGGAGTTGATAGCGGCCGAGGCTGACAGTGTGCAAGCGGACTTTCTCAGCCATCTATAGCTGGATCTGGAGAGTGGTAGCTCTCGGAGGAAGCAATGGCTCTTTTCTGTTGCAGGTGGGGCAAGCCCTGCATGGATTTAATGGCAACTTAGCAAAATGCCAAGGCACCCCGCTTCTTCAGTCACGGAAGAGAGCGCGAACCAGAGGGTGTCGACGCCTTAGTTCTTCCTTGGCGGCAGGAAGAACCAAGGTGTATGTGTTTGTATGTATGTATGTATTTCCGCCGTGGCTGGCAGTGGGTGGAGCTTTACCCATGAGACGTGATTCTGGGGGCTCCGGAGTGGCCTCAGAGTCCTTGATCAGATCCGCAAACCAATCTATCTGTGGCTGGCCCATTGAGTCTTACTCATCTGCCAAACTTTCTGCACCAAGTTCCCATATTTTCAGATCCGATGACTCTCTTCTGTCTTGCAGCTTGGCTTTGGAGAGGAAACACTTGAGAGGGAAAGGTTACTCTGATGATATTATTTCTCCTCTTTTGCAGGCTAGAAAATCTTCCACCTCCTTGATGTTTTGAGGATTGGAGCACAGAGCAGGGGGTTCTCCCTGTGGGAGCTTCCTTGGTGAAGGTTTTGTCCTTTAACTCCCTCAGAGTTCAAGTGGTGGCCTTAGATTGTCTTCAGGGCAAGGTGCATGGAGTGACTCTGGCTGCGTGTCCGGATGGGGGGTGTGTTCCTCCGTTGCACGAGACATTTGCATCCAGTTCCTCCTGGAGCCTTTACTTATTCCTGAAGGGCTGTGTGTGGTCCCGTTTGAGCCTCTTGGACGGACGATTATAAAAGATCTCACTCTGGTGATAGTTAATTCCGCTAGACGGATCTCAGAGCTTCAAGCCTCGTCATGTAGAGATCCTTTCTTGAGAATTTCAGATTTGGGGCTCCCCTTGTGGACGGTTCCAGCTTCCTGCTGACGGTAGTTTCGTCTTTTTACTTAACTCGGTCATTGGAGTTCCTGGCGCCTCGTGTGAAAGAGTTGCGGCTTTTGGTTTTCAAGCGTGCATGGTTTCAGTATCTTAAAGTTACTATCAGTTTCTGGTTGTCCTATCGCCTTTTGTGCTGTGGCGTGGTAAGAAAAGGGGGGAGGGGCGGAGAGCATACGGCATCAAGAGCCGCAATTCTGCGGTGATTGAAGGAAGCTCGGAGGCCTCCAGGGTTCTTTCTACTCTTCCCCAGGTGGTATCCTGGGCCGAATGTCAGCCAGCGTCACCTCAAGAGATTTGCAGGGCGGCTACTTGGAAGTCTTGCACACTTCTGCCAGGCATCGAGCAGGACTCTCACAGTTCCACCCAGGTTAGGGAAACTTGGGTACATCCCAGGAGTCTGGACTGATCCGGGCACGTACAGGGAAAGGAAAATTGATTCTTACCTGCTAATTTTCGTTCCTGTAGTACCACGGATCAGTCCAGAGTCCCGCCCGGTTGGGAAAAGGAGATTTGGAGAGTCCACTCGATCTGTTATTGTAATTAATCTGAAGAATGGCACAGGTTTTTGCTTAATCCTTCATGTTTTTTAATGGTGACAAGTTTATCTGTTCCCACTGTTCCTTCAGGGGGGTATTAATTTGTTGTTGGTATTAGTGTTTCTGCTATCTTGGCTTGGTACAAGTCAATACTGAGGGGCCGCAGGTGGCAGTAAAACCTTCTCTGTCTCCATCTGCTGGCAGGGAGGCAAAACCCAGGCGTCTGGACTGATCTGTGGTATTCCAGGAACAGAAATTATTAGGTACGAACACATTTTCCTATCGTCTATGGTCTTCTGACCAAGATGGAGGCGTACAAAGAGGGAAGCCAAAAGGGCTGTCCTGGATAAGGTGAACGCACTATGTGACTGGCAGCTGGGATGTCTCCGTAGCAGTGTGGACAGGATTAACCGGGCAGACTAGGTGGGCGAGATGGTCTTTTTCTGCCATCATTTACTATGGTGCTAACATATTCAGTAAGTCAGATAACGGAAAACCTAAGCGGTTATTTTACTTATCTGACCATGTGTGGCCAGATAAATTGCTATTTAACTGGATATCATCCAAAGACATGCAGTTAAGTAGCGTTGTTAGACAAAAACAAGAAAAAAAGATGTCATTGGGCCTGCAGCCTAATCCCCTTCCATTCTCTCAAAATTTCACAGAAGACCCTGTCAGGCCTTGCACCTCCCCCAACCCCTCCTAATCTGCAGATTGGGTTCCCCCTTTCCAAAATCTGCTCTCCGTTCTTAAAATATAAGTGAAACCAGGCTGCCCACCCAGCCACCCACCTGCAGTGTCGGTCCCGGGCCTCCCCCCAGGTAACGATTAACTCCTGCCCAGGAGCGGGCTGCAAGGCTTTCCTGCTCCTGCACCGCTTTGGAAAGGAGTGGCCCGGGAAGCTTAAACTGCGCACAGCTTTCGCTTCCAGAGCAAGCAAAGTCTGCGGGCAGAAGGAAGCTGTGCAGTTTGTTGCAATGCGGCCAGTTTGAAGGTTGCCCCCTGAGGCTTTACTGCCTGTGGAGGGCAGGATGGCAGGACGTCCGAGGCGCTGCTTTTTGGACCTACTTCGCTCTAGTATTCTTGCAACAGCTCGGGAAGGCAGCAGTAATGGCAGTGTCCAGCTAGAGGAGCCCCCTGGCAGACTGGGTGGGCTGCTGGCTCCTGATCTGCTGATAGCTGCTCTGTTACTGTGTTACTGCGTCCTTCTGAAAGTGACCTAAGCCATCCCTTCCAGACTCTGTGGTAGCTGAAGGAATGTGCACTAGATTTAAGCCGCCTGTCTCTTATCTCTCTCTTTCTATATCTTTATGTGCAGTTTCTACCAGGACACCAGCAGCTGAGTGAGAGAGTGTGCAAACGTCTCTACTATGGTTGGGACGAAGAGTGCAGCTTGGACAATCTCTCCAGCCCTGTAGCAGGTGAGTCAGGTGTATCCAGGGAGTATGAAAATATTCCTAGCACAGGGAGAGAGGCTCAACAGCCACCCAGAGGGAGTAAAGATATGCACGGAGAGGCTCAACACTCACTCCAAAGGGCAGAGGGTAGGCTCACAGGGAGAGAGGCTTGGCATACACCTGAGGGGGGGGGGGCAGGGGTACCTGCACAGGGAGAGAGGCTTGAATACACCTGAGGGGGGGGCAGGGGTACCTGCACAGGGAGAGAGGCTTGAAATACACCTGAGGGGGGGGGGCAGTGGTACCTGCACAGAGAGAGAGGCTTGAAATACACCTGAGGGGGGGGGGGCAGTGGTACCTGCACAGAGAGAGAGGCTTGAATACACCTGAGGGGGGGGCAGGGGTACCTGCACAGAGAGAGAGGCTTGGCTTACACCTGAGGGGGGGGGCTGTGGTACCTGCACAGAGAGAGAGGCTTGAAATACACCTGAGGGGGGGGGGGCAGTGGTACCTGCACAGAGAGAGAGGCTTGGCTTACACCTGAGGGGGGGGGGCAGTGGTACCTGCACAGAGAGAGAGGCTTGAAATACACCTGAGGGGGGGGGCAGTGGTACCTGCACAGGGAGAGAGGCTTGAAATACACCTGAGGGGGGGGGGCAGTGGTACCTACACAGAGAGAGAGGCTTGGCTTACACCTGAGGGGGGGGCAGTGGTACCTGCACAGAGAGAGAGGCTTGAAATACACCTGAGGGGGGGGCAGTGGTACCTGCACAGAGAGAGAGGCTTGAAATACACCTGAGGGGGGGGGCAGTGGTACCTGCACAGAGAGAGAGGCTTGAAATACACCTGAGGGGGGGGCAGGGGTACCTGCACAGAGAGAGAGGCTTGAAATACACCTGAGGGGGGGGGGGCAGTGGTACCTGCACAGAGAGAGAGGCTTGAAATACACCTGAGGGGGGGGCAGTGGTACCTGCACAGAGAGAGAGGCTTGGCTTACACCTGAGGGGGGGGCAGTGGTACCTGTACAGAGAGAGAGGCTTGAAATACACCTGAGGGGGGGGGGCAGTGGTACCTGCACAGGGAGAGAGGCTTGGCTTACACCTGAGGGGGGGGCAGTGGTACCTGCACAGAGAGAGAGGCTTGAAATACACCTGAGGGGGGGGGGGCAGTGGTACCTGCACAGAGAGAGAGGCTTGGCTTACACCTGAGGGGGGGGCAGTGGTACCTGCACAGGGAGGGAGGCTTGGCTTACACCTGAGGGGGGGGGGGCAGTGGTACCTGCACAGAGAGAGAGGCTTGAAATACACCTGAGGGGGGGGGCAGTGGTACCTGCACAGAGAGAGAGGCTTGAAATACACCTGAGGGGGGGGGCAGTGGTACCTGCACAGAGAGAGAGGCTTGGCTTACACCTGAGGGGGGGGGCAGGGTACCTGCACAGAGAGAGAGGCTTGGCTTACACCTGAGGGGGGGGCAGTGGTACCTGCACAGAGAGAGAGGCTTGAAATACACCTGAGGGGGGGGGCAGTGGTACCTGCACAGAGAGAGAGGCTTGGCTTACACCTGAGGGGGGGGGGCAGTGGTACCTGCACAGAGAGAGAGGCTTGAAATACACCTGAGGGGGGGGGCAGGGGTACCTGCACAGGGAGAGAGGCTTGGCTTACACCTGAGGGGGAGGCAGTGGTACCTGCACAGAGAGAGAGGCTTGGCTTACACCTGAGGGGGGGGGGCAGTGGTACCTGCACAGAGAGAGAGGCTTGAAATACACCTGAGGGGGGGGCAGTGGTACCTGCACAGGGAGAGAGGCTTGGCTTACACCTGAGGGGGGGGGGCAGTGGTACCTGCACAGAGAGAGAGGCTTGGCTTACACCTGAGGGGGGGGCAGTGGTACCTGCACAGGGAGAGAGGCTTGGCTTACACCTGAGGGGGGGGGGCAGTGGTACCTGCACAGAGAGAGAGGCTTGGCTTACACCTGAGGGGGGGGGCAGTGGTACCTGCACAGAGAGAGAGGCTTGAAATACACCTGAGGGGGGGGCAGTGGTACCTGCACAGGGAGAGAGGCTTGAAATACACCTGAGGGGGGGGGCAGTGGTACCTGCACAGAGAGAGAGGCTTGGCTTACACCTGAGGGGGGGGCAGTGGTACCTGCACAGGGAGAGAGGCTTGAAATACACCTGAGGGGGGGGGGGGCAGTGGTACCTGCACAGGGAGAGAGGCTTGAAATACACCTGAGGGGGGGGGGCAGTGGTACCTGCACAGGGAGAGAGGCTTGAAATACACCTGAGGGGGGGGGGGCAGTGGTACCTGCACAGAGAGAGAGGCTTGGCTTACACCTGAGGGGGGGGGGGGCAGTGGTACCTGCACAGAGAGAGAGGCTTGAAATACACCTGAGGGGGGGGCAGTGGTACCTGCACAGAGAGAGAGGCTTGAAATACACCTGAGGGGGGGGGCAGTGGTACCTGCACAGAGAGAGAGGCTTGGCTTACACCTGAGGGGGGGGGCAGTGGTACCTGCACAGGGAGAGAGGCTTGAAATACACCTGAGGGGGGGGGGGCAGTGGTACCTGCACAGAGAGAGAGGCTTGGCTTACACCTGAGGGGGGGGGGGCAGTGGTACCTGCACAGAGAGAGAGGCTTGGCTTACACCTGAGGGGGGGGGGGCAGTGGTACCTGCACAGGGAGAGAGGCTTGAAATACACCTGATGGGGGGGGGGCAGTGGTACCTGCACAGGGAGAGAGGCTTGGCTTACACCTGAGGGGGGGGGCAGTGGTACCTGCACATGGAGAGAGGCTTGGCTTACACCTGAGGGGGGGGGGGCAGGGGTACCTGCACAGGGAGAGAGGCTTGAAATACACCTGAGGGGGGGGGGCAGTGGTACCTGCACAGAGAGAGAGGCTTGGCTTACACCTGAGGGGGGGGCAGTGGTACCTGCACAGGGAGAGAGGCTTGAAATACACCTGAGGGGGGGGGGGCAGTGGTACCTGCACAGGGAGAGAGGCTTGAAATACACCTGAGGGGGGGGGGGGCAGTGGTACCTGCACAGAGAGAGAGGCTTGAAATACACCTGAGGGGGGGGGGGGGGCAGTGGTACCTGCACAGGGAGAGAGGCTTGGCTTACACCTGAGGGGGGGGGGGGGCAGTGGTACCTGCACAGGGAGAGAGGCTTGGCTTACACCTGAGGGGGGGGCAGTGGTACCTGCACAGGGAGAGAGGCTTGGCTTACACCTGAGGGGGGGGCAGTGGTACCTGCACAGAGAGAGAGGCTTGAAATACACCTGAGGGGGGGGCAGTGGTACCTGCACAGAGAGAGAGGCTTGGCTTACACCTGAGGGGGGGGGGGGCAGTGGTACCTGCACAGAGAGAGAGGCTTGAAATACACCTGAGGGGGGGGGGGGCAGTGGTACCTGCACAGGGAGAGAGGCTTGAAATACACCTGAGGGGGGGGGGGCGGTGGTACCTGCACAGGGAGAGAGGCTTGAAATACACCTGAGGGGGGGGGGGCAGTGGTACCTGCACAGGGAGAGAGGCTTGAAATACACCTGAGGGGGGGGGCAGTGGTACCTGCACAGGGAGAGAGGCTTGGCTTACACCTGAGGGGGGGCAGTGGTACCTGCACAGAGAGAGAGGCTTGGCTTACACCTGAGGGGGGGCAGTGGTACCTGCACAGGGAGAGAGGCTTGGCTTACACCTGAGGGGGGGGGCAGTGGTACCTGCACAGGGAGAGAGGCTTGGCTTACACCTGAGGGGGGGCAGTGGTACCTGCACAGAGAGAGAGGCTTGGCTTACACCTGAGGGGGGGGGGGCAGTG
The DNA here is from genome assembly GCF_901001135.1 of Rhinatrema bivittatum. Taxonomy (NCBI): domain Eukaryota; kingdom Metazoa; phylum Chordata; class Amphibia; order Gymnophiona; family Rhinatrematidae; genus Rhinatrema; species Rhinatrema bivittatum. Next base: position 8,758,275 of record NC_042620.1, read on the forward strand.
GTACCTGCACAGGGAGAGAGGCTTGAAATACACCTGAGGGGGGGGCAGTGGTACCTGCACAGGGAGAGAGGCTTGGCTTACACCTGAGGGGGGGGGCAGTGGTACCTGCACAGGGAGAGAGGCTTGGCTTACACCTGAGGGGGGGGCAGTGGTACCTGCACAGGGAGAGAGGCTTGGCTTACACCTGAGGGGGGGCAGTGGTACCTGCACAGAGAGAGAGGCTTGGCTTACACCTGAGGGGGGGGGGGCAGTGGTACCTGCACAGGGAGAGAGGCTTGAAATACACCTGAGGGGGGGGGCAGTGGTACCTGCACAGGGAGAGAGGCTTGGCTTACACCTGAGGGGGGGGCAGTGGTACCTGCACAGGGAGAGAGGCTTGAAATACACCTGAGGGGGGGGCAGTGGTACCTGCACAGGGAGAGAGGCTTGAAATACACCTGAGGGGGGGGCAGTGGTACCTGCACAGGGAGAGAGGCTTGGCTTACACCTGAGGGGAGGTAAATCTGGAGCAGATAAAGCAGAACTAAGAAGCTTGGGTCTTAGACCTGCTCTCGTGTCCTTTGTCAGGGGTTGGGGCATTGGCACCAGATCCTAAATCCATCACTGGGAGAAGTTCCCCCAGAGGAGGAAAATGTGCCCTTCCTAAGGAAAGAGAGGGGCAGCGATGCACATACAAGGAAACAGGCTTGGCAATACCCCGAGGGGGCTGAGAGAGCCTGACAGGGAGGGCTTTGGTGTTCACAGATGGAGGGTGGCAACGTAAGATGTGACACTGCTGTCTTCATCTCCCCATGGGGCTCGCCCTTCCTGTCTGGCCCTCTGACTGGTCTTCACCGTCGGTGGCTTCTTTTTCAGATATCGCCGTGGAGCTGCTTCAGAAGACTGCACCGAGTCCGATCCGCAGACTGCAGAAGAAGTACGCCTCCCACGTGTCTCGGTATGCGGCTGCCTCCCAGATATTTCAGTTTCCTCCATTTTTTATTCCAAGCCTCTTTTCCGTTTGGTCAGTGCCAGAGGCAAGCTTACAGCCATATAAACACTAACAATAATGTATTGAAAAGTACAATATAAATAAATGTAACACACATAACTACAGTAACAACAAAATCCCCTGGCACACCATAACACGGACAAAAACTTCACACACCACATTAAGAAGAACATTAAAATAAAACCTTCAAACACTTAACGGGATGGCATCAGGGCCATTTGCCTTCTAAAAGCAGCATTATGGGCTGATCAGCAGATACCCTCAGTTGCAGTCGGGGCTGGGGGACAGCTTGCTGCACCCGCCAGCTAAACAGCAGTAGATAGGAGCTCATCTCTATTCCATGTACTGATCGTGCGGGAAGTCCTTTGGAAGTGGAGGCCCCCTATAGTTGCTAGGAACATTATGTATAGGGCTAAATTAAAGGGGACTTAGGGGTTCCACGGTTAGATTGGTATTATGTGGCAGCTCTACTTGATTGGAGTAGGAAGGGGGAACAGAAATCCTGGGTAACTTTGGAACAAGTCTTGCTTGGCAAAATGCCATTGTGAGCGATGCCTTGGCACCCTATAATAAATTTGCCACCAGCTAAGTCCACATTCTTGAGATTGTGGCATCAGTGGCGCATGAAGCTGGTATTTTTCAATTCAGCACAACCTTTCCTTCTCAGCGGGCGGAAATGCTAACTTTTTTTCTTCCTGGGCAGGGAAGGGGCTTTATTGGTTGGGTCAGCTCTGGGAATCGGGGACCTTTTTAGCCTTTTCCTCTCACCCTCTCAACGTCTAATACTTTACTCTTTCCCGATTCGTCCTTTCTGTTCCACTAACCCTTCCCTTCCTCCTGCTCACTTGTCCGCCCCTCTATCACCTCTCACCTTAAAAGCTCAACTAACACTCCTTTCATCGTAAAGTAAAAAATCTATATTACATTTCATGTTCTACCAATCTTCCAGAGTCTCACTCAATATAACCGACTTATATTATATTCTTATATACCTATCCATAATCTATTAACAGAAACCAAAATGTAACTAGTTTTAGTTTTCTAGTTTTATTGTATACTTATAAATTTAGCATTCGGAAGTGTTACATGTATTAAGTTGTTTAAAATGTAAACCGGAGTGAAAGCATTATGCTATACTTCGGTATCAAAAAGTCTCTAAATCAATACCTATAAACGAAGCTTGACCGACGTGCCGCAAATACGCAGTAGAGACCAGCTCTACCGCGCATGTGCGGGCGAGCACGTCGGTCTGACGCTAAGAAAAAAAATGGCGGCGTCCAGTGGCAGCAGCGGGCGATGGCAGCGGTACCGGCAGCGACGGCGGTAGCGAGCGGCGGCGGCGGTAGCGGACGGCGGTAGCGGCGGCGGTAGCGGCCAGTACCGAGGGAGGGAGAAGAGAGAGAGAGGGAGGGACGGACTGAGTGGGAGGGAGGGACGGAGAGAGAGAGTGAGAGGGAGGGACTGAGTGGGAGGGAGGGATTGAGTGAGGGGGAGGGACTGTGAGGGGGAGGGACTGGGGGGGAGGGAGTGGGACTGAGTGAGAGGGAGAGGGGGGACTGAGTGAGAGGGAGTGAGTGGGACTGAGGGAGGGAGTGGGACTGAGGGAGAGTGAGTGGGACTGAGTGAGTGAGAGGGAGAGAGGGGGGGAGGGAGGGATTGAGTGAGAGGGAGGGGACTGAGTGGGAGGGAGGGATTGAGTGAGGGGGAGGGACTGAGTGAGAGGGAGGGGGAATTGAGTGAGAGGGAGTGAGTGGGACTGAGAGAGAGGGAGGGGGAGAGAGAGGGAGGGAGTGGGACAGTGAGTGAGAGGGAGGGAGAGAGGGGGGAGGGAGTGAGTGAGACTGAGTGGGAGGGAGAGACTGAGTGAGAGGAGAGGGAGGGTGGGTGGGGAGGAGTGGGTGAGGGAGGGGGTGGTGAAGAGTGAGGGGAGAGAGAATGAGGGGGAGGTGAGAGACAGAGGGATGTAGCCCGTTTTAACGGGCTTAACGGCTTGTAAATAAATAAATAAAGGATAGATTTCAGTTATCCCCACTAGATGTATTCCTCTATCTTCAAATCCACAATTTTATGGTAGCAGAAAGGGTGGAATGGGCTTAGCCTTGGGCAGATAGAATGAAGGGCCTGATCTCTTGTTTATATAAATATTTCAATACAGATCCGGTGATTAAACCAGCATTTGTTATAGCATGAGAGAAGGACCTAAACCACACTTTGACAGAGGAACAATGGGATAATATTTTCTACTATACTAAGAAGGGCTCCTTCTCAGCTGCAGTGTCTGAGAATAGTTATAAAGTGCTATTGCAATGGCATCTTACTCCAGTTAGGATTCATAAGGCGTATCCTAGGCGGGAAGATCTGTGCTGGAAAGGGTGTGGGCAGTGGGGCACTTTTTTCAATATGTGGTGGGAGTGCCCTAAAATCACTCAATTCTGGGAAATGATGTTTACAATTATTCAGGAGTTCACATCAGAAGCAGTGTTATTTAAACCCAAATGCGTATTACTTAATCTACCTGTTGAGATCAATGTTGAAACAAGCAAATTAGTCCATCTCATAATTGTATCGGTAGCTCATTGAAAATCTAATGTAATTTATTTATTTATTTATTTAGCATTTTTATATACCGACATTCTCGATACAAATATCAAATCAGGTCGGTTTACATAAAACAAAACTATCGCGGTGAGGCGTTACAATAAACGGATTACAATAAAAGGATTACAATAAAAGGCGTTACAATAAATAATTCCCTCTAGAGTGTCAGTCATCTCCCGTTTGGAGAAGATCCTTGCCCTATATCAGCTCACAGTGTTGAAGAATCATACTATGTCCAGCTATCCGAGGAGCTGGGGTCGGAAGCGAATTAGAAAAGCTGGCCAGTAAATTTTCAGTCCCCTGGTTACCAGATAATAAGATGCAGTTACAGCACCCCTCGCCTATGAGGGGCATATCCAGGGGTTCCCATTGTTTTCGCCCCTACAGAAACTCAACATTTCAGAGGTTTCAGTCCTTTTGTAGTCAACAGCCCAAGAGAGGGGCAGACTCGGGTTCAGGTTCATCCCAAACCCCGAATGACATTTTGCCGACCCAACCTCAGAACAAGGAGATAGGGAGCCGACCTTCTCTCTTTTACCAGCGGTGGGTCAAGATCATTTCAGAGAAATGGGTACTGGAGGTCATATGAGAAGGATATGTGCTGGAATTTCACACCACTCCTTGAGACATATTCATGATGTCTCCTTGCCACTCCCAAAACCAGAAGCAAGCAGTGGCGATTACTCTTTTAAGGCTCCTCAAGATGAGGGCTGTAATCCCAGTACCTGTGCCCCAGGAAAAGATGGGGCATTATTCCATCTATTTTATCATTGACATCTACGAGTGAATCATTTCCGCATGGAAATCTTACGGTCCGTGATAATTGCCTTACAATTGGGAGAGTTCTTAACCTCCCTGGACCTATCCGAGGCCTACCTCCATAGTCCAATCCGTCAAGAACACCAACGTTTTCTACGCTTTGCAGTACTGGGCCGCCATTATCCGTTCCGGGCGCTGCCCTTTGGCCTAGTCACTGCCCCCAGAACATTTTCCAATATTATAGTGGTTGTAGCAGCAGCATTGAGGAAAGGGGGAATCCGAGTGCATCCATACTTGGATGACTGGCTGATCCAGGCCAAGTCCATGGAAGAGAGCCTCCGGGTGACCAACAGGGTGATGTCCTTGCTTCAGGAGCTCGGTTGGGTAATAAATCTGGACAAGAGCAGTCTGAAGCCTTCCAATCTTTGGAATATCTGGGAGTCTGGTTCAAAACCAAGCAGGGCAAAGGTCTTCCTTCCGACCTCGTGGATAAGGAAGTTGATGTCCTAGGTGCATCAGCTGATGAGCACTCTATGCCCGATGGTGTGGAGCTTTCTCCAAGTTCTCGGTTTAATGGCGGCAACCCTGGAAGTAGTGCTGTGGGCAAGGGCACACATGCGACCGCCACAACACTCACTGCTGTCACGTTGGAACCCGCAGACTCAAGACTATTCGATTCGTCTCCACCTACCGATGGGAGTCTGCTCTCGCCTTCAGTGGTGGATACAAGAAGCTCATGTGAGCAGGGGTGTCCCTCTGTCATCCCCGAACTAGCTGGTCCTCACAAAAGATGCAAGTCTCTGAGGCTGGAGTGCTCACTGTCAGGAGCTGTTGGCCCAGGGATGTTGGATGGAAGAAGAGGCCCCTTGGAACATCAACCGCCTGGAAGCCTGGGCAGTCAGATTGGTGTGTCAACTATTCAGCTACAGACTCCAGTGTCCAGAGGTCCACGTGATGTCAGGCAACGCAACAATGGTAGCCTACATCAACTGTCAGGGAGGAACCAAGAGCCAACAAGTGTCACAGGAGATAGATCTCCTTATGGAATGGGCGGAAATACATGTACAGATGATCTCAGCCTCCCACATTGCAGGAACAAGCAACATCAGAGCAGACTTTCTAAGCAGGGAGAGTCTGGATCCAGGAGAGTGGATGTTGTCAGCCAAGACCTTTCACCTGATCATTGGGGCCTCCCTTCCATTGGGGGAGTTTCTGTGAACGCAGGGTATTGTAGAACTTGTGGTGCAGGTTTTATATTCAGATTTATCCCACTCTCTCATAGAAGAATTTTTGATTGATGCTCTTGAACAATTTTTAGTAGTAGTTTTACTTAATGGTTGAAACTGGCCAGGGGTTTCTTTGTTACTGGTTCTTCTGGCTAGAGATGCCACTGACATGCATGTCCAGCACCTTGTGACAATGGTCCAAAATCTTTGTAGCGGGGGATGTCCTGTCTCTGCATCTATGTAACAGGCAGGTGTGGGAAGAGCCATTAGATCCCCACTAAGATCAAACTAACAGGGTGGATTCCCTGTCACAGATGCTTTTCTTTAAACACATAATAGTAGTTACAAAAAAAATACTAAGTTGTGGGGAGGGGGTTTTTAGGAGGGGAATATGCGCACCAAACAAACCTCTCTCTACATCTCCCTTTTAGTGATGTGGGTCTGTCTCAAACATCCCTCCTTCTCCCTTTCCCACCAGTCTCTCGGTTGAGGTTTTTGCTCCACAAAAAAATCCCCAACAGGCCCCCTCTCTCACTCCACCAGCCCAGCCCCACCCTGCTCTCTCTCCCTTCACAAGTTCATCCCTGCCAGTCACTCTTTCTCTTCCTCCACCAGTTGCTATCTCTCTCTCTCCCCAAGTCCGTCCTTACCAGTATGTGTGGGATATTCTGAAGTGCATGAAGGAGTGCAGCAGAGTAGCTTCCTTGAAGCAGAGTGATGAGTTTGAAGCACCGGTAGACGATGGCATGAAGAGTGGGAAAACACATGGTCTAAACAAACTTTTGATTTCAAGATGGCATCGAGAATCTCTACAGTGGATATTGACTTCCATAGATTCGCCAGGCTACTGGTCTCGGATCTTTGATAGGATATTCAGGAAAGGCTTGCTGATATGCTGTGCAATGGGGAGAATCTCTTTGGAGATAAGGTCAATAAAGTGGAGGCTCAGATTAAAGACTGCTGTTTGACACGTTATAAAGAGCTTCAGACCTTATTTATTTATTTAAACAGTTTTATATACCGAAGGTCATTGGGAACATCACCTCGGTTCACAGATAACATAATGCAGCAACAGGCTTTACAAAAAACACGGAAAAGGGGAATTGAGTCTAAGAGCTATCAATGCAAACTAAGTAACCATGTAAGGAGGGCATAAATTTCCAAGCAGGGGGAAGACCAAGATAGTTGTTTACATTCAAAGTAAGACGCTATGACCAGAAAGAGATATGTACAATCAGAGTAAAGGCTTTAGAGATAATGTATTAACAGAGAGTATTTACAAAAGAAGGAACAGTAGAGGTGAGTGACTTGGGGAGGGTAGTGGATAAGATAGTTCAGGTGTAGGCCTGTTTAAATAGCCAGGTCTTGAGGTTCTGTTTAAATTTCTTTGGGCATATTTCCTGGCGAAAACTAGAGGGCATGTTGTTCCAAAGAGCAGGACCTGCGATGGAGCGTGCACAGTCTTTGGTGGACATAAGTTTTGTGAGTTTAGGCGAGGGTGTATCCAGCGTTGCCAGATATTGTGTTCTGGTGGGTCTGTCAGGGGTGCGAAATAGGAGGTGCTCATTGAACCAATTTATATTTTGGTTGTGAAGGGATTTATGGATGATGGTGAGGGACTTGTATATTATCTGGGATGTGATTGCCAACCAGCGTAGGTGTTTGAGGACAAGGGTGATATGATCATAGTGGTGGGCATTGGTGAGGATATCTTCTCCTTTGCTACTCCAGACCCACCCTCCTCAACTAATGGAATGTTGAGGATGCATTTCTACCAGCCAAGGAGATGTTTTCCTTGGCCCACTTAGTCCCTTCAACAGCAGGGTCCTTGTGCTCAGAGTCAGCAGCAGAGGGCACCAAAGCCACAATCTGGGATAAGGTTTTGACTGGATCATAGAGAGCATAGCTGAGATCCCAATACCCATGCCAAAGGACCTTCCTGTATGAGGCAGGCTATGGTTTTACATAAACTATTGGTCCTGAATAACTTAGGACACTTAGGTCCTTGGTATAATACTAAAAGCGTATAGTCTGCACTTATTGGACATTCGTCCAAATCACCAATCGAAACCCACTAGGTCAGTGTTTCAGCATTAAGTACTATTACAAATGGAGCTCTCCTTCCTCTTAGAAGTCAGTGAGGTCAAGCCCTTTCCATCAGGGAAAGGAAGGCGAGGGTTTAACTTCAAAAGTTTCCTGATCCCAAAGAAATCAGGGATGGGGTCTCATCCCATCCTAAATCTAAGTTCCTGAAAAAGGAAAAGGTCGAGATGGTTTCCCTAGGCACCATTATTCCCTTTCTTGAAAAAGGAGACTAGCCATACTCTCTAGTTCTAAAGAACGCTTACGCCCACTTAGAGAGGTCTCCAAGTCACAGAAAATATTTCAGATTTGTAAGAGGGGAACCCCTCCTCCAATATCGCATGGCACTGATACCAGGTCAAACGGTAGTACATGTTTTCACAAAGTGGCAGTGGTGTCGGTAGATTGGAGGGTGCATATGGTTGGGCAAGAGCAAATCTCAAGGTAGTGCCACATAAACTATGAGAAAAACCATCCAGGTGTTGGAGTTACTGGGAATCATCATCAACTACCACAGGTCCCACTTGAGCCCATGACTTCATTTGGAATTCATAGGAGCACTGCGAGATACAACTCAGGCAAGAGCTTTCCACCCAGAGGAAAGGATTATTGGATTGATATTCTCAATGGAGATGAGAAGAATGAGTCAGCAAGCATCAGCATGAGAAATTTGGAGGATGTTGGGCCTCAAGGCATCAATAGTCCCTGTTACTCCCTTGGCACATCTTCATATGCAAAGAATCCAGTGAACCCTTAGATCGCAGTGGGATCAGGCCACTCAGGATCTTTGGGACAGCATTCGAATCGCACAACCTCTGAAGGACACTCTGTCCTGATGGCTAATCCATTGCAGTCTGGCCAGGGGTATACACTTTCAAACTGACCAGTTCAAATGTCCTTACCATGGATACATCCCACCAGGGATGGGGAGCCCATATAGAGGGGCTCTATACTTGGGGTCTTTTGATTGGTTCAGGAAGCTTCATCAAATAAATTTCCTAGAGTTAAGGGCAGTTAAATATGCTTTGAAGGCTTTCAGCGATCAGTTGGCCAATAAAATTATGCTCATCTAGACAGACAATCAAGTGGCAATGTTCTATAAAGAAACATAACATAGAAATGACGGCAGAAGAAGACCAAACGGCCCATCCAGTCTGCCCAGCAAGCTTTACACTTATTTTTTTTTTCTCATACTTATCTGTTACTCTTGGCCCTTATTAGTAACGTTTTGGTTCTAGTTACCTTCCACCCCCGCCATTGATGTAGAGAGCAGCTGCATCTAAGTGAAGTATCTAGCTTAATTGGTTAGGGGTAGTAACTGCTGCAATAAGCAAGCTACTCCCACGCTTATTTGTTTACCCAGCCTGTGCAATTCAGTCCTGGTTGGTTGTTGTCTGAATATAAATCCTCTTTTCCTCTTTCCCCCCTGCCGTTGAAGCAGTGAGTTGCGCTGGATATGTATTCCAAGTGAAGTATCAGGCTTAATTGATTTAGGGTAGTAACTGCCGTAACAAGCAAGCTACACCCATAATTATTTGTTTACCCAGACTATGTAATTCAGTCCTTGTTGGTTGTTGCCTGAATATAAATCCTCTTTTCCTCTTTCCCCCCTGCCGTTGAAGCAGAGAGCTATGCTGTATATGCATTGAAAGTGAAGTATCAGGCTTATTTGGTTTGGGGTAGTAACCGCCGCAACAAGCAAGCTACTCCCCTATTTTTTGTGAATGCAAATCCTTTTTACCACATTTTCTTCCGTTGAAGCATAGAGCAATGCTGGAGTCGCATTGTGACAGTGTGTATGTTTATTGAATAAGGGTATTAATCTCCAGGTAGTAGCCGTCATTCCCGCAAGCCATCCCCATGCCTCTTCTCTTCATTCACATCCTCTAGACTTTATGGATCCACAGTGTTTATCCCACGCCCCTTTGAAATCCTTCACAGTTTTGGTCTTCACCACTTCCTCCGGAAGGGCATTCCAGGCATCCACCACCCTCTCCGTGAAGAAATACTTCCTGACATTGGTTCTAGGTCTTCCTCCCTGGAGTTTCAAATCGTGACCCCTGGTTCTGCTGATTTTTTTCCGATGGAAAAGGTTTGTCATTGTCTTTAGATCATTAAAACCTGTCAAGTATCTGAAAGTATGTAACATATCACCCCTGCTCCTCCTCTCCTCCAAGGTACACATATTTAGATTCTTCAATCTCTCCTCATAGGTCATTTGATGAAGACCATACACCTTTTTGGTCGCCCTTCTCTGGACCGCCTCCATCCTGTCTCTGTTCCTTTTGAGATACGGTCTCCAGAACTGAGTACAGTACTCCAGGTGAGGCCTCACCCAGGACCTGTACAAGGGGATAATCACTTCCCTTTTCTTACTCGATATTCCTCTCTCTATGCAGCCCAGCATTGTTCTGGCTTTAGCTATCACCTTGACACATTGTTTCGCCGACTTCAGATCGTTAGACACCATCACCCCAAGGTCTCTCTCCTGCTCCGTGCACACCAGCCCTCCCCCCCCCATCGAATACTGTTCTTTTGGATTTCCACACCCACTTCTGTGTTAGGATATTATGCAGATGTAGGATTGGGCCATCTCTCAAGGAATAGTCCTCTGAGCCATGTATCTGGCAAGTGGGAAGAATGTCCTAGCATACAAACTGAGTCAGATCCTGCAACCCCACGCATGGTTCCTGGAAAGGGAGATAGCAAACCATATATTCTGCAAGTGGAGAACACCCATCCTGCTCCAAACACCACAATGAAGGCAAACGAGCCTCAGATGCCTTTGCCTTAAATTGGAGCAGGGTCTACTGCATCCTCCAATTCCTCTTGTTGCAGATACCCTGTTGAAAGTCAGAAGATACTGGGGAACTTTGATTCTCATAGCACCCTTTCTGATTGAGAGAGATTTTGTTCCCACTTCTACGATTTATGTTAGTATTAAATTTGTTTATTATTTTGTTTTAACTTCACTGTAATCTACTTAGCACAGCAGGCCCTTTATAGGTGGACAATAAATATTTTCAATAAATAAATGTCCATCAGAACTACAGTCAGGCTGGGGAATTCTCCCACTCTCATCACTGAAGCCTGGGGAGCTGTTGTGCCATCCCTACATCGGGCCCCTAGGTTTACAACCTCTGAATCTTTCTGTGGATATGTGTCATGTTTCTCTGGCTTTCAGGAAGGACTCATGAGGAGGATTTGTGGATTGAAGTGGGGGAGGTTTGCCTTTCGGTGTAAGGAAAAGGCCCTAAATTCGTTATCCTAACACAAAAACTGCTTGATTTCCTTCTACGTCTTTCAGAGTCTGGTCTTAAGACCAACTCAGTCAGCACTTAACTGCCACAATGTGGAAGGTAAACCCGTCTCTGTTGTCCATTTCATCTGGCGCTTTCTTCATTTGAAGCCTCCGCTGTGTCATGGGACCTCAGTGTGCTATTAATGCAGCTGATGAAAGCTCCTTTTCAGCTGATGGACCTAACTGGAAGGTCACAATCTCGATCAGATTTCTATGCAGGGCAGTCATGTGGAATGCTCCACCGGTTGAACTTAGGAAGGAAGTTGTTCTGAAAAAATTTAGGATAAAGTTAAAGCAATCTTCTTCATGCAGGCGTATCAGTACATGTTTAAATGTGCTGATTTTATTGTGGTGTTCTTAATGCTATTGTTTTATATTGTATTATGTATTTGTTTTTGGTGTGGTTTTTTAATATTTGATTTATGGGGATTATGAATGTGAATTTTATGATCCGCTCTGAGCAATTTATTGAGCTAGTGGAATCTAAAAGATCTAAAATAAAATAATACAAATATTTCTGGTGGTGGTCACTTCGGCATGCAGAGGCTGAGAGCTCCAGGCCCTAGTGATTCATCCACCCTATAACAAGTTTTTCAAGATAGGATACTTCTACGTTCCTGCCTAAGGTAGGGCCAGTTTTGTGGAATAAACTGCCAGAATCATGAACGATTTATATTCCGCCTATATCGAAAGAGGTATGTGGATCAGGCTTTGAGTTTGTATATGTGTAAGTGTTTATGTATGATAAAGCTTTTGGATTGTGATGTGAGATTGTTTTAGTTTAGTGCAGTGGTCCTGCAACAGGCAGATAGCAAATGATTTTAAAGAAATAAATATCAGATTTCCACCTGACCCAATCAATCGTCCTTCCAGGAGTCTTTCCCAGGCCACAGACCCATAAAGGTGAGGAAACGCTAAACAGTTTGGACTGAAAGAGTGCCTTGGGCTGAAGCCCTTGGAAAGTCCTCCCAGATTTGTTCTTTTGACCCCACAGACCTGGAATTGCTGTTGCCAAGCAGAACCTTTCTAATTAGATTGCGTTTCCCGTTAAGCTCAGACTCTGATATGGTAGAAACTGGCCTGAGTGGAGGAGATCTGCCAGGCCACGCATTCACATCGCACTGTTGTTTGGATAGGGACCTTCCTCGCGACAGTAGGTTTGGCCAGTCTGTCCTGGGGAGTGCAGAACACAATTTCAGCTCTGCTTCCAGGTTATCCCTAGAAAAGAGTTTTTGCCCATTGGATTTTTCCCTTTTTATGTGTGGGGCCAGTCTGTAGCTAAGGATTCCCCTAGCTCCGCCTAGAACAATGCCATACTACCTTCAAAAAGAGACTGAAAATGTGGCTTTTCTTTCATACAGAGGATGGTCCCAGGTCATGACTTTCACACCAATAGTCTAGAACTCGGGCTAGCACTCTAACCTGACAGATGTCTAAACTAATTGGACTCCATGTTTACCTTTTACCCTTAATTTATCCAAATCCCACTCAGATATTTAGACAGCCTATTCTAAGGCCCCTCGTTAAAAGCCTATAATTTTATTGTTCTTTGACCCTGTTACTTGGCTCCAAGTTATATTATACCTGTTATATGTACAAGCAATCTTACCTGCTACTTTATGTTATACTGTAAACCGAAGTGATGTGTAATTGTCTACATGAATTTCGGCATATAAAAATGTTAAATAAATAAGTGTGAGGCCTGCCATCCTGCTTGTCCTTGGAGACAGCAGAGTTGCTTACCTGTAACAGGAGTTCTCCGAGGACACCAGGATGTCAGTTCTCACAAAATCCATTTGCCTCTCCTTGGAGTTGGTTTCTCCAAGTATAATCTAAATCATGGACTGACGGGGGGGCCCCCCCCCCTGTGTATGCACGGTGGTATAGCGGGCTGCACCTGCCCAATAGAGCAAGTTCACAGGTTCCAGAAACTTCAAAATCAAATTTCCGTACTGGGCTCCATCTGATGATGTCACCCATGTGTGAAGACTGCCATCCTGCTGGCTTTGGAGAACAGCTCTTACAGCTAAGCAACTCTGCTGTACAGTTCAGCTTGGTGACATAGACTGTCTGTCTGCCTAAACAGTTAGCCAGGGCATTTCTGGGAGCAGCTACTTATGGGATAAGTCTGGAATAGCTATTTGCCTGGCCTATAGTTAACCAGATACACGTCTGCAACTAACTGTGAGATAGCTGAGTAAGTGCAGTGGCACAGCTGTGCCGCTGAATATTTCGGCCACGTTAGCCGGATAAGTTAATATGGCCATATTGACCTCTTTGTGACTCCAGGAAAAAATGACCCAAAGTCCAAATTTCATCCTTTAAAGTGATAGAAACAGGCCCTGCCTGAACCTCCTCAGATGAGCCCCTCCTGACTGACCCCGCTCTGTCAGGAAAGCACAGATCCAGTCCAGGAGGGCTGCATTTTAGGTTAAGCGGGTTTTGCAAATGAACCTGTTAATTTTGCCTTCGTTTGGTTTAAGACTCTGATAACTATTTATTTTTGGTTCTCCTGAAAACCAGCACTGCAGACAAAGTTAAATGTCTGAGTTCCTATAGGAAATCTAGAAACTGGGATAGTGCTTCGGAGTCTGTCTCGCTCTCCAGCTTCAACCCAAAGCTTTCTGCCTCCTCCCCTGCTGCTGTCTGTGTTCTTGCTCACACTGTGACATTCCTCCCCCCTTAATGGTGCCCATGTTTCTGCTCTTGCAGGGAAGCTTGCATCTCCCCTTGCTCCATGATGCTGGCACTGGTTTATATTGAGAGACTTCGTCACCGGAACCCTGACTACCTGCAGCAGATCTCCTCATCCGACCTCTTCCTGATATCCATGGTGAGCAGGCTACGGGGTAAAGTTGGGAACGCAGCATAGGTGGCACTGGCACAAAGAATTAGGCAGTCCTGATACGATGCTTTGCAGTAACAGGAAATATTTTTTCAAAAAAAAGGTAGTGAATGTCTGGAAGGGCCTCCAGGGCAGATGGTATAGGCAAGAACAGTAGTGCAATTCCAGATAGCCTGGGATCCTTAGCTGTGAGGGGTAAACTTCTAGAAGTTACCTGATCCAACTGGATTGGGTGTGTCTCAGACCTTGGGGGGAGGTAAACTTAGAGAAGCAGGAGAGCCATTGTGACCAGTGCACAGGCTGGAGCAGATTTCTCTTTGTGGAACTGAATTTGCATTGTGGCTAAGTTTTCTTGCTTATTACTTACAAGTTTTGTAGAAGGCTTCTGTGAATAATTCCTGTCTGTGTTTTCATTTCTTTATAGTAAGATATTATTCTAGTAAATTAATTTGCTGTTTGGTTGCTCTGCTATAGAGTTAAGATAAAAAAAAAAAAAAAACCAAAAAAAACACTCCAGCTTTAAATCTATTTCTCTTTTGCAGTTAGCTGGCACAAATAATCTGTTTAAATCTTAATATTGGGGCATAAAGACTGTTTTAAAAAAATTGACAAAAAAGGATAGACAAACTTCTAGAAGAGACCTGATCCAACTGGATTGGGTGTGTCTCAGACCTTGGGGGGGAGGTAAACTTAGTGAAGCAGGAGAGCCATTGTGGCCAGTGCACAGGCTGGAGTATATTATTGGTCTGGCTGTTTGATAATTTGTTTGCTTTAAGATTCAGTATGCCTGCATTTCTCTTATTGTAGAGCTGTCTTTAATATTCTGTTTAATATTGGCACATAAGTGCTGAGGGATCATTTAATAGATAAAGGACTATTAACGTTCCAGGAAGTGCCCTGCTTTACCCAGCTTATACTGTTTGCCCTTACCTTCAGGGGGGGTGATAGCTGGTGGTTCTGGTTCCCTCATCCCCTCTGGGTCCCTGTCACCTGCCTGGGCTCAGCCATCTTCACCACAAGCAGGGAAGTATTTTCAGATTTCTTCCCTTTTGTTCTGGGTCCCTTTAAGTTGCTTTAAAAAAAAGTTAAAAGAAGATGAAAGGGACGGTGCTGCCTTAGGCTGTGCTCCAGCGGCTGGCTTCAGGTTTCACTGCTGGGGGGCAGCTCGAGGTGAGCAGGGCCGAATAGCTGTGTGTGTCGGGGCCAGTGGGGCTGATTTAGCACCCGGACAGCACCGCCTGCAGTGCTTGCAGGCAGGGTTTATTTTTCGGCTGCTTTTGTTAGCATTGCATCTCCTGCACGGGAAAGTTTGCCGGGGCTGCGGCTCAAGGTGCTCTCGCCTCGATTCAGCTGCGCTTTGTGGAAAATGCACCTCCGGAGGGGTAGGGAACTCCATGGACGCTCCATGGGACGGCAGGAACCCGAATTCGTCGGGCCCTGGAGGGGGGGGGGTGTCTGAGGAACTGGTGGCCATTTTGTGCACACATGCTGGGAGCCAGGCTGCTGTTTCAGGGTCTCGGGACTCCCCTCCCATGCTTTTTCCTGCAGAACAAGACCCTGCTAGTGGCAGGGTGGGGGAGCAGCTGCAGATGGATGCGGATCCAGACCCTTCTTCAGATCTGGAAACTTTTTTTTTCAGATTTCGTCCTTTTGATGCATAAGGCCTATTTGGCCAGGAAGGGAGCTGGAACCAAGAGGCCTTTGCCTTGGAAGTCCTGGGCGGCGAAGTAGCCTAAGCAGGCGAAGTCCAGAGGTTTCCTGAGGCTCTTGGGTCTCAAGAGGTCCGCGATGAAGGAAGACACGTCTAATGAGACAGATGATCCGAATCAGGTACAGGGAGGTCCGGTGGATCCGAGTAGGGACCCTGTTGGTATGGCGCTGGATCTGGGTCAGGATCCTAGCACCCCTGTACTGGAGCCTATGCAGGATCTGGACGAGATTCTGCCTGCGGGCGGGGACGATCCTTGGGTGGTCCATTTATTCCGCAGGGAGGAGTTGGGCCTGTTGATTCCCCCAGGTTATGGTAGAACTGGGGAATAAGGTCACACAGGAGGAGTCGGACAATGAGAGGGTGAAACCAGTCCTGGAGGGATTGCGGGGGCTTCCTAAGGCTTTCCTGTTACCTAAGATGGTGAAGAAGTTGGTGGATCAGGAGTGGGGATCTCCCGAAGTGGGCTTGAAGGTAGCCAGAGCTATGGCCAAATTATATCCCTTGCCGGAACAGACCCTGGAGTTGTGGAAGGTTCCCAAGGTGGATGTGACGGTATCCACGGTTATCAAGAAGACTACCATTCTGGTAGCAGGTGCAGCGGCATTGAAGGATGTTCAGGATCGAAAACTGGAAATCCTCCTGAAAAGGTTTAAAGTTTCAGCTCTGAGCCTGCGTGCAGCAGTTTGCGGCAGTCTGATGCAGAGAGCCTGTTTGTGCTGGGTTCAGAAGGAGCGCGATAAGAGGTCGGGATTGACTGTGGAGGCAGTGCAAGCATCCTTATGTGGTGGATGCCCTGTACGTCATGATTCAGATTTCTGCCAGAAGCATGGTCTTGGCAGTGGCTGCGAGGAGACTCCTGAGACTACGAAATTGGTCAGTGGATGTGTGGTCTAAGGCTCAGCTGTCTAACCTTCCCTTTAGGGGGAAGCTGCTGTTTGGAAAGGATCTGGAGCATCTCATGAAGCAATTGGGGGAGTCTAAGGCTAAAAAGTTGCCCGAGGACAAGAAGAACCCCAAGAAGATTTTTCCTCCACATTGTCGATTTCGGGAGGCAAGGAGGTTTTGTGCTGGCAGGAGTCAGGCGCTGGCTGCCCCAAAGCAGAGTTCTGGCCGACTGCTGTCCTTTCGAGTCCAGCGCAGGCCCCCGAGGGACAATGGGTCCAAAGATGGGGCTGGTAACAAGATCAGGCAATGAAGACATGCGGGTCCAATCCTCTCCAGAGGCCATTGGAGGGAGACTGGCCCTATTTTACAAGGAGTGGACCAAGATCACGTCGGACCAGGGGGTCTTGCGGGTGGTGGTGAGAGAAGGCTATGCTCTAGAATTTTCTTGGCTGCTCAAGGACGCTTTTGTAATCTCCCGCTGCATCTCCCAGAGCAAGTGGGAGGCGGTGCGGGAGACGTTGCAACATCTGCAGTTGCTGCGCTCCATTATTCCAGTGCCACCCCTGGAAAGGGGACAAGGTCCTTACTCTGAGTACTTCGTGGTGCCCAAAAAGGAAGGCACTTTTCGGCCCATTCTTGATCTGCAGAAGATCAGTGTGGCCCTCTAAGTGCTGCGCTTTCGGATGGAGACATTGCACACAGTGATAGCAGTTCGCAAAGGGGAGTTTCTGATGATGTTGGACTTGTCAGAAGCCTACCTGCACAACCCCATTTGGGTCAACCACCAGATGTTTCTGAGGTTCATGGTACTGGGGGAACACTTCTAGTTTCGAGCTCTTCCTTTTGGATTGTCAACAGTGCCACACACTTTCACAAAGATGATGGTGGTAGTGGCGGCGGCTCTCAGGAAGGAAGGTATCCTGGTGCACCCATACCTAGAAGATTGGCTGATATGGGCAAAATCGGAGGTGGAGTGTGTTCACTCAGGCAAGTGAGTACTGCAGCATCTGGAGTCGCTGGGCTGGGTGAGGAACCTCGTGAAGAGTCATCTGGAACCGACCCAATCCCTGGAATATCTGGGAGCTCTCTTCGATACCCAGCTGGGGAAGTTGTTTCTGACTATGGAAAGAGTCCTCAAGTTTCAGAGTCAAGTCCTTTGGTTACTGAACTTGTCGGTGCCCAGGGTCTAGGATTACCTGCAGGTGCTGGGTTCCATGGCATCTAAAGTGGAGGTGGTGCCGTGGACCTTTGCTCACATGTGTCCTCTGCAGGGGGCTCTGTTATCTCGTTGGCATCTGCTGTCGGAAGAATTTCAGCTTCTCTTATCGTTGCTGGAGGATGCCAGGTCCAGTCTTTCATGGTGGCTGTCTCGGCACAATCTGGAGAAAAGAATGGATCTGAAAGTGCCCGTCTGGGTGTTAGTGACCATGGATGCCAGCCTCTTGGACGGGGGGGGGGGTGCAGTTTGCTAGGGGAAGTCAGCCCAAGGAAGAGGCAACTTGGTATATCAATCGGGTGGAAACCAGGGTGGTGCGCAAGACCTTGTTAGCATTTCTTCCTCTCCGCTTGTCCGGGACAAGTCGGTGCAAGTGTTCTCCGACAATGCGACGACAGTGGCATATTTCTGTAGAGTATGGAGGCAAAGAAGACACTTGAGGCAGCTTTCATGGCAGGCAGGTCAAAAGGGCTTGAGCACAATGTAGCGCTCTCTTTTATTGTACATTCATACAAAGGCAGATGATGTGTCATTACATGATTGGCTACTTTCCCATAGCAACAGACGAGTCTCTACACTATTGGCTTTGGCTCAGGGGGTGTGCACGGATCATTTCATTGGCTGCTGAAATCTATACCTCCTGACTTTGTCCTGCCTCTGACTAGGGAACACCCAGCCCTACTTTCAGGCTATCAGGATTAATTATAAGCCAGAGAAATACATGAAGTCAGGTATCCTTTCCTAGGCAGAGACTTAAGCACAAGTGATGCTTTTATTCAGGCAAGGCCAGGGAGAAGGGAAGTTAGTGTTTAAACCCTGATGAAATGGCTTGCTGGCAAGCGCATATTTCCCACATATTTCAATCAGCAGGGCAGCGCGAAGAGTCATCTGGTGGCATTGAAGGCACAAGAATTGTTCAAATGGCCAGAGAAACATCTATGGCAGCTAGCTGCTTCTCATATGGCCGGAGTGGACAATGTGCAGGTGGACTTCCCCAGCAGGCAGCATCTGGATCCAGGGGAGTGGGAGTTGTCAGCAGAGGCCTTTGCATTACTGCCGGCAAGGTGGGGCAAACCAGTGGTGGACCTCATGACGACTCCAGCGAATGCCAAAGCAGATCAGTTTTTCAGTCACAGAAGGGAGGTCTGATCAGAGGGCATCGAAGCTCTCACTCATCCATGGCCGGCGTGCCTGTTGCTGCACGTGTTTCACCCGTGGCCTCTCGTAGGTTGGGCGCTGCGGAGCATCGAACTACATCCGGGCAGGGTGATTCTGGTAGTGCCTGAGTGGCCACGGTGGCCGTGGTTTACGGATCTTCTGCATCTGGCAGTAGACGGTCCAGTTCGCTTGTCTCATCTCTCGGGGTTGCTGCGGCAGGGTCCCATATTTTCAGACCGGGAGGATCGCTTCTGTCTAGTGGCTTGGCTTTTGAGAGGCAGTGGCTTCATTTGAAGGACTATTCTGAACTAGTGATTGCAACTTTGCTGCAGACAAGAAGACCTTTCGCTTCGATGGCTTATGTCTGAGTATGGCTAGTCTTCAAATTTTGGTGTTTGCAGAACAGGGTGCTGCCTTTAAAGGTGGACATTCCTTAGGTCTTGGCCTTCTTGCAGAGCGGTTTAGTGAAGGGCTTGGCCTATAATTCCCTTTGGGTCCAGGTAGCAGCCTTGGGTTACCTTTGTGGCAGGATGCAGGATAGGTCATTACCGTTGCATCCGGATGTGATTCATTTTCTGAAATGATCAAAACATCTGTGTCCTCCGGTGTGGAAGATCTGTCCAGATTGGAATCTGAATTTTGGTTCTTCGCATGCTGTGTGGTCCTCCCTTCGAACCAATGCGGAAGGCATTGCTGAAGGATTTAACCCTGAAGACTGTTTTCCTATCTGCTCAGCTTGGTGAATATTGGAGCTACAAGCATTATCATTCAGGGATCCCTTCCTTCATTTTTCGGGGGAGTGGAGTTTCCTTACGTACAGTTCCTTCTTTCTTGCCGAAGGTGGTATCCTCTTTTCACCTCAATCAGGTTGTCAAGCTTCCAGCCTTTCCGAACTTGACGGCCGATGCTCTGATGGCTAGGGAGCTTCACTTTTTGGATGTGCATCGAATTCTTTTGCAATATCTCAAGGTGACGAATGACTTTCGGACAACAGATCATCTGTTTGTTCTGTTCAGTGGAGCAAAGAAGGGAAATAAGGCTTCCAAGGGCACTATTGCTCGTTGGTTAAAAGAGATGATGGCGTTGACTTACATCTGAAAGGGACGGTCGGTGCTGGAAGGGTTGAGAGCGCAGTCCACCAGGGCGCAGGGAGCCTTGTGGGTGGAGTGTCTGCTTCTCTCTCCACAGGAAATCTGTCATGTGGTGACGGGGACTTCTCTTCACAGTTTACCAAACATTACCGCTTGGATGTGCAAGCCCCAGAGGAAGTGATGTTTGGGGAAAGTGTTTTGCGCGCAGGTCTTTTAGGTTCTCGCCCAGAATAAAGGGACTTGGGTGCATCCCACTCATCTGGACTGATCTGGGGTGCGAACAGGAAAGGAAAATTGGTTCTTACCTGCTAATTTTCGTTCCTGAAGTACCACGGATCAATCCAGAGACCCGCCCCCCATCTGTTGAAAGACTTCCTCGCTTCTGGATATGGCTGAGCTGATGGAGCTGGCATATGATATACTCAGATTATTAAGCAGTGTACATAGTTTGGTATAGTTTTTCTGTTAAATCAAGGGGCCTAGTTTGCAGGGGGCTCCAAATTAAGTCTCTGTTCGCCCAAAGTTTATTTGGGTTTGTGTAAAGTAGACATCTTGGCTTGGGTAAAGGTCAATACTGAGGGACTGCAGGTGGCGCACTCTGTTATGTAGCAGTGCCTCAAAGTTTTGTTCTCTGCCTCCATCTGCTGGAGGGGAGGCAAAACCCACTTGTCTGAACTGATCTGTAGTATTATAGGAACGAAAATTAGCAGGTAAGAACCAATTTTCCTATAGCTTCATCAACATGAATTTACATGTGATGAGCACTATTAGTTTTGCGGGGGGTTGGATGCACGTTTTGGACGAACTAATCCCCTTATGGCATAAGGGGTTGTGGACGCATGTACAACCACGGGAGTGCACTCGGTCTGATAATGCATTGCTATTTCTGTTTTCCAGAGTTGCATGCATGCAGTGTAAAGTCTCTCTCCCTCTCTCCCTGGCGTGAAGCCTCTTTCTCTCCTCCTGTCTTTGTGCTCCCTCTCTTCCTGGTATGCAGTCTCTCTCTCTCCCTTCTTTTTTCTGGGTGCTCCCTTTCTTCACAACGAGTGTGGGCTCTCCCCCTCTCTCTCCTAGTGTTTGACATCTCTTGCTCTCTCTGTCCTTAGTATGGGATATCCTTCTGTCTCCTCTTCTATTTCCTAGTGTGTGACTGCTCTCATTCCTTCCGTACTGGGAATGTTTCCTCTCTTAGTGTGGTATGGGATCTCTCTCCCCTCTCCCTCCCTGAGGTGTGACTGCTCTCATTCCTTCCGTACTGGGAATGTTTCCTCTCTTAGTGTGGCCTCAGGCCCTGGTATGGGATCTCTCTCCCCTCTCCCCTCTCCGTGACCGCTCTCCTCTTTCTTCTCTCGCAGATGGTTGCCAGTAAGTACTTGTATGATGAAGGCGAGGAGGAGGAGGTGTTTAATGATGAGTGGGGAGCTGCAGGGAAGCTGGATGTGCAGACTGTGAATGTGCTGGAAATGAACTTCCTCCGTGCCATCGTAAGCCAGCGCTAAGTTATTTCTGGGATGAGGTTAGAATGTGGGACAGGGAGTGCCTCCTTGTGATCTTCTGAAGTCTCTTGATTTCCTTACTTCTGTTATCTTGTGTTTCTCCCCCTCTGCTCTGAGGACCCCTGCACCTTGAAGGCGGAAGCTAAGGACTGTTTTTTTTTTTTTTCCCTGGCAATGCCCCAGTGTAAGCACGGTAAAACCCTACTTCTCACCTTGTATAGCAGGAAGCTGCAGGGACCTCCTATTGCCCTTTGTAAAGATCTGCCTGGTCTCCTGCCCCGACCTCCTTAGCAGTCTGTTGCCCGCTCTTCCCCCCGCACCTTGCTTTACTGCCATGTAGGCAGGGTTAGAAATGTCAATGAGCAGGAGCCCAGCATGCAGACACCCGGAGGCGATGCAAGCTTCCAGCAGCGGGATGAAAGGGGATTTCTTACCCGAGAATAGCAGGCAGAGGAAGTGGGGGAGCTGGGATTAATCTGAAGGAAAAGATTTCCATGGCTGGAAGCTCAGAAGTCTCCCCTTCTTTCCAGGACTGGAGCTTGTACACAGATCCAAAGGAGTTCCTGGAAGTGCTGAGCTGGCTGGAGGGACGGTAAGTGGCGGCCGGGGCTGGGAGTTCCTCCGTCGCATTCCTTCTCTGGCTGGATGCTGAGTGATCAGCTTGATTGCATGAATCGTTGACACGCCATGACTATAACCCGTAAGGGACCAAGGCCCTCTCACTTAGGAAGTACATTGGGGTAGGTTTTCAGAAGCTGAGTCAGGACTTAGAAGGTAGATTGGCTGAACTGGATTTTCTCCTAGGACAGCAGGATGTTAGTCCTCACACATGGGTGACATCATCAGATGGAGCCTGGCAGACTGAGCATGCCCAGCTTGCCACTATCCGCGCGTCCATGCAAGGTCCCCCTTCAGCCTCGCGGTGGTGGAGCTCCAAATCGCTTTTGATTTGTTTTTCAGGGGTTTTTCTGCATCTGGTCCCCCTTCACGTTCGGTTCCTCCGTTCGGTAGGTACCCTTGGCTTTTGCCTATGTTCTTCATGGTCAATTCCCGACTTTCGCACCGTGGTGCCCTTCGGTCATCGACCGCATGCCGGCCTCTTTTTTTCAAAGGCGTCATCAGGTTTTCGACTGTGCCCCCAGTGCCCGTGGACCTTGTCCATCATGGATGTGCATGAGGTGTGTATCCTCTGCCTGGAGGCCTCACACGACGTCCGGGGGTATCATTTGTGCGACCAAATGACCTCTAAAGGGTGATAAACACTGTGGATCCATAAAGTCTAGAGGATGTGAATGAAGAGTGGGTGGCTCGCAGGAATAACGGCTACTACCTGGAGATAATACCCTTATTCAATAATCACACACACGGTTAATGCGACTCCAACACTGCTCTAAGCTTCAACGGTAAGAGGAATTGTGGAAAAAAGGATTTGCATTCACAAAAAAGCGGGGAGTAGCTTGCTTGTTACGGCGGTTACTACCCCAAACCAAATAAACCTGATACTTCACTTTCAATGCATATCCAGCATGGCTCTCTGCTTCAACGGCAGGGTAGAAAGACTGATACTTCACGCATATCCAGCATAGCTCTCTGCTTCAACGGCAGGGTAGAAAGACTGATACTTCACGCATATCCAGCATAGCTCTCTGCTTCAACGACAGGGGAGAAAGACTGATACTTCAAGCATATTCAGCATAGCTCTCTGCTTCAACGACAGGGGAGAAAGACTGATACATCACGTATATCCAGCATAGCTCTCTGCTTCAACGGCAGGGGGAATGAAGAAAGGTGGATCTATATACAGACAACAACCAACAAGGACTGAATTATTTAATCTGGGTGGGCAGGTGGGCATGGGTGTGGCTTGCTTATTGCGGCGGTTGCTACCTGTGTTCTATCACATCGAGGACCCAGAGGTCGGAAGTGATTTTGGCCCACTCCTCGAGAAACAGGGAAAGACGCCCACCTAAGTTTCGTTCGGAGGAATGGACCGGCCGAATTTCATTTTGTGATAGACTTAGAAGAAGTGGACTGCTGATGGCCGTCTTGGAAATCACGGCGTCCACGAAAGGAATGGGACCAAGACTGTGACCTGGATACTCCTCCCCTGGGAAAAGAACCACGGGCTCTGTTGACATAGCGGCGATTGCCCCTGAAGCGAGAACGAGACGGGACAAAGGACCTTGACTGTTTGGGACGGTCCTCTGGCAGCTTATGGACCTTGTTTTCACCCAAGGACTTAATAAGCTGCTCCAGGTCCTCACCAAAAAGCAACTTGCCCTTAAAAGGAAGAGTGCCCAACTGAGCCTTAGAAGCATCAGCAGACTAATTGCGCAACCAGAGAAGACTTCTGGCAGATACCGCTGAAACCATAGCTTTAGCTTGGACCCGAAGCAAGTCATAGAGGGCATCCACACCATAGGCTATGGCACCCTCCAAGCGTTCAGCCTGCTCAGCCTGTGCAGACGGGAGGTGCTGGGTGCTGAGTAACTGCTGCATCCACCTAAGGCTTGCCCGCTGCATGAGACTGCTGCAAATTGTTGCCCTGACACCAAGAGCTAAGACTTCAAAAATGCACTTTAAATAAAATTCAAGCTTACGGTCTTGTATATCCCGTAAAGCCGTCGAACCCACCACTGGGATGGTAGTGCGCTTTGTCACAGCTGTGACAGACGAATCCACCTTGGGAATTTTTAACATGTCCAGGCAGTCCTCAGGGAGCAGGTATAATTTATCCATAGCTCTCCCAACACGAAGTCCAGACTCAGGAGACTCCCATTCCCTGAGGAGGAGCAAGCGGTGCATGGGATGAAAAGGGAAAGAACGCGGTAAGGCCCTCAGTCCCGCCAGGACCGGGTCCGCGTTTGGAGTCATAGCTGCAGCCACAGAATCCTCTCGGGGGGGGGGGGGGGGGGGGTGTCAATTCCCAGTTCTTGAAGAATGAAGGGAATAAGAGGCTCCAATTCTTCCCGCCTAAATAGACGCAGAACACGCGGATCATCACCCTCTAGGGGCGGGGGAGTAGAATCATCATCAACCCCAACATCGTGAGGGTCCACAGGAGGAGGGGGGGTGGGTTCCGCGGCAGGAGGGGGGGCCCCCGGGACCACGCGAACCCTAACGGGGCCCTGAGGGTCCAAACCCTCCTCAGAGGAAGGCCTAGGTGGAATTGGAGGGGGGGGGGGAACAATAGGAGGGGGGTCCATATCCCTTTGCAGACTGGCCAGATATGAATCATGCATTAAAAGTACAAAATCCGAAGAAAAACGGACCCGGGCCGAACTTTTTGCGGGGGGGTTTGAAAAGGCAAGGGGGGGGTCAGAGCCAGCGCCCCGAGAGCGAACCGGGCTCAAATCGGGCGCAAAAAGCGAAAATTTCGAGTCCCCTGCATCCGGAGAAGCAGAAGAGAAAAATCCAAGATGGCCGCCGCAGCCGCGCAATCCTGAGACGAAAAAGGCTTAGCAGCACGGCGGGGAGTCCTTCCCCGAGGCTTACTTGCTGGCGATTCAAGAGAGGGACCTTCACCCCCCGAAAGGCACCGAGAACAAACCCCTTCACGGGAGAGCCGGGAGGCCGACTCTCCACAAGCAGTGCAGCACAATGGCCGCGGCATGAAAGCAGGAGCCGCAATGTAATTAAGCAAAACAGCTGAGCTGGGAGCCCCAGAGGAGTTAGGCGGGAGATTGAACCCCTGCTCTCACCTCAAATAATAAAACTGCCTTAAAGTTAAAAACTTTAAATTTTATAAGTATTCTTTATTCTTTTTTTTTAAAGAACTGTATGAAAACAAAGCTCTGTGGAAAAAGTGACAAAAAATGTTTTAATTCCTCACAGAGTCAGGGGAATGAAAATCATCCCTGAAAGGCACATCGGAGGAATAGACCACTCGGGGCACGGCAGCAGTGGGGAGAGGGACTGGCACCACCAGTATCACCCACACAGGTCACCGGGAAGGGAACCTAGGCTGAAAAATATCAGGGGGCAAAGCCCCCCTAAGAGCGAGGGAGACAAAAGTGTCTACCCTAATACAGACAGAGGAAAAAAAGTCTCAATGTAATACTTTTTTTTTTTTAATTTTTTTTTTAAAGAAAGCAAAATAAGAGTACTTGCGTGAGCTTGCCCTTAAGAAAAAAGAAAGAAGAAGAAGAAGAATCCATAGGGCAAGCTAAACAGGGGACCGAGGGTGAGCTGTTCCACCTGCTGGAGACAGACAAATACTGAGGGTTCCTGGGTGGGTTCCGTCCTTATATGGGCAGCCTCAGAACTCTGGTCTGTCTCCACCTGCTGGAGACAGACAAATACTGAGGGCTCCATGGGTGGGTTCCGTCCTTATATGGGCAGCCTCAGAACTCTGGTCTGTCTCCACCTGCTGGAGACAGACAAATACTGAGGGTTCCTGGGTGGGTTCCGTCCTTATATGGGCAGCCTCAGAACTCTGGTCTGTCTCCACCTGCTGGAGACAGACAAACACTGAGGGTTCCTGGGTGGGTTCCGTCCTTATATGGGCAGCCTCAGAACTCTGGTCTGTCTCCACCTGCTGGAGACAGACAAATACTGAGGGTTCCAGGGTGGGTTCCGTCCTTATATGGGCAGCCTCAGAACTCTGGTCTGTCTCCACCTGCTGGAGACAGACAAACACTGAGGGTTCCTGGGTGGGTTCCGTCCTTATATGGGCAGCCTCAGAACTCTGGTCTGTCTCCACCTGCTGGAGACAGACAAACTACTGAGGGTTCCTGGGTGGGTTCCGTCCTTATATGGGCAGCCTCAGAACTCTGGTCTGTCTCCACCTGCTGGAGACAGACAAACACTGAGGGCTCCAGGGTGGGTTCCGTCCTTATATGGGCAGCCTCAGAACTCTGGTCTGTCTCCACCTGCTGGAGACAGACAAATACTGAGGGTTCCTGGGTGGGTTCCGTCCTTATATGGGCAGCCTCAGAACTCTGGTCTGTCTCCACCTGCTGGAGACAGACAAATACTGAGGGCTCCAGGGTGGGTTCCGTCCTTATATGGGCAGCCTCAGAACTCTGGTCTGTCTCCACCTGCTGGAGACAGACAAATACTGAGGGTTCCAGGGTGGGTTCCGTCCTTATATGGGCAGCCTCAGAACTCTGGTCTGTCTCCACCTGCTGGAGACAGACAAACACTGAGGGTTCCTGGGTGGGTTCCGTCCTTATATGGGCAGCCTCAGAACTCTGGTCTGTCTCCACCTGCTGGAGACAGACAAATACTGAGGGCTTCCATGGGTGGGTTCCGTCCTTATATGGGCAGCCTCAGAACTCTGGTCTGTCTCCACCTGCTGGAGACAGACAAACACTGAGGGTTCCTGGGTGGGTTCCGTCCTTATATGGGCAGCCTCAGAACTCTGGTCTGTCTCCACCTGCTGGAGACAGACAAATACTGAGGGTTCCTGGGTGGGTTCCGTCCTTATATGGGCAGCCTCAGAACTCTGGTCTGTCTCCACCTGCTGGAGACAGACAAACACTGAGGGTTCCTGGGTGGGTTCCGTCCTTATATGGGCAGCCTCAGAACTCTGGTCTGTCTCCACCTGCTGGAGACAGACAAACACTGAGGGTTCCTGGGTGGGTTCCGTCCTTATATGGGCAGCCTCAGAACTCTGGTCTGTCTCCACCTGCTGGAGACAGACAAATACTGAGGGCTCCAGGGTGGGTTCCGTCCTTATATGGGCAGCCTCAGAACTCTGGTCTGTCTCCACCTGCTGGAGACAGACAAATACTGAGGGTTCGTGGGTGGGTTCCGTCCTTATATGGGCAGCCTCAGAACTCTGGTCTGTCTCCACCTGCTGGAGACAGACAAATACTGAGGGCTCCAGGGTGGGTTCCGTCCTTATATGGGCAGCCTCAGAACTCTGGTCTGTCTCCACCTGCTGGAGACAGACAAACACTGAGGGTTCCTGGGTGGGTTCCGTCCTTATATGGGCAGCCTCAGAACTCTGGTCTGTCTCCACCTGCTGGAGACAGACAAATACTGAGGGCTCCAGGGTGGGTTCCGTCCTTATATGGGCAGCCTCAGAACTCTGGTCTGTCTCCACCTGCTGGAGACAGACAAATACTGAGGGTTCCTGGGTGGGTTCCGTCCTTATATGGGCAGCCTCAGAACTCTGGTCTGTCTCCACCTGCTGGAGACAGACAAACACTGAGGGTTCCTGGGTGGGTTCCGTCCTTATATGGGCAGCCTCAGAACTCTGGTCTGTCTCCACCTGCTGGAGACAGACAAACACTGAGGGCTCCAGGGTGGGTTCCGTCCTTATATGGGCAGCCTCAGAACTCTGGTCTGTCTCCACCTGCTGGAGACAGACAAATACTGAGGGCTTCCTGGGTGGGTTCCGTCCTTATATGGGCAGCCTCAGAACTCTGGTCTGTCTCCACCTGCTGGAGACAGACAAACACTGAGGGTTCCTGGGTGGGTTCCGTCCTTATATGGGCAGCCTCAGAACTCTGGTCTGTCTCCACCTGCTGGAGACAGACAAATACTGAGGGCTCCAGGGTGGGTTCCGTCCTTATATGGGCAGCCTCAGAACTCTGGTCTGTCTCCACCTGCTGGAGACAGACAAACACTGAGGGTTCCTGGGTGGGTTCCGTCCTTATATGGGCAGCCTCAGAACTCTGGTCTGTCTCCACCTGCTGGAGACAGACAAACACTGAGGGTTCCTGGGTGGGTTCCGTCCTTATATGGGCAGCCTCAGAACTCTGGTCTGTCTCCACCTGCTGGAGACAGACAAATACTGAGGGTTCCTGGGTGGGTTCCGTCCTTATATGGGCAGCCTCAGAACTCTGGTCTGTCTCCACCTGCTGGAGACCGACAAATACTGAGGGTTCCTGGGTGGGTTCCGTCCTTATATGGGCAGCCTCAAAACTCTGCTCTGTCTCCACCTGCTGGAGACAGAAACACTGAGGGTTCCTGGGTGGGTTCCGTCCTTATATGGGCAGCCTCAGAACTCTGGTCTGTCTCCACCTGCTGGAGACAGACAAATACTGAGGGTTCCTGGGTGGGTTCCGTCCTTATATGGGCAGCCTCAGAACTCTGGTCTGTCTCCACCTGCTGGAGACAGACAAATACTGAGGGTTCCTGGGTGGGTTCTGTCCTTATATGGGCAGCCTCAGAACTCTGGTCTGCCTCCACCTGCTGGAGACAGACAAATACTGAGGGTTCCTGGGTGGGTTCCGTCCTTATATGGGCAGCCTCAGAACTCTGGTCTGTCTCCACCTGCTGGAGACCGACAAATACTGAGGGTTCCTGGGGTGGGTTCCGTCCTTATATGGGCAGCCTCAGAACTCTGGTCTGTCTCCACCTGCTGGAGACCGACAAATACTGAGGGTTCCTGGGTGGGTTCCGTCCTTATATGGGCAGCCTCAGAACTCTGGTCTGTCTCCACCTGCTGGAGACAGACAAACACTGAGGGTTCCTGGGTGGGTTCCGTCCTTATATGGGCAGCCTCAGAACTCTGGTCTGTCTCCACCTGCTGGAGACCGACAAATACTGAGGGTTCCTGGGTGGGTTCCGTCCTTATATGGGCAGCCTCAGAACTCTGGTCTGTCTCCACCTGCTGGAGACAGACAAATACTGAGGGCTCCAGGGTGGGTTCCGTCCTTATATGGGCAGCCTCAGAACTCTGGTCTGTCTCCACCTGCTGGAGACAGACAAATACTGAGGGTTCCAGGGTGGGTTCCGTCCTTATATGGGCAGCCTCAGAACTCTGGTCTGTCTCCACCTGCTGGAGACAGACAAACACTGAGGGTTCATAGGGTGGGTTCCGTCCTTATATGGGCAGCCTCAGAACTCTGGTCTGTCTCCACCTGCTGGAGACAGACAAATACTGAGGGTTCCTGGGTGGGTTCCGTCCTTATATGGGCAGCCTCAGAACTCTGGTCTGTCTCCACCTGCTGGAGACAGACAAATACTGAGGGCTCCAGGGTGGGTTCCGTCCTTATATGGGCAGCCTCAGAACTCTGGTCTGTCTCCACCTGCTGGAGACAGACAAATACTGAGGGTTCCTGGGTGGGTTCCGTCCTTATATGGGCAGCCTCAGAACTCTGGTCTGTCTCCACCTGCTGGAGACAGACAAACACTGAGGGTTCCTGGGTGGGTTCCGTCCTTATATGGGCAGCCTCAGAACTCTGGTCTGTCTCCACCTGCTGGAGACAGACAAATACTGAGGGCTCCAGGGTGGGTTCCGTCCTTATATGGGCAGCCTCAGAACTCTGGTCTGTCTCCACCTGCTGGAGACAGACAAATACTGAGGGCTCCAGGGTGGGTTCCGTCCTTATATGGGCAGCCTCAGAACTCTGGTCTGTCTCCACCTGCTGGAGACAGACAAACACTGAGGGTTCCTGGGTGGGTTCCGTCCTTATATGGGCAGCCTCAGAACTCTGCTCTGTCTCCACCTGCTGGAGACAGACAAACACTGAGGGTTCCTGGGTGGGTTCCGTCCTTATATGGGCAGCCTCAGAACTCTGGTCTGTCTCCACCTGCTGGAGACCGACAAATACTGAGGGTTCCTGGGTGGGTTCCGTCCTTATATGGGCAGCCTCAGAACTCTGGTCTGTCTCCACCTGCTGGAGACAGACAAATACTGAGGGCTCCAGGGTGGGTTCCGTCCTTATATGGGCAGCCTCAGAACTCTGGTCTGTCTCCACCTGCTGGAGACAGACAAATACTGAGGGTTCCTGGGTGGGTTCCGTCCTTATATGGGCAGCCTCAGAACTCTGGTCTGTCTCCACCTGCTGGAGACAGACAAATACTGAGGGTTCCTGGGTGGGTTCCGTCCTTATATGGGCAGCCTCAGAACTCTGGTCTGTCTCCACCTGCTGGAGACAGACAAACACTGAGGGTTCCTGGGTGGGTTCCGTCCTTATATGGGCAGCCTCAGAACTCTGGCTCTGTCTCCACCTGCTGGAGACCGACAAATACTGAGGGTTCCTGGGTGGGTTCCGTCCTTATATGGGCAGCCTCAGAACTCTGGTCTGTCTCCACCTGCTGGAGACAGACAAATACTGAGGGCTCCAGGGTGGGTTCCGTCCTTATATGGGCAGCCTCAGAACTCTGCTCTGTCTCCACCTGCTGGAGACAGACAAACACTGAGGGTTCCTGGGTGGGTTCCGTCCTTATATGGGCAGCCTCAGAACTCTGCTCTGTCTCCACCTGCTGGAGACAGACAAACACTGAGGGTTCCTGGGTGGGTTCCGTCCTTATATGGGCAGCCTCAGAACTCTGGTCTGTCTCCACCTGCTGGAGACAGACAAACACTGAGGGTTCCTGGGTGGGTTCCGTCCTTATATGGGCAGCCTCAGAACTCTGGTCTGTCTCCACCTGCTGGAGACAGACAAATACTGAGGGTTCCTGGGTGGGTTCCGTCCTTATATGGGCAGCCTCAGAACTCTGGTCTGTCTCCACCTGCTGGAGACAGACAAATACTGAGGGCTCCAGGGTGGGTTCCGTCCTTATATGGGCAGCCTCAGAACTCTGGTCTGTCTCCACCTGCTGGAGACAGACAAATACTGAGGGTTCCTGGGTGGGTTCCTTCCTTATATGGGCAGCCTCAGAACTCTGGTCTGTCTCCACCTGCTGGAGACAGACAAATACTGAGGGTTCCTGGGTGGGTTCCGTCCTTATATGGGCAGCCTCAGAACTCTGGTCTGCCTCCACCTGCTGGAACGGGGGCTTAACCCATGGTCTGGACTGATCCGGGTAGGTACAGGGAAACGCTCACTGTCTGCCCCTCAGGGAGGGAACTGCAGAGCTGCTGCCACTGGATGTGTGAGAGGAAGGGATGGCTGCTAAGTCCAAAATTCAGTTGGTCTGCCCTTGGAGGCCGGAGGTGGAATGGTGTGTGGGACCTGGGATGGGATGCTGCTGCAGACTGATTGCATCTTCCTCCATTTGTGTCTTGGATGATCGGAGAGCAGTAGGTTGTGCCTGTGGATTCTTTGGAAAAGCTTAGCGGCCGAATGCAGGAAGTGAGAGCTGCACAGCTGTGAAGAAGCTGGTCTGTGCCTACACCTCAGTGTCGGCGTGCTAAATCAGAGCAGCCTTTAAGGCTTGGCGAGTGTAAGGGACCGAGTTTAGAGGGGCCAGACCCATGACCGAGGGACGTGCAAGGGGCAGCTTCAGAGAGAGATCCTGTCCTGGAGCAGTGGCACTGCCTGGGTCAGAGGGAGGCTGAGGTGGGGAAAGCTCGAGCAGATACGAGCAGGGTTTTGTTGCAGTTCTTTAGGGTTTTGTGTCTAATTCGTTTGTTCTTTTTTTTGTTTCTCATCAGAGTGGCAGAGCAGCAGGGCCGGAGGAGAGGCTGGTTCACCTACACTGACCTGTGTGTGCTGCTGGAGCAGTGCCTGTGGCAGCAGGCGTTCAGCCACTTCTATCAGCACGTGACCAAGGTGAAACTCCTAGAGAGGCTGCAGGGAGACCTTGGCAAAGGGAGGAGAAAAACGGAGACCTGGCAGTGACTGGGGAGTGTAGGGAGACAGGAAGTCCTATAGTGACTGGGACAGAGGGAGGGGTGAGACCTGTAATGACTGGGCAGAGGGAGGGGTGAGACCCTGTAATGACTAGGAGGGGGTGAGACCTGTAATGATTGGGCAAGGAGGGGGTGAGACCTGTAATGATTGGGGCAGAGGGAGGGGGGTGAGACCTGTAATGACTTGGACAGAGGGAGGGGTGAGCTGTAATGATCTGGCAGAGGGAGGGGTGAGACCTGTAAATGACTGGGGCAGATGGAGGGGTGAGACCTGTAATGACTGGGGCAGAGGGAGGGGGTGAGACCTGTAATGATGGGGCAGAGAGGGAGGGGGTGGGGGGTGAGATCTGTAATGACTGGGGCAGAGGGAGGGGGTGAGACCTGTAATGATGGGGCAGAGGGAGGGGATGAGACCTGTAATGACTGGGGCAGAGGGAGGGGTGAGACCTGTAATGACTGAGGCAGAGGGAGGGGGTGAGACCTGTAATGACTGGGGCAGAGGGAGGGGGTGAGACCTGTAATGACTGGGGCAGATGGAGGGGTGAGACCTGTAATGACTGGGGCAGAGGGGAGGGGGTGAGACCTGTAATGACTGGGGCAGGGGGAGGGGGTGAGACCTGTAATGACTGGGGCAGAGGGAGGGGTGAGACCTGTAATGATGGGGCAGAGGGAGGGGTGAGACCTGTAATGATTGGGGCAGAGGGGAGGGGGTGAGACCTATAATGACTGGGGCAGAGGGGAGGGGGTGAGACCTATAATGACTGGGGCAGAGGGAGGGGGTGAGACCTGTAATGATTGGGGCAGAGGGAGGGGGTGAGACCTGTAATGACTGGGGCAGAGGGGGGGGGGGTGAGACCTGTAATGACTGGGGCAGGGGGGGGGGGGTGAGACCTGTAATGATGGGGCAGAGGGAGGGGGTGAGACCTGTAATGACTGGGGCAGAGGGAGGGGTGAGACCTGTAATGATGGGACAGAGGGAGGGGTGAGACCTGTAATGATTGGGGCAGAGGGAAGGGGGTGAGACCTGTAATGACTGGGGCAGAGGGGAGGGGGGTGAGACCTATAATGACTGGGGCAGAGGGGAGGGGGTGAGACCTGTAATGACTGGGGCAGAGGGAGGGTGTGTGTCTTGTACTGACTGGGAAGGGGGAGGATTCTGTAATTATTGAGGAGTGGAAGGGGGGAGGATCGTGCAGTGATTAGGGAGCAGAGGGATGAGAGCCCTGCAGTGATTGGGTGTGGAAAGAGAGGGAGGATCTTACAGTGGTTGGGAAGTGGAGAGGGGGGGAAATTGCAGTAATGGGGGAGTGAAAAGATGAGAGTCCTGCAGTGATTGGGAAGTGGTTGGAGGGGGAGGATCTTGCAGTAATAAGGGAATGGAGAGAGGGAGGAGAGTCCTGCAGTGACTGGGGAGTGGAGAGAGGAAATGCTCCCTGTTCCACGCGCAGGTCCCCAGAGGCAGGCAGAGCTCCGGAGTCTCAATGCGTGGATGAGACGATGGTGCAGGGAAGAGGGATTCAGTTTTGTTAGGAACTGGGGAACCTTTTGGGGAAGGGGGAGTCTCTTCCAAAGGGATGGGCTCCACCTTAACCAGGGTGGAACCAGACTGCTGGCGCTAACCTTTAAAAAGGAGATAGAGCAGCTTTTAAACTAGAACAAAGGGGAAAGCCGACAGTCGCTCAGCAGCGCATGGTTCGGAGGGAGGATACTAATGATGCATTAGAGTTAGGGCATCCCGACAGAGAGGTTCTAATAAAAGCAAACGTAGTCCATGTGCCTATAAGTAAAGAATCACTTGAGCTAAAGAATTCCAAATTTCCAGATGTTCCTTTCTGTCATTGCGTTCCTTGTACGTATCCGGATCTGTCCAGATTCTTGGGTTTTGCCTCCCCTCCAGCAGATGGAGACAGAGAAGTTGATGCCCCTCTGGAGGACTCCAGGATGGGGACCATTGATCTGGTCATGATGGGTCTTCATGATCCGACCGGGTCTTTCCCTTTTCATCTTTCAGTCACTGACTTATTGTTTTGGGAGTGGGACACCCCAGATTTGGGTTTGAAAGTCAGTAAAGTGATGGATAAACTGTATCCTTTGCCAGAAGAAGCCCTATACCTCCTTCGGGTCCCCAAGGTAGATGCGGCGGTGTCTTCAGTCACCAAAAAGACCACCATTCCGATGACAAGCACAACAGCCCTAAGAGATCTCCAGGATCATAAGCTCGGAGTCAGATATCTTGTCCTTCTTACAGGCCGGCCTGGCTAAAGGCTTATCGTGCAGCTCTCTAAGGATGCAGGTAGCGGCCCTCGGTTTTCTCTGGGGTAAGATACAAGGCATAATCTTAGCCGCGCATCCGGACGTGGTGCGTTTTCTCCAAGGGGCAAAACATTTGCGTCCTCCGGTCAGGAATCCTTGTCCTTCGTAGAGCCTAAATTTGGTTCTCAAAGCTCTGTGCAGCGCCATTTGAGCCTCTAAAGAGGGCGACATTAAAAGATCTTACGTTACAGGTGGTTTTTCTCATGGCTATTTCCTCAGCTCGCCGGGTGTCAGAGCTTCAGGCGTTATCCTGCAGAGAGCCCTTTTTAAGAATTGTGGATACGGGAGTCTCTCTGCGGACGGCTCCTTCCTTATTTATTTATTTCGGATTTTTTTTTTTTTTTTTATCCTTTTTTTATCCTTTCTCCCAAAGGTGGTTTCCTCCTTTCATTTGAATCAGTTGGTGGAACTCCCATCCTTTCCAGACATGGACCGCTCTGATCCCCAATCTAGAGATCTGAGGAAGCTAGACGTGCGCCGGATTCTGTTGCATTATTTGGAGATTACAAATAGCTTCCGCATGTCGGACCATCTTTTTGTGTTGTGGTGTGGTCCCAAAAGAGGGCACAAGGCGTCTAGGGCTACAATCGCCCGCTGGTTGAAGGAGGCTATTGGTTCAGCGTACCTGCTTCATGGCCAGCCGCTTCCAGTTGGTCCTTGAGCACATTCTACCTGTTCGCAGGCAGCCTTGTGGGCAGAGTGTCAGCAAATTTCGCTGCAAGAGACTTGTAGGGCAGCTACTTGGAAATCTTTGCTAGGCATTACTGATTGGACGTCCAGGCCCCAGGATCTGGGGGGTTTGGTGAAGGTGTGATCCAAGCGGGACTCTCAGGGCTCCACCCCACGTAGGAGAGCTCTAGTACATCCCAGGAGTCTGGACTGATCTGGGTACGTACAGGGAAAGGAAAATTGGTTCTTACCAGCTAATTTTCGTTCCTGTAGTACCACGGATCAGTCCAGAGTCCCGCCCATTTCAGCGTTGGGATAACAGAGTCTGCTCGTTCAGTACTTCTTTATCTTCTCTGCAGACTAGTTTTCAAAGTTTTCACGGGTTCTTCTCCTACTTGAGGTTAGTGAACAGGATGTGTGTTGCAGGGTTTTTCTTCTCCCGGTCCAGGCGGGGATAAAATTCAAATTAAAGTAGTTTATTGATTATGTTGGTTTTAAAATGTTCTTCTTGGATACAGTGTAATACTGACTGACTGTAGGTGGCACCTCAGGGTATACGACAGTCAGTCAAAGCTTCTCTGTCTCCATCTGCTGGAGGGGAGGCAAAACCCAGGAGTCTGGATTGATCCGTGGTACTACAGAAACGAAAATTAGCAGGTAAGAACCAATTTTCCTATATAATTTGTACCCCGATATAGCACTGTCCCATTGGTTATCCTCTTTCCACCATGTCTCTGAGATGCCAATTAAGTCTATGTCATCATTCACTGCTATACATTCTAATTCTCCCATCTTACTTCTTAAGACTTCTGCCATTAGCATACAAACATTTCAGTGTGTTTTTTGTTTGTATTTTTATTTTGCTTTCTAATTGATAGGGATAAATTGGAATCTTTTAGCTCAGGTGAGTTTTTAATTATGGGAAGCCTTCTTGGAGTCTCACTGCTCATTCCCTCGGCAGGCGAGAGAGGCAGTTCAAGAGACACTGCTTCGGCTTCAGAGATTAGAAGCAATCGTGCTGGTTCCAGCAACAGAGCAAGGTTGAGGAAGATATTCAGTTTACTTCATCATTCCTAAGAAAGAAGGGACGTTTCGGCCCATTCTAGACCTGCAGAAAGTCAATGCAGCACTGCAGGTTTCGCGTTTTCATATGGAAACATTACAAACAGTGATAGCAGTTGTTCGACAGGGAGAGTTTCTGGCCTCCTTGGTTTTAATGGAAGCCTATTTACACATTCCCATTTGCATGGAACATCAAAGGTTTCTTCGATTCATGGTGCTGGGTCAGCATTTTCAGTTTTGGGGCCTCTTTTGGGTTAGCGAAGGCTCCACAAACCTTCACAAAAGTTATGGTAGTGGTGGCCACTGCGTTGCGGCAGGAAGGTGTTCTGATCCACCCTTATATGGACGACTGGCTTATCCGGGCAAAGTCAGAGGTGGAGTGTGGCCGATCGGTCCAGAGAGTGCTGGAGATGTTACGTTCTCTTGGCTAGTTTGTAAACTTGGCAGAGTCCTCTCGTTTTGAGTCAGTCATAGGAGTATTTGGGGGCAACATTCAACACTCGATTGGGCAAGGTATTTCTTACCTCAGAGAGGATTCTGAAGTTGCAGTCTCAGGTGAGCCAACTGTTGCCTATGCCAGTACCCAAAGCATGGGATTACCTGCAGTTTTATGGATTCTATGGCATCTAATCTAGATTTGGTACCGTGGGCCTTTGCTCACAAGCGTCCGCTCCAGAGGGTGCTTCTGTCCTTTTATGATCCATTGTCGGAGGAGCTTCATCTGCCCTTACTGCTAAAAGGGGTCTCCAGATCCAGTCTCTTTTGGTGGCTGTCGCGACCCAGTTTGGAGAGGGGAGTGGATCTGGAAGTCCCATACTGGGTGGTGGTTGACAACGGATGCCAACTTCAGAGGTTTGGGGGGTGGGGGGGAGCAGCGGTCTGTCAAGGGTGGACGGCCCAACGACAGTGGTCACCAGTAGAGAGGTCCTGCTTTATCAGCTGTCCGGAAATAGAGTGGTTTGCAAGGCACTGAACATCTTTCTTCCTCAAGTTCGGGATCGAATAGTGAGAGTTTTTTGGACAATGCGACAACGGTGGCATATATCAATCGACAGGGCAGGATGAAGAGTCGAGAAGTGGCCCAGGAACTATTTGGCTGGGTGTTGCAATACCTATGAGGGACTGCGGCATTTCATGTTGCAGGAGTGGACAACATTCAAGCGGATTTTCTCAGCAGGCAACAGTTGGACCTGGGGGAATGGGAGTTGTTGTCAGAGGCCTTCAACCTCATTTGGACCAGATGGGGCGATCCCCAACTGGACTTGATGGCAGCGCGCAGCAATGCCAAGGCAAAGAGATTTTTCAGTCGCAGAAGAGAATCGGGAGTTGAAGGAATAGACGCTCTGGTCCTTCCATAACCAACAGGGATTCTGCTATATATGTTTCCTCCATGGCCTCTAGTAGGGCCTCTAGTAGGGCGAATCTTGTGGCGCATCGAAAGGCATCTGGTCAAAGTAGTGTTGGTGGCGCCAGAGTGGCCACGGTATCCTTGGTTTGCAGATCTGATTCATCTCACTATGGACGGGCCCATCAGGTTGGCTCACTTGCAGGGCCTTCTCAGATAAGGACTTATCTTCTCGGATCAGGTGGATCACTATTGTCTCACAGCTTGGCCTTTGAGAGGAGACGTTTAAGATCCAGAGGGTATTCAGAGGCTGAGATCCCTATGTTGCTTCAGGCTCGGAGACCCTCAGCATCGCTGGCTTTATCAAGGTGTACATAATAACATAAGATATGCCATTCTGGATCAGACCAAGGGTCTATCAAGCCTTGGTTCCAACAGTGGCCAATCCAAGTCACATGTCTGCGATAGCCTTATCTTCTCTAAGTGCTGCTTTAACCCCTTGATCATCCAACGGTCCAACCTCTCCCTCGCAGGCTTTCTGCTTCGGATATATTTTAAAAAGTTTTTATTATGAGTTTTTGCTCCTATGGCCAACTTATTTTCAAATTCTCTCTTAGCCTGTCTTATCAATGTCTTACATTTAACTTGCCAATGCTTATGCTTTATCCTATTTTCTTCTTTTGGATCCTTCTTCCAAATTTTGAATGAAGATCTTTGAGCTAAAATAGCCTCTTTCACCTCACCTTTTAACCATGCCGGTAATGGTTTTGCCTTTCTTCCACCTTTCTTAATGCGTGGAATACATCTGATCTGTGCTTTTAGGATGGTATTTTTTAACAATGTCCACACCTGTTGCACACTTTTTACCTTTGTAACTGCATCATTCCGTTTTTTCTATTTTTCTAATTTTCTCAAATATTCCCTTTTGAAAGTTTAGCGCTAGAGCCGTGGATTTGCTTACTGTCCCCCTTCCAGTCATTAATTCAAATTTGATCATATTATGATCACTATTGCCAAGCGGCCCCACCACCATTACTTCTCTTACCAAATCCTGCACTCCACTGAGAATTAGATCTAAAATTGCTCCCACTCTCATCAGTTCCTGAACCAATTGCTCCATAAAGCTATCATTTATTCCATCCAGGAACGTTATCTCTCTAGCGTGACCCGATGATACATTTACCCAGTCAATATTGGGGTAATTGAAGTCTCACAAAATAAACGTCGCATAGATTATAATTTTTTAGATTTTTTTATGTGCATAGAATTTATCTGGAACAGTGGACCATCATAACACCCTTGGTTTTTTAGGCAGTAAGCCACACTTTCAACCTTACAGGGTCATGTTTAATCATCGGTCCATTAAATGTCTTTTGTCTTCTTTATTCAAATGTTCTCTTACTCCTTCTTTTTTATCTTTTTTATAATTAGTAAAATCCTTTGTAATAAATTCAAAGACGGAATTGCCTTACTTGTGCGGAGCGCCGCTGCGCTTCCGACCTTTATCTCCTGTGCCGCCGCGCTATTATCTCCAGCGCTGTCGTGCTTTACTTTGCAATAAATTTAAGACGGAATTGCCTTACTTGTGCGGAGCGCCGCTGCGCTTCCGACCTTTATCTCCTGTGCCGCCGCGCCTTACTTGTGCGGAATTGCCTTACTTGTGCGGAGCGCAGCGGCGCTCCGCACAAGTAAGGCAATTCCGTCTTTGAATTTATTACAAAGGATTTTACTAATTATAAAAAAGATAAAAAAGAAGGAGTAAGAGAACATTTGAATAAAGAAGACAAAAGACATTTAATGGACCGATGATTAAACATGACCCTGTAAGGTTGAAAGTGTGGCTTACTGCCTAAAAAACCAAGGGTGTTATGATGGTCCACTGTTCCAGATAAATTCTATGCACATAAAAAAATCTAAAAAATTATAATCTATGCGACGTTTATTTTGTGAGACAAGTGTAGTTCGTTGCACTTAATAATTAACTGTTCTTATATAGTGGTAATTGAAGTCTCCCATTATTACTGCACTACCAATTTGGTTAGCTTCCCTAATTTCTCTTAGCATTTCACTGTCCGTCTCACCATCCTGACCAGGTGAATGGTAGTATACCCCTATCACTGTAGTCTTCCCTGACACACAAGGGATTTCTACCCATAAAGATTCAATTTTGTATTTAGTCTCATGCAGGATGTTTATCCTGTTGGACTCTATGCCATCCTGGACATAAAGCACCACACCGCCTCCTGGGTGCTCCTCTCTGTCATTGCGATATAATTTGTACCCCGGTATAGCACTGTCCCATTGGTTATCCTCTTTCCACCATGTCTCTGAGATGCCAATTAAGTCTATGTCATCATTCACTGCTTTACATTCTAATTCTCCCATCTTACTTCTTGGATTTCTGGCATTAGCATATAAACATTTCAAAGTTTGTTTTTTGTTTGTATTTCATTCTGCTTTTTAATTGATAGGGATAAGTTAGAATTTTTTAGCTCAGGTGAGTTTTTAGTTACAGGCACTTGGACTATTTTTCTAATTATTGGAACCTCACTGTCGGGATGCCCCAATTCTAATGCATCATTAGTATCCTTTAAAGATACCTCTCTCCGAACCATGCGCTGCTGAGCGACTATCGGCTTTCCCCTTAGAGCAGCTTTTAAACTAGAACAATCTTTGAGGCCTGGTGTGTGGAAAGGCACTTAGGTGCTTTGCGGGTGGATGTTTCTTGCATCCTAGCCTTTTTGCAGCAGGGTTTGTCTATGGGAGCCATTTTTAATTCACTTTGCATACAGGTGGCAACCTTAAGATGCTTTCAAAGGAAAAGTCAAGGAAGGCCGTTGGCTCACCCGGATATTGTGCATTTTCTCAAGGGAGTCCAGCATCTGCGACCTCCGGTCCAGAGGATATGTCCTTCATGGAGTTTGAACTTAGTGTTGTGGGAGCTTTGTAGTCCTCTGTTTGAACCGTTGCTGAGGATGTCATTGAAGGACCTTACATTAAAGATGGTGTCCTGATAGGAATTTGCTCAGCCAGGCGGATTTTGGAGTTGCAGGTTTTGTCCTGCAGAGAACCGTTCCTATGAATTTCAGACAATAGGGTATCTCTGCGGACCGTACCCTCATTTTTACTGAAGGTTGTTTCATCTCTCCACCTTAACCAGATGGTGGAACTTCCTGCGTTCCCAAGTGTGGAGAGGGAAGGATGGTTGGTAAAGGATCTTCACTCTCTGGACGTTCGGCAGGCACTGTTGCGCTATGACTGCCTTTCAGTGGTCAGATCATCTTTTCTCCTGTTCGGTGGTGCAAAGAAAGGAATCAAGGCATCTCAAGCCACTATCGCTTGTTGGTTAAAGGAGACTATTTGTTCTACCTATCTCTGTAAGGTCGATCCGTCCTGATGGGGTTGCCAGCGTATTCAACTAGAACACAGGCAACCTCCTGGGCAGAGTGTCAGTTGGTGCCGTCACAGGAGTTTTGTAGAGTGGCCACTTGGTCGTCTCTGCCCACTTTCACCAAGCATTATTGTCTAGATGTAAGAGTGCTAGAGGAGGCGACCTTGGTGAGCGTGTTCTGAGAGCAGGTCTTTCAGGTTCCCACCCAGTATAGGGGAGGTTGGGTACATCCCACTTGTCTGGTCTGATCTGGGTACGTACAGGGAAAGGAAAATTGGTTCTTACCTGCTGATTTTCGTTCCTGTAGTACCACAGATCAGGCCAGAGACCATCCCCTCAATTCTGAAAGACAGTATTAATGTGGTTAATATTTTCAGCAGAAATGAGAACTATATATAATTGGGTTCTGGGACCTATGCGCAGTTAGCTTTCTGTGGCCCTGGATGAGAGGGCTCCAGTTCAGGGGACTCCAACCTATCTTTATATGTTCGCCCTAGGAGGGGGAAGATTGTTATTTGAGATTATTGTTCACTCTATATTGGCTTGGGTACAGGTCAATACTGAGCGACTGCAGGTGGACATCCTGGTTATGTAGCAGTGCCTGAAAAGCTTTTAGTTCTCTGCCTCCATCTGCTGGCAGAGATCCAAATCCCACTTGTTTGGACTGATCTGTGGTACTACAGGAATGACAATTAGCAGATTAGAACCAATTTCCTTTATCCATCTTTCTCCAACTTATCCACCTAACTCTGTTATCCATTTAATTCATAGGTTATCTATTTAAATGTTTAGTTTTGAATATTGACCTTGTCATTTTTACTGTAGTGTCCCTAATTGTACCTCCTCCAATTGTTCGCTCCACTGATATGTTTGATTTGCATATTTATTTTTGGTTTTCTTTATATTTGAATATTTAAGTGTAATATATTACGTTTCTTTAGAAAAGGCCCTCTGGGTTGTAGAATTTGGCTTCAGCCGCCTGTGAGCGTCCTCAACCCTCCTTTTCCTCCTCTTTCCGCAGCTGGCGTGTATCCTGGGCGTGGTGTATTTGACAGGCGTGGCGGCCCTCTTTGCATCTGTTGCTGTTTTACACCAGGCAACCTGTATGAAGAACACGTCAGATGGAGGGTCTGGGTGGAGCTCCTTGGTGGTCACCCTTCAATCTGGTGGGCTGCTCGTGGATGGAGAGCCAGAGCTGGGCTCTGAGATGCCCCCGAGTCCTCTCTCGGACATGGCGCAGTCCCTGGAACCAGTACCTGAGGTTCCCAACTCCTCGGCTCCCGTCTCCCCCTGCTTTCAGGAAAACAATGTCGAGGAGAGGCGCTCCAGTGTCACTGCTACAGCACTGTATCTCTGGGGCTCTGTCCTCACAGCTCTGAGTTACACTGAGAAAGCTGTCCCTCCAGCTCCCCGACCCTGTTCCAACTGCATAAATCACTTGCGAGATCTTGCATCTTCCAGGTCCTGCCACAAATCCAACCACACAGACCCGAGCATCCCCTGCCACACAGCATCCACGGACAGTGTGTTCAGCCTTCTCTGTTGCAGCAGTCACAGCGAGTCAAAGAAAGACGTAAACAGCCACGGGAATCCACTCTCCAACCTGGCGTTCATTTGTCCTCCAAAGGGACAACATTGGACAGATCCTCCACATCGCCAGCTCTGTTCCCTGAGACCAAACATGGATTTTGAAAGGCTTAAAACTTTTTTTGTGCCTGGTTAGCAGCGACACACGCAGACACGTGCATGCCTGAAGATTCCCTGGGTCGCGTTCCATCGAAAGAGGTGTGGTTATTGTATGGATGGAAGCCGAATAGATCAAAACCTGAAAAATAGGAGGTTGTAAGCTGGGCACTGGCAAATGTTCACGGAGCTTTCCATCTCCCAGTGCCCAGCATACAACGGACTCACGTGCCTAATCAGAAAACCAAATGATGGGACATGGTCGGGTATGCAGTGGTTCCCAACCAGTTCTGCTTTTCAGGGTAGCCAGAATGAATATGCAGGAGGTGGATTTGCATATGCTGGTGCTGCATTGTATGCAAATCTATCTCATGCATATTCATTGCGCATATTTTGAAAAGCAGTCTGATTGGGAAGTAGAGCTGAGCATTCGGTCAGAGCCCACTCACGCAGACAGGCACACGTGTGTCATGCTTCTAAGGACACGTACCTATGCAAACACTTGTTTAGACAGAACCTGTCCTCTCTGAAGCCATTTCTGACTCAAAGGTGTGTAAAGATTTACAGAGCAGTCCAGACACAAACTGAGGTTACCTAGGCTCTCCAAAAGCCAGTCTGGGATAAACGTGGGATTAAGCTGGTGCAGGAATCCTGGTGCCGTCCTTTATAGAGGAGGCGCTGGTTTGATTTATTTTCTGAGTGTTGGTCTCTTGTGCATTATTTATATCTTTGAGGGATTTCAATGTCTCTATGAAACCGTGAATATGCAAGGCCCCCCGCTCTCCTGTGGCAGCTCAGGACTCTTCTGCAGTACCTTTGCATGTAGTTTTACACACAAAAAAGTCATGGTTAGTGCAACTCTTTCTATATTAAA
Source organism: Rhinatrema bivittatum (assembly GCF_901001135.1). NCBI lineage: Eukaryota > Metazoa > Chordata > Amphibia > Gymnophiona > Rhinatrematidae > Rhinatrema > Rhinatrema bivittatum. Next base: position 8,801,445 of record NC_042620.1, read on the forward strand.
CCTTTTCCTTTAACAAAATAAAATAGTTTTTCAAACTTTATTGTGTGTGCCTAGATAAATTATTTTCTTCTGCTTTTTCTCCCATCCAGTCTGCCCGGTTGAGATTCATCCTCTTTTGCTAAATTGTGCATATAGAATTCTTAAATGCAACCCAACACCAATTCCCCGGGTGGGTCTTACACCCGATCTCTCCCCCCTCGTCGCATACCTGTCCCAAGCATGGCCAACACTCCCCATGCTTTCCTCAAGCCCTAGTGAAGTCTGTACAATGCAGGTTGTCTCCCTTACAGGTTACTGGTGTATCACTCAGGTATTTATTTTAGTTTATTCCAATTCTTTATACCCCGCCTATGCCAAAGCCACATACAAATCAACATACATAAATGAAAAACTTATTTTGCCATCTTCTTTTTCTCTCTGTTCTCTCGTGCTTCATTTTCCCACTCTCTCTCCCTCCCAACAATGCCTCTTTTGTCCACTCCGCTTCCCTCCACCTTCCCCAGTATTATGCTCTCCATCTCCTACTCAGTCTTCCCTCCTCCGTTGTCTGCAACATCTCCTTCAATCAGGCAGGGAAATTCATAGTAAGGAGAAATGTAATCTTACCTGATAATTTCCTTTTCTTGAATCCAGCCAGACCAGTCCAGACACATGGGTTATGCTCCCCTGCCAGCAGACGGACACAGAGAACTACAGGTTTGCTAACATTGCCCTATATAGGGTCCTGTATTACACTCAGCCTGCCAGTATTCAATGTAAGAAGCTAACCAAATTAACCTATAACCATTAACTACCCCTGCTTGCCAGGAGCCTTTCAGGGAAGGAATTAACTCCCCTTGAAGTAAACAATTATAATACAAACTCACCAGGCTTCCCAACCTTACATTGTACAGAATCTCAAGGGCAGATTTGAAAAACCTGCTGAAGTATCTAATCAGCAACAGCATAAACCGAAGAAATCTGGCAGTCTGGGAGGGATCAAGACTGCTCTGGCTGGATTCAAGGAAAAGACATTATCAAGTAAATTACATTTCTCTTTCCTCATCAGCCAGCCAGACTAGTCCAGACATCTGGGAAGTACTCAAGCTAATTCCAAACTGGGTGGGATCCTGCCAGACCTGCCTTCAAGATGCCCAAATCAAATGCTTCCTCTTCTCTGGCTTGGACATCAAATGGTAGTGCTTTGCAAAGGAATGCAAGGAGGCCCATGTTACCCCCTTGCAAATCTCCACCGACAACACTAATTGAAGTTCCGCCCAAGATGAAACTTGAGCTCTGCTTGAATGAGGCTTCAGACCCTTGGGCAAAGGCTGACCCTTAGCTATGGAAGCAGAAGCAATTGTCTCCGTAATCCATCTGGCTGTGGATATTTTATAGGTCACTGGCCCTTCCTTTGTATCACCAAAGAGGACAAAAAGACGGACTGATTTCCAGAAATCATTTTACAGCTTTAGATACCTAAGCAGAATTCTGCAAACACAAACAATGAAGGCACTCATAGCCTTCCAGACAGGACTTCTCCTTAAAAGCCGAAAGCGTTACTGACTGGTTTAGGTGAAAATGAGACATCGCCTTTGGAATAAATGAAGGATCTACACCACCTCATCAGAAAATCATAAGACAGGCTCTCTGCACAACAAGGTTTGCAATTCTGAAATCCACCTGGCTGAACAAATGACCACTAGAAAACCTGTCTTTATGATAAGATCCTTAAGAGATGCCAATTTAGCAGCTCAACGGGTGAGTCGCTCAAGCAATTCGGCACCAAAATGACATCCCAGGAAGAAACCATGTCCCTCCTGGGTTGGGGGGGGGGGGCCTAATATGCTTAACCCCCCTAAGAAAACGAGACACAGCCGGAATGGAAGCCATTGGTCTGTCGGTAATCACACCTATATGACAGGCAGTGATTGCAACCTGCTCCTTCAAGGAGTTCAGCGTCAAACTCTTCAAGACCTGCTGTAAAAAGGCTAAAATATCTACCAAACAAGCCACCTTTGCCACAATGCCTTGGCCTGCACTTTCCAGACTCACATAAGCCAGAGATGTAGACACCTTCCTGCCTCTCAACAGAGTAGAAACCACTTAATTTCCTATTCAAACTCAGCCTTTCAAGGGTCATGCTGAAGACAAAACAAGGCTGGACCATTGTGAACCTAGAAGATGTGGTAGGCCTGATTGACAAACTGAAGAGTAGTAAATCACCTGGACCGGATGGTATCCACCCCAGAGTTCTGAAGGAACTAAAAAATGAAATTTCAGACCTATTAATAAAAATTTGTAACTTATCATTAAAATCATCCATTGTACCTGAAGACTGGAGGGTGGCTAATGTAACCCCAAAATTTAAAAAGGGCTCCAGGGGCAATCCGGGACACTACAGACCGGTTAGCCTGACTTCAGTGCCAGGAAAAGTAATGGAAAGTGTTCTAAAGATCAAAATCACAGAACATATAGAAAGACATGGTTTAATGGAACAAAGTCAGCATGGCTTTACCCAGGGCAAGTCTTGCCTCACAAATCTGCTTCACTTTTTTGAAGGAGTTAATAAACATGTGGATAAAGGTGAACCGGTAGATGTAGTGTATTTAGATTTTCAGAAGGCATTTGACAAAGTTCCTCATGAGAGGCTTCTAGGAAAAGTAAAAAGTCATGGGATAGGTGGTGATGTCCTTTTGTGGATTACAAACTGGTTAAAAGACAGGAAACAGGGAGTAGGATTAAATGGACAATTTTCTCAGTGGAAGGGAGAGGGCAGTGGAGTGCCTCAGGGATCTGTATTGGGACCCGTACTTTTCAATATATTTATAAATGATCTGGAAAGAAATACGACAAGTGAGGTAATCAAAGTTACAGATGATACAAAATTGTTCAGAGTAGTTAAATCACAAGCGGATTGTGATAAATTGCAGGAAGACCTTGCAAGACCTGAAGATTGGGCATCCAAATGGCAGATGAAATTTAATGTGGACAAGTGCAAGGTGTTGCATATAGGGAAAAATAACCCTTGCTGTAGTTACACAATGTTAGGTTCCATATTAGGAGCTACCACCCAGGAAAAGGATCTAGGCATCATAGTGGATAATACTTTAAAATCATCGGCTCAGTGTGCTGCAGCAGTCAAAAAAGCAAATAGAATGTTAAGAATTATTAGGAAGGGAATGGTGAATAAAACGGAAAATGTCATAATGCCTCTGTATCGCTCCATGGTGAGACCGCACCTTGAATACTGTGTACAATTCTGGTTGCCGCATCTCAAAGAAGATATAGTTGCGATGGAGAAGGTTTGTTTTTTTTTTTCTATACCAACATTTGATCTCAATTGAGATATCACACTGGTTTACATTCAGGTACTGCAGGTATTTCCCTATCCCCAGAGGGCTCACAATCTAAGTTTTTGTACCTGAGGCAATGTAGGGTAAAGTGACTTGCCCAAGGTCACAAGGAGCGACAGCAGGACTTGAACCCTGGCCTCCTGCTTTGTAGTCCACTGCTCTAACCACTGGGCAACCAAAATGATAAAGGGGATGGATTAGTTAGTATGTGGGCCCTGCGCCGAGGTGAGAGATGGTACCACCCACAGGGAGGAGCCTCACCGTTGGGAGGTGAGGTCTCAGCTGATGTCAGACACAGAATCAGGTTAGAGTCTTTATTAAAGAGAGAGAGTGGCACTTCCCGCGGAGCGGGAGGTGCCAGAGAGGAGGTCTCACAGACCCAGAGACACAGGATCAGTGGAATGGGGAATACCCAGAGAGGATACCTCCGTTGAGTTGGTAATGGTCCACAGAGTGGGGTACACCAATGAGGTCTTCAGTGTGGATGGTAATGGGCCATGGAACGGGGTACACTGAAGAAGGTCCTCAGCACAGTTGGCAGTGGTCCGCGGAGCGGATTATGCCGATGAGGTCCTTAGTAGAGATGGTAATGGTCCGCGGAGCGGGGTATGCCTGATCAGGTCGTTAGGAGAGATGGTAATAGTCCGCAGAGTGGGGTATACTGGTGAAGGTCCTCCGTAGAGATGATAGCAGGGAACCCCGAAAAAGGTCCAAGTCGTCGGTAGGCAGGGCCAGCTGGATTAAATATCCTGGAGGGATGACATCACCTGGAGGGGACGCCCCCAAGGTTCCCGCCATGACGTGCTTAAGACTGGCCCATGCACGCGCATGCGTGCCTAAGGGATTCCAAAGGCACGATGGCGGTCGGCAGCGTCCATGCCGCGCTGGAAAGCCTGGGAGTGGTAAGCAGGCCGTCAGCAACTGGCGGGGGCTGCCAGTCTACCCCATGGAGTCAGGGAAGTGAAGAAAGAGGTGAGCAACAGTGGTCGCAGCCAACTGCAACCCACGGGCGTAACAGAAAGACTAAATAGGTTAGGACTTTTCAGCTTGGAGAAGAGACGGCTGAGGGGGGATATGATAGAGGTGTTTAAGATCATGAGAGGTCTAGAACGGGTAGATGTGAATTGGTTATTTACTCTTTCGGATAGTAGAAAGACTAGGGGGCACTCCATGAAGTTAGCATGGGGCACATTTAAAACTAATTGGAGAAAGTTCTTTTTTACTCAACGCACAATTAAACTCTGGAATTTGTTGCCAGAGGATGTGGTTAGTGCAGTTAGTATAGCTGTGTTTAAAAAAGGATTGGATAAGTTCTTGGAGGAGAAGTCCATTACCTGCTATTAAGTTCACTTAGAGAATAGCCACTGCCATTAGCAATGGTAACATGGAATAGGCTTAGTTTTTGGGAACTTGCCAGGTTCTTATGGCCTGGATTGTCTCCCAAGGATACCTGTATTGTTTATTGATATACAATAAAAAAAAATTTGATATTTTTTTCTCCAAATTTTGGTGTGGTATCCTTGTGAACATGGAGAAGTGCCTTAAGCATGATTTAGGGCATAACATTTTGGGAACCATGGCAGGACTCAGTGGTGACTGAGGCCACTGTGCACTGTGTGCAGTCTTGTGTCTGAATCTGCTGAACAGGCTCAGAGATGGAGTCTGTTGACCAATTCTGCAACCAGAGAAGCTTTTGATCCGCTATTATGGATGCCACCCCTTTGGCCAAAAAGTGTACCAAATCAAAGCACGCATCCTCAAAATAAGCTGCTCCTGGTTTCAACTCTGAAAAATCCTCCAAGGAGTCCTCCTGTACACCCTGCACTTGTCTCCAACTAGACCTTGCTACTATACAATAGCAAGTAGAGATCTAAAGAGCCATGCTGACAGATTCTATTTTCCTGTCCTGAGAATCCTTTGTTGTGAACCTTCCCGCGCCTTCCTTCGCGGCCAGTCGGGTCGCTGACTCTGTTCCCATCAGCTGCACTCTGCGCGGCAGTCCGCCGCCTTCCTCCGCAGCACAGAAACCGTGTTCTTCTTCTGCCCTGCGCGGCAGGGCTGTGCCCCGCCAGGAGCCTTCCCTCGTGACCGGGATCGCTGCTGCCGCTCCCGGGGTCCTCGGACGCAAGGAAGCCATCCTTGCTGCTGCCGGGGTCCTTACCTAGCAGGGAAGCCGTCCCTCCGGTGCCTGTAGCCTGCCTGCATCCCTTCTTCCTGTCTTCACGGCATGGAGCCGCTTCTGCAGTCTGCCTTGCTAATCTCGGGCCCTCCACGTGGCTGGGGAAGCCACCAACGTCCCTGCCTCTCTCCTGCTTCTCCCTAGGCGTGGGCGCACGTCTCTCCTCTTCTTTTAAAGGGCCAGCAGCGGGAAAAGGTTCCATGGCCCTCATCACTGATGACTTCCACCTGATTTGCTTCAGCCCTATAAAAGGGGCCCTGTTTCAGTCCAGCTTTGCCTTTGCAAGGAGTTAGACGCTCCTGGATGTTCCTTTCCTTTTCTCCAGGAGTCCCCGCTGTTCTATTGCTTCTTCAAGGTCCTGTGTTCTTCATTGGAGCTCCTTGTCTTGTCCTGCTGTCCGTGATCCAGTCCAGATGTTTGTCTTCCGGTCCTGATGTCCGTGATCCAGTCCAGATGTCCTGAACCCCTGGTCCCTCGTCACCACTTTTCCTGGCATGCCATGTCGTGGTCTGCGACCAGCCCCATGGGCGGGCTGAGTAGGGCGCCTCGTGGTACAAGGCCTTCCTCACAGCTGCAGTGCAAGCCTCCAGGAGACTTCCGCCTGAAGCCTTGTTCCTGGTCTATGGAGTTCCTTGCGTCTGCTCCGTCCATGTTACAGTCTCTGCTTGAACCTGTGCCGCTCCAGCGTGGTCCGCGACCAGCCACTGGCGGCTGTCTAGGGCACGCTCCGGTGCAGGCCTCTATAGTCTCTGGGACATGTTTCTCTCACTCGCTCCACTATCTCATCTAGAGTCTGCCTCGAGTCCGGCGTGGTCCGTAACCAGCCCCGTGGTTGGGCTGTGTAGGGCGCGCTGAGTCACATCTCAACCCAACACTTTGCTCCCGAATCCTCGTCTTCAGAACCTTGCTCCTGAATCCTCATCTTCAGTACCTTGCTCCCGAATCCACGTCTAAGTGTCTTCGCCTGAGTCTTCGTCCAAGTGTCTTCGCCTGAGCCTTCCATGTTCCAAGGCCTTCGTTTGCCCCTGACCTCCGACGCTTCTTGCTGTTACCTGCCGCTTCTTGCCGTTACCCAGCGGCAGGTCCGAAAGGGCTTGGAACGGTCGGAGGACTGTTCAAAGACCACCATTGCGTTGTTGGTCTTCCCGGAGCGTGCAGGTCCGGTGGAGGGTCAGTGCCTTTAGTCATCCTTGTCTTCAGTCCAGCCTTGCTCCTGCTCTGGATTCCATCGTCTGTCTTCAGTCCAGCCCTGCTCCTGTCCAGCCCATGCTCACCTGCCTTGGCACCTCTTCGGAGTTCCTCTGGGGTCGAGTCGTGGTCCAAGAACACACAATCCCCTGGAAAGCGGAACCGCTCTCCTAGCACTTTCTAACATCCTTAAGTGCTGAACCACCCTTTACAGGAATAGTGGTTCTCTTGGTCACAGAGCAAACCAAGATATCCACTCTGGGAAAACAAAACTTTTCCTTCTGGAGCAGATTCAGAGGATATATCATATATACTCATCTGTAAGTCTATCACATGTGTAAGTTGATAGGCAATTTTGAGACCAAAATCCATAGAAATGCATTGACCCATGTATAAGGTAAGGTTTAAAATGAGTGATCTATCAGGAAGATAAGAATTCAAGAAAAGCCATGTTCAAATTAAAAAACATCGCGCAGCATGCTAACTTTAGGACAGGTCTGAACAGTCAGAAGGAGCGCAGCCTGGGGGATCCAAGATGGCGTACTAGCCGCTGCATGCTGAGCGTCTCTTTCCTTACTCTGCCTAGAGGAGACTCATGCTGCATTCTAGCCGAAAACGGAGGGCCCGGGAAAGGACAGTCTCGGAAGCCTCTCCAGACACCCACATGCATTGTGGAATTGGGCAGCCAAGTCAGCAGTCGCTGGAGTCGGGTCGAGAAGATGGAACAACAGCAGACCCTCTCCATGACTATTATATCTTTATCTCCGGCTGAATGCATGGCCCCTGAGAATCTGGCGGAGTCCAGATCCATCACACAGCGTCTGCTCTTGTCGCGAGCTGATGATGCGGAGCTCGAGGGCCATCCCTAGACCGCTGTATCGGCAGACACCGTTATGGAATCTGATATTTTCGGCATATCAGGGGAGATCCCTTGCAGAGGATCTTTACAGCAGCATGAAGATTTAACACAGGGTGCAGCTGCTTCTGATGGAATTCCCCAAATCAAGGTCCTTGCCATGGTAAGACCTGAAGTCTTTTCCTTAGAAACAATTTGGGACGCTATTGTTACTTTAAATGCTAACGTAACACTTCAGCTCAACCCTGTGGTTAAGAAAGTTAGTGAGATTGAGACTCAAGTTAGATTATTGCAAGAAGGACATTAATCTTCCTCCAGTTCCTACTCACTAAGGCCACTTAGTAAGTCTGAGGAGTAAAAATTATTCTCCCCAACATGTTTCTCCTCCTTCATCCTGGTCCGCTTCCTGCCCAAACGAGCAGGCCTGGAGGGTACCAGCGGCCCCGAATCAAGTCCCTGCCCCTCATAAAAGGATTATAAACCTTTAAAAAACTTCCTCGAAATAGCTGTCCAGGGCAAGGTGGTCACCCCTCCTTATCCCCTTCTGCTCCATTCCTCCCCAGCAGCCCATCCATACCACAGTCTCTCCCTCCCCCCCACCTGTCAACATCATTCTCTCTCAGCTATGGTAGCATCAAAAGAGGAAACAAAAGAAACCCTAAAATATTTTGGCAAATGATTATATATCTACATTGATCCACCTATGGCAACATATAGCCATTAGGTTCATATATGATGCTGACTTGTGATAGGCAAACATTTGTATTTTTTTTTATCAATTATTTGAAGTGTGTGTGATCCAGTGTTTTTTGGATACTTAATAATATAGTATAATAGTGAATGACTGCAGATAAAGACCAAAATGGTCCATCCAGTCTGCTCAGCAATTTGTTTTAAATCTTTTTTTCTTTAGTTTAGTTTTAGGGTAATAGCAACTGCCGCTCCATGCACGCCACCCCCAAGCCTAAATGTAAACTATAAGGGGAATGGAACAACTCCCCTATGAGGAAAGGCTGAAGAGGTTAGGACTTTTCAGCTTGGAGAAGAGACGACTGAGGGGGGATATGATAGAGGTCTATAAAATCATGAGAGGTCTAGAACGGGTAGATGTGAATCGGTTATTTACTCTTTCGGATAGTAGAAAGACTAGGGGACACTCCATGAAGTTAGCATGGGGCACATTTAAAACTAATCAGAGAAAGTTCTTTTTTACTCAACGCACAATTAAACTATGGAATTTGTTGCCAGAGGATGTGGTTAGTGCAGTTAGTATAGCTGTGTTTAAAAAAAGGATTGGATAAGTTCTTGGAGGAGAAGTCCATTACCTGCTATTAATTAAGTTGACTTAGAAAATAGCCACTGCTATTAATAGCAACAGTAGCATGAGTTAGACTTAGTTTTTGGAAACTTGCCAGGTTCTTATGGCCTGGATTGGCCACTGTTGGAAACAGGATGCTGGGCTTGATGGACCCTTGGTCTGACCCAGTATGGCATTTTCTTATGTTCTTATATGAACAGCAGAAAAGTTACTCCATTTATTCATTTCCATTCTCGAGTCAGCAAGGATTATCTGTTTGTCCCATGCCCTTTTGAATTCATTTCAGTTCTTGTTGTCACCACTTCTTTCGGGAGGGCATTCCGTGCATCCAGCAATCTTTCCAAGAAGAAATCTTTCCTGATGGTTTTCCTGAATCTTCCCCCTTGGAGTTTCATGTCGTGACCTATGGTCTTACAGTTTCCTTTCTATCAGAAAAGATTAGAGTTTTGTTTCAGGTATTTGAAGGTCTGTATCATATCTCCCCTGTTTCTTCTCTCTTCCAGGGTGTACATATTAAGATCATTCAGTCTCATCTGATATGGCTTTCTGGGCAGACCCCATGCTATTTTGGTTGCCTTTTGTTGCGTCGGAGGTGGACCCTTGGGCGGAGGTGGGGTTGACGCAATTCGTAGGTGAGGACCTACGGGTCCCCACTGTAAGCAGGTGGAGTGGGCTGAAGATAGAGGCCACTAGAGCTTCCCCTATACCAGCCCTCGTTCCCCGCGGGTTGAGCCTTTGGGTGCTGGGGCCGGCAGGACTTAGGTGGGCCTCAAGGTTAGTTAGTAAGACAGGTTGGTTTAGCCCAGAGACAGCAGACGATAGGTGGCATAGTCCTACCCTGGACTGGGTACGGTACTGGAACTCGGGCGCCAATGGAACGGAGATGAGCTGGGGACGCTCGAGCAAAGGTAGGCCAAAGCCTAATAACTCCACGTCCAAGGAGTAGGCTAGGAGAGGCGTCAATGACAGGCTTGGATCAGAGCCGGCGGCAAGCAGAGGTCGTGGCAAGCAATGCTAGGTTCTGATCACTGAGAAGTCAATAGCGTAATCGGGCGTATTGGAGGTCTGGGTCTGGAGATAGCCAGTAGCGTAGTCAGGCGTATTGGAGGTCTGGGTCTGGAGATAGCCAGTAGCGTAGTCAGGCGTATTGGAGGTCTGGGTCTGGAGATAGCAGTAGCGTAGTCAGGCGTATTGGAGGTCTGGGTCTGGAGATAGCCAGTAGCGTAGTCAGGCGTATTGGAGGTCTGGGTCTGGAGATAGCCAGTAGCGTAGTCAGGCGTAGCAGAGGTCTGGGTCTGGAGATAGCCAGTGGTGTAGTCGGGCGTAGCGGAGGTCTGGGTCTGGAGATAGCCAGTGGCGTAGTCGGGCGTATTGGAGGTCTGGGTCTGGAGATAGCCAGTGGCGTAGTCGGGCGTATTGGAGGTCTGGGTCTGGAGATAGCCAGTGGCGTAGTCGGGCGTATTGGAGGTCTGGGTCTGGAGATAGCCAGTGGCGTAGTCGGGCGTATTGGAGGTCTGGGTCTGGAGATAGCCAGTGGCGTAGTCGGGCGTATTGGAGGTCTGGGTCTGGAGATAGCCAGTAGCGTAGTCGGGCGTATTGGAGGTCTGGGTCTGGAGATAGCCAGTAGCGTAGTCGGGCGTATTGGAGGTCTGGGTCTGGAGATAGCCAGTAGCGTAGTCGGGCGTATTGGAGGTCTGGGTCTGGAGATAGCAGTAGCGTAGTCGGGCGTATTGGAGGTCTGGGTCTGGAGATAGCCAGTAGCGTAGTCAGGCGTATTGGAGGTCTGGGTCTGGAGATAGCCAGTAGCGTAGTCAGGCGTATTGGAGGTCTGGGTCTGGAGATAGCCAGTAGCGTAGTCAGGCGTAGCAGAGGTCTGGGTCTGGAGATAGCCAGTGGCGTAGTCGGGCGTAGCGGAGGTCTGGGTCTGGAGATAGGCAGTGGCGTAGTCGGGCGTAGCGGAGGTTTGGGTCTGGAGATAGGCAGTAGAGTAGTCGGGCGTAGCGGAGGTCTGGAGCTGGAGATAGGCAGTAGCATAGTCGGGCGTAGCGGAGGTTTGGGTTCGGAGATAGGCAGTAGCGTAGTCGGGCGTAGTGGAGGTTTGGGTTCGGAGATAGGCAGTAGAGTAGTCAGGCGTAGCGGATTTCTGGGTCTGGAGATAGGCAATAGCGTAGTCAGGTGTACTGGAGGTCTGGTCTGGAGATAGCCAGTAGTGTAGTCAGGTGTAGCAGAGGTCTGGGTTCGGAGATAGGCAGTAGTCAGCGTAGCGGAGGTCTGGGTCTGGAGATAAGCTGTAGCGTAGTCAAACAAAGCAAAGTCGATATCCGTAGAGTCAGTCCAAAACATAAAGAGGGCAGGAACGAAGAAGACAGGAACCGGGAACAACGGAGGTCAGGAACGAAGAGTAGAGAGGATTCTCTAGTAGCAACAAGTACTCAAGTAGTGAGAAAACCTGTTGCAAAGGCAAACCTATGGAGAGAGGCTTGAGCTTAAATACACTGAAGAGTTTGACGTCATCATCCGGGGCCACGGCCAGGTTCCCGCCGTGGGCCCTTCATAAGGCTCAGCGATGCATGCTCGTGCGCCTAGGGAGGGTCGCGGCGCGAGTAGTGGCGTCTCTCCGCAGACCACGCGGTGAGGCCCGACAAGCAATGGCATCTTGAGCTGCAGCACTGGGGCCCAAGGCAGAGCCGGAGGCACCGGGGGTGGCCCGAGGTCGGAGCCAGCGGCTCACCGCCACTAGCGAGGAGGAAGCAGGAACTGGAGTCTGTGTAAGAAGGAGAGGGGGCCGCGCCGTGGATGGCACGCGTAACACCTTTCTCTGGACTGCTTCCATTATGTCTTTATCCTTTCTGAAATGAGGTCTTGATTACTTTTATCTTACAGCTGATGGATGAATATATGGATTTAATTATATCACAGGTGTTTCCCCCAAGTTTACTTTGTAGTAGTTTAAGGTTAAGGCCAGGCTGGCTTTTGTACAGTCAATAAAACGGGAATATTCTCCCTGAGCGGATGATTTTTTACATGTTTGTGGATCAGTGTCTGTAAAGTGAAGATGTTAGAAATTATTTGGAAAGGAATAGAGAACAAAACTGAGACTATCATAATGCATTTTGTATAGATCCATGGTGCAACCACACCTTTGAGTATTGTGTGCGGTTCTGGTCGCCCTATCTCAAAAAAGACATAGGAGCCATAGAAAAGGTAGAGAAAGGTGACAAAAATGATAAAAGGGATGGAACAGCTCCCTAATGGAGAAAAGCTAAACAGATTAGAGCTCTTTAGCTTGGAAAAGAGACTGAGAGAGGATATCAATCATGAGTGGGTGGAATGGGTTAATAGGGAAGAGTTATTTATCTTTTCAAATAGTACTAAGACACGGGGGCACTGCATGAAATTAACAGGCAGCAGATTTAAGACAAATCAGAGAAAGTATGTTTTTACTCATCATACCATCAAGTTGTGGAACTTGTTTCCAGAGAATATGGTCACTGCATCTAGCATAGCTGGATTTAAAAGGGGTTTGGATAAATTCCTGGAGGAAAAGTCCATAAACAATTATTAGCCAGGTAGGCTTGGAGAAAAGCACAACTTATCTCTGGAAGTGAGCAAAAAGAAATGGATTTTACTTTTTGGGATTTGCCATGTACTTGTGACCCAGATTGGACTTGATGGTGCTTATGTTATGTACATTAGACATATGCAGCACTGTACAGGTAAACCTAAGAGACAGACCTTGCTTAATGGTGCTTACAGTCTCATCAAGACTCATGGCCATTTTATTTTAGTACATTTCTTTGGTGCTACAGGTAGTGAGTGTGTGGTAGAGGTCCTGCTTGCTTGTTCACTCACTCTCATTCCTGCTGCTCTCGGCATCCTTGCCTTTAGTATTGAAAACTTGGGCTGTGTGGATTAATGTACAATGGGCTGAAACTCATTCCTGAGAACACTTTTGAACCTGAGCACAGGTTCCGGGCCTGTAAAAAAGCAAAATATTTTTTTTACATATATTCTTCCTTTGGTGACACCTCAAAGCAGATTACATTCAGGTACAGTAGGTATTTCCCCATCTCCAGAGAGCTTACAATTTACTAATGCTTTTCTTTCATTCTGTGTCTATGGGCAAAATGCTTAGTACATGAGGAAAGGCTGAAGAGGTTAGGGCTGTTCAGCTTGGAGAAGAGACGGCTGAGGGGGGATATGATAGAGATGTTTAAGATCATGAGAGGTCTTGAACGAATAGATGTGACTCGGTTATTTACACTTTCAAATAATAGAAGGACTAGGGGGCACTCCATGAAGTTAGCAAGTAGCACATTTAAGACTAATCGGAGAAAATTCTTTTTCACTCAACGCACAATTAAGCTCTGGAATTTGTTGCCAGAGAAGGTGGTTAGTGCAGTTAGTGTAGCTGGGTTCAAAAAAGGTTTGGATAAGTTCTTGGAGGAGAAGTCCATTAATGGCTATTAATCAATTATACTTAGGGAATAGCCACTGCTATTAATTGCATCAGTAGCATGGGATCTTCTTAGTGTTTGGGTAATTGCCAGGTTCTTGTGGCCTGGTTTGGCCTCTGTTGGAAACAGGATGCTGGGCTTGATGGACCCTTGGTCTATCCCAGCACGGCAAGTTCTTATGTTCTTATGAGCCCTTGGGTTTGTACCTGAAGAAGCAGCACAGCCCCACATGTCGGTTTTAAAGAGTGTGGGGCCTTGTGCATGCTGGAGAAGCAGTTTCAAGGCTCCTTGCAGCTGAGGGAGGGAGAAGATGAAGCAGCAGCAGAGCAGAGGCACAAGTGCCAGAAGCATGGCAGAAAGATGGGAGAGCGAGAGAAGGGGAACAAGCGGGGAAGAGCCACCAGCATGGGGTGAGAGGCAGGGGAGAAGCATAGCACAGCCCTTCAGGGCCAGAGCCATTTCCCTGCTGGACTTTCCCTAACCTGGACCTAGTGCCATTTTGTCATTTCTTCCTTTCCTAACCTTTTATTTTAATCATGTTGTATATTATTCTGGTCAGATGTAACGTTGTCCTACCTATAAAGTGATTTGAATCTGACAAAGACGAGAGGTGTCTTGCTTAGATTATAAGCTCTCCTGAGCAGGGACCCTCTCTTGTATGTTGGCCGCATATTCCAGTCGGGCATTGACGTGTTAAGTAGTCGTAACAGTGCGGCGAGAGGCTGGGCAGATGCATTGGGGGGGGGGGGGGGGGTGGAAAGAGGGATGAGAAGCACCGACAGAGACGTGAGAGGGGGGAGAGAGGCAGTGAGCCGAGACACAAAAAACCCCCCAAAGCCGGCGAGGGAGAGGAGGAAGACTCGACGCGTGCAGAGACAGAGCAAGCCCCGCCCCGCCCCCGGGAGGGGCACGTGACTGCCGCCGCGCTGACGTAGGCGCGCAGCGTGCGTCGGCGTGGCGCGGTTGCTAGGGGAGCCGGGGGCCTCCTGCGGGCGGGGCGCGTCCGGTGGAGAGGCGGGAGGAAGCCGGTCCTGCTGCCGGCTTGCCGTCGGTGAGTCTCGGGGGCGGGCCGGGTTGGTCGACGTGCGGCGCCCCCGACGAGGAAGCCCTAAGGACGGAGCTGTGAGGGCGCGCGCTGGCCCGGGGGGATCCGACTTTGCCCCCCCTCCCGCCGGGGACAGGCCGCAGCGCCCTCCTCTTCCTCCCCGCCCCATTGCTTGCGGTATGAGACCAGCCTGGAGCCGTGCCCCACCCCCCCCCCGGGATGGGCAGGCCTGATTGACGGTAAAGCAGCTGTTCAGGAGGGTGAGCAGCGCCCGTGCTGGGTCAGACCAAGGTCTCGCGAGCCCAGTATCCTGTTTCCAGCAATGGCCAAACCAGGTCATGGGTGGCTGGCAGGGGACCATCAAGCAGATCCTCACTGCCCAAGGCTAGCAATGGCTCTCTGTAACCTACCTCGTGCAGCCCTCGTTTAAACCGCGCTGTGCTCCTCACCGTGATCCCGTCCTCTGGTAACAGATTTCACAGCTTGATATAGGGCGCCGTTTTCAATCTACTGCTTGTTAGTTTCTGGAGTGGCCATTTACTTTAGCATTATTTGAAAGGGTAAAGAGCTGTCCTTTATTTACCAGTTCCACCTCACTCATGATTTTATAAACTTCTATCATGTCCACTCTCGGCTATCTTTTTCAGCTATAGGGACCTAATCTGTGAAGCCTTTCACCAGAGGAGAGATGTTTCATCCCCTTTATCAGTTTTCATTTCCACTGAATCTTGTTTTATTTATATTCCGCATTTCAAGATTACATTTAGGCTCTATAGGTATTTCCCTGTCCCCAGAGGGTTTACAATCTAAGGAGGTAATTTTCAAATGTAACATACTATGATTGCAATTTTCAAAAGCCCATTTATGCATTTAGGAATGTAAAACCTATTGATAATTCAAATTTCAACACTATTGTAGCAATTTTCCAAACTCTGCTTACATGAATAAAGTGCAATAATACTTGTAAATCCCAGTTTTAAGCATGTACATTCTTTGGAAAATTAGCCTTTGTATCTTTTCTAATTCCACTTTCTTTTTTGAGATGGTGTGTCCAGAACTGCACACACAATCCAAGGTACAGACGTACCATGCATTGATACATAGGCATTATAATAATCTCACTTTTATTCCCTGTTCTTGTCCAAATCATTCCTAACATCTTATTTTCATTTTTGATTGCCACTGCATGCTGAAATGATGTCAAAGTGTTATTCACAAGGACTCTGAGGTATCTTTCTCATGTGATGAATCTTAATAAATAGCCCAGGATTGTGAATTTATAGTTGGGGTTATTTTTCCCTATGTGCATTACTTTGTACATCCACGTTACATTTCTTCTGCTCTTTACATGCCCAGTTTTCTAGTGTGGTAAAGTCCTTCTGTAATTCCTCACAATTTGCTGCTGTTTTAACAACTTTGAATACATGTTTCATCTGTAAATTTGATCACCTTACTCATTGTTGTTTTCTCCAGTTCATTTATGTAAATGTTAAGTAGCACAGGCTTAGTACAGATCCCTGTGGTTCTCCACTAATGACTTTTCTCCATTTAGAAAACTGATTGTGTCCTACCCGCCGCTTCCTGTGTTTTAACCAATTAAACCATCTCTGTTTACATTTCCAGTAATTTTGTTTTTAAGAAAAGCTTCTACCATCTTGCTTGGCACTGGTCTATACATTGGTGACCTTCCAGTTTTCGGGTACTGTGTCTGTTTTAAATGATTACAAGTTACTAGTAACAGTTTTGCAGTTTCATATTTTAATTTTTCAGAACTCTGGCATGGATACCATTTAGTCCTGGTGATTTATTACTCATAAGTTTGCAAGTTTAATCTAGTACATATTCCAGTTTCACAATGATTTGCTTTAGTTGCTCAGAGTCATCACCATCAAAGAACATTTCTGGTAAGGAACTCTGCCTCACATTATCCTCAAACAACAAGGCACATAATTCATTTAGTTTTTCTGCTATTTCATTGTGTTCCCTGAGCACACCTTTTACCCTTTGGTCAGCTAGAGGTCCAGCTATCTCCCCACAGGCATTTGTTTTATTTAATTTTATCTCTGACAAGCTTCTTTTTAAATTCTTTCTTGGTCTGTCTTATGTTTTACGTCTAACTTGTCAGTGCTTTTTCTCCTCATTTTCCTCATATGGGTCTGTTTTCCATATTTTGAAAGATCCCCTTTTGGCTTTATTTGCCTCTTTCACCTTCATCATTAAACCATGCTGGCAGTCATTTGGTCTTCCTTGGACCTCTTTTAATGCATGGAATACATTTTGTCTAGGCTTCTAAGATATTTTTAAACAATGTCCAAGCCATGTGTAAACTTTTAACCTTGGTAACTGCTCTTTTTACTTTTTTTTTCCCTTACTAATTTCTTCATTTTATGGTAGTCTCCTTGTATAAAGTTAAATGCTACTGCAGTACACAAGAACATAAGAAATTGCCATACTGGGTCAGACCAAGGGTCCATCAAGCCCAGCATCCTGTTTCCAACAGAGGCCAAAACCAGGCCACAAGAACCTGGCAATTACCCAAACACTAAGAAGATCCCATGCTACTGATGCAATTAATAGCAGTGGCTATTCCCTAAGTAAAATTGATTAATAGCCATTAATGGACTTCTCCTCCAAAAACTTATCCAAACCTTTTTTGAACCCAGCTACACTAACTGCACTAACCACATCCTCTGGTAACAAATTCCAGAGCTTTATTGTGCGTTGAGTGAAAAAGAATTTTCTCCGATTAGTCTTAAATGTGCTACTTGCTAACTTCATGGAATGCCCCCTAGTCCTTCTATTATTCGAAAGTGAAAATAACTGAGTCACATCTACTTGTTCAAGACCTCTCATGATCTTAACGACCTCTATCATATCCCCCCCTCAGCCTTCTCTTCTCCAAGCTGAACAGCCCTAACCTCTTCAGCCTTTCCTCATAGGGGAGCTGTTCCATCCCCTTTATCATTTTGGTTGCCCTTCTCTGTACCTTCTCCATTGCAACTATAGCTTTTTTGAGATGCGGCAACCAGAATTGTACACAGTATTCAAGGTGCGGTCTCACCATGAACAAAGTCCCTCTCATGAGGGACTTTGTCAAACGCCTTCTGAAAATCCAAATACACTACATCTACCGGTTCACCTTTATCCACATGTTTATTAACCCCTTCAAAAAAATGAAGCAGATTTGTTAGGCAAGACGTCCCTTGGGTAAATCCAGTAGTTTAACATAGTATCTGCCATCCAGTGATTAAGTCAAATTTAATTGCATTATAATTATTGCCAAGCAAATCCATCACCTTTACTTCTTGCACCAGGTCCTATGTTCCATTGAGATCTAGATCTAAATTTGGGGCCCCTCCCTCCTCCAGTTGCTTCTATGACCTGCTGTAACATGATTACTTCCCTAGCATATACTGATGTGACATTTATCCATAAATATTGGGGTAATTGAAATCTCCTATTATTGCCAATTTTAATAGCATGTTTCTTGTGTTTGTTTCTCTCCTTTTAGTTTGGCATTTAATAGCTCTTATGCTGCATTGTATCATTTATGAAGATCTGGACTTTTTTTTTTTTATATAGTAAACAAGGAATTTCCCAGAGATGATGCGCACAAACTTTTACAACCAGATATCTTTATCCTGGGGTTTATCATTTTTATTTTAAAATATTAACAAAATAAATTTGTCAAGCAAGATTCAGCTTGTGTTAGAAACATTTTAGGCATGGCTATTTTCATTTTTTATTTTTAGAAAAATGGTTAAGACTTGGTAATTTATGAAGGCTTTTATGGTGTGAATATTGTCTTACTGCTGCATTATATAAGTTGGTGTTTGGGTTTTATGGTTGGATTCTGTATTGCTGCTATTCATATATTGCTGTCATGTAGACAGTGCTGGCTTTTGGTTAGGGCATGCTGGGTGGTTGCTATGAGCTGAAGGATGTCCAGAGCACCACCAGCATTGCCTGTTATGTTGGTTGGAGTATTGAAAAAAAGGAAGAGCTAGCAAGGAGCCGATTTTTACCCAGGGTACCATTTGTACTAGAGCCAGTCCTGCATGTAGACTTTTTTTAACTGTTTTGTTTTTTTTAATGTTTTAATTTAGATCTTTTACTTTGATCTTGTTATATGCGTTTTTCCTTCACTAGTGCGAGAACACCTATTGTTAGCTCATTCCGTCTGTCCATCCATCTGAGTGACTGTCCCATTTGTATACATCTAACAACCCAACAATGAGCTTGAAATGTGCCCTGATGTTATGCATACATTATCCCTTTTGTTTTATTTTGTTGACTTACAGTAGCATTTGATTTTTATTGAAATTGTATTGGCGCTTCTTGCTTTGTGTGTATTTTATGGAAAAGTGAGAGAAAAAGTGAGCTATTTCCTGGCGTGTAGCCAGATGGACTCAGAACGAATGGGTATAGTATACTCGTGCCAGCAGTTGGAGACGGATCTGACGTCAGCACGGGTATATATACCCCCACAGGAAGCGTAGAAGAAAATTATTCCTTACCTGCTAATTTTCGTTCCTGTAGTACCATGGATCATTCCAGACTGTGGGTTATGTTCCCTGTCCAGCAGATGGAGTTAGAACCAAAAATTCCCAGGGGAGGACCTACATAGCCACGCCTCCCTCGCCTCAGTCCTCAGTAACTGGACTAGCAAAGCCAAGACGAGAAGAGACAGAACCAGAGGAATCAATTAATCTCAAAAATATATAGAAAAAATAACAGCTGTGACAGCAACTAACTTGTACTCAAACTGTAACTGAGAACTTGCAAACAGCACTGTGTTCAAAGACACAGCTCGCAATAACTAGAGATACAGAGTGAAAATATTGTGAAGACAGGAAAGCAGGGATGGCCCACAAAGAACCCCCAAAACCAGGGAGGGGTCTGGAATGATCCATGGTACTACAGGAACGAAAATTAGCAGGTAAGGAATAATTTTCTTTTCCCTGTACGTACCAGGATCATTCCAGACTGTGGGATGTACCAAAGCTTTCCCCATCATGGGTGGGTCGCGGACAGCATGCCCGTATGACCCTGTCTCCAAGCTGACCGTGAGACGGCGTGCGAATGTCTAGACGATAATGTCTTGCGAAAGTGTGGAGAGACTTCCATGTGGCCGCCCTACAGATTTCCTGAGAAGAGACTGCAGAACTTTCCGCCCACGACGTCGCTTGAGCGCGGAGAGAATGCGCCTTAACAGCTAAAGGTGGAGACTTACCCACTCTGATGTATGCGGCTATAATCGCTCCTTTCAGCCAGCGAGCGATTGATTGTTTGGATGCCATGCAACCCTTCCTGGGTCCCGACCAAAGGACAAACAAATGATCGGAGAGTCGAAATTCATTAGTGACCTCCAAATAATGTATCAAAGAACGTCGGACATCCAACCGACGTAGGTCAGAAGAATCAGAGGATAAAAATGACGGAAGCTCTATCGATTGGTTGAGATGGAAAGTCGAGACCACTTTCGGCAGAAAAGATGGAACTGTCCGCAGGGATACTCCCCCTGGCGTGAAACGAAGGTATGGCTCCCTACATGATAGAGCTTGTAGTTCAGAGATCCGACATGCTGAGCTGATCGCCACCAGGAAGATGGTCTTAAGGGTGACATCCTTGAGTGTGGCCGAAGTCAGAGGCTCAAAAGGCGGTGCACATAGAGCCCGGAGTACCAAATTGAGATTCCAAGAAGGACAAGGTGGTCTAATTGGAGGCTTCAAGTGTTTTACCCCCTTTAGAAAAAGTAGGATATCTGGATGTGAGGCCAGAAGCTCCCTGTCATTACTACGTAGGAAGGCTCCCAACGCCGCCACCTGCACACGAAGAGAATTATAGGCAAGGCCCAAATCCAGACCAGCCTGTAGGAAGGAAAGCACATGTGTCACCGAGGCCTGCGTTGGTTTAATCGATTTTGACTCTCACCATTCCTCAAAAACCTTCCATACTCTGACATAAGTAACCGACGTGGATGTCTTCCTAGCTTTCAGGAGCGTGGAGATGACAGATTCTGGATATAATTGGCAGCAACAGCCAATTAAGAAGGCTGCAGGGCTCCCACGTGACAACACGGAGGTGAGCGGGGGTTTTAAACCCCAGCACTCCCCTTGAGAACCCCTTTGCTGCCGCGATCGGCTGTCCTGTTAATTGGAGAGGGAGGACACGGCGAGGACCTGCGCAACCGGCGCCCAGGCCCACCGGGGTAAGGCCTCGCGATCGCTTACTCTTACCTCCAGACGGCCCAGGCACCGGCCACGAGGCTTCCGCTTCTCCTCCTCCCCGCAGCAACAGCCAATTAAGAAGGCTGCAGGGCTCCCACGTGACAACACGGAGGTGAGCGGGGGTTTTAAACCCCAGCACTCCCCTTGAGAACCCCTTTGCTGCCGCGATCGGCTGTCCTGTTAATTGGAGAGGGAGGACACGGCGAGGACCTGCGCAACCGGCGCCCAGGCCCACCGGGGTAAGGCCTCGCGATCGCTTACTCTTACCTCCAGACGGCCCAGGCACCGGCCACGAGGCTTCCGCTTCTCCTCCTCCCCGCAGCAACAGCCAATTAAGAAGGCTGCAGGGCTCCCACGTGACAACACGGAGGTGAGCGGGGGTTTTAAACCCCAGCACTCCCCTTGAGAACCCCTTTGCTGCCGCGATCGGCTGTCCTGTTAATTGGAGAGGGAGGACACGGCGAGGACCTGCGCA
Source organism: Rhinatrema bivittatum (assembly GCF_901001135.1). Lineage (NCBI taxonomy): Eukaryota > Metazoa > Chordata > Amphibia > Gymnophiona > Rhinatrematidae > Rhinatrema > Rhinatrema bivittatum. Next base: position 8,822,528 of record NC_042620.1, read on the forward strand.
ACCGGCGCCCAGGCCCACCGGGGTAAGGCCTCGCGATCGCTTACTCTTACCTCCAGACGGCCCAGGCACCGGCCACGAGGCTTGCGCTTCTCCTCCTCCCCGCAGCAACAGCCAATTAAGAAGGCTGCAGGGCTCCCACGTGACAACATGGAGGTGAGCGGGGGTTTTAAACCCCAACACTCTTTCGACTCCCGCCCGCTTCCAGCGCCTACCTCGTCCCTTCTGCCGGGGCTCCTGCGGCCCATCCAGGGCTAGAACCCGCTCTCTCATAGGTGAGCCGTGCAGAAGTTAGGCGAGCGCTTTCGAATTTAAATTGCGCAGAACAGAAAGAAAGATCACTTTAAAGTAAAAGAAAAGCCAACAGAAGAGACTCACGCTGTGCGTAAACCACGCCCCCTGAAGGGCATTAGACCAATCAGACTGCTACCGGAGACCTTTAAACAAGCGCATACACCGGTGGCGTCGCGCGCCGGGCGTCGCGCGTCCGAAGGGGCACGACCTAAGGGGCCTGCCCCTTAGTGAGCCCCTTGGTGAGGTCAGGGTGAGACTCCAATATTAACGCTTACCATCTTCTCTCAGCATCGCCACTTGTTGTAACTCCAAGCACTCCTGTACTAGACTGACAATCATCCAGCGCTCATCCTTCCACACCAGCAATCATCCAGCGCTCATCCTTCCACACCAGCAATCATCCAGCGCTCATCCTTCCACACCAGCAATCATCCAGCGCTCATCCTTCCACACCAGCAATCATCCAGCGCTCATCCTTCCACACCAGCAATCATCCAGCGCTCATCCTTCCACACCAGCAATCATCCAGCGATCATCCTTTCCACATCCAACACTCGAGGATTCAGCACTCTTTCAATATTCATCAAACTGTACAGACAATCCTCCTCTCGGACAAATTAACCAGCTTTCCTGCGACCACAAGCCACTATGCATATTGGCCTCCCTATTCCAATTCTCCAACAAAGGTCATTTTTCATAAGAAATACGTCTATGATTTCACGTCCACCTACCTATAAATCACTCATTCCTATCATGATTTCCCCCCTCACACAGACACTAGGCCTAGCTCTTTTTTCTCTGATTTTATTCAACGCTCAATCTCTTACCAAAAAAACAATAATACTCAATGACCTTCTACTGGACATGAAACCCGACCTCTGCGCAATAACGGAAACATGGCTAAAACATACGGACACCGCACTAATAAACCAATTGCCAACTGAAACCCATGATTTCTTTTCTATTCCCAGACAGAAAAAAAAGGGTGGGGGTATTCTCCTTGCAGCCAAAAAAGAGCTGAGACTTACTCAATTCCCAGTACACTCTCCTACAAAAATTGAAGCCGGCTTTTTCAAATCAGACTTGCTACAAATCATTCTAGTTTACGCCCCTCCGGGACTTCTGGATTCAGACACCTCTCCCATCTTAGAAATTATAGCTACTAACATAAACCTTGAGTCTCCAGCCATCATTTTGGGAGATTTTAACTTACATGTTGACGACCCCTCTCCCTCTACAAACTGTGAAACCTTCCTAAACGCCATGACTGCCATGGGATTCAAACAGTTAATCAACAATCCCACACACAGAGCAGGACACACTTTGGATCTCATTTTTGTAAACTCAGGCATCTCACACTCTGCACCACCCATATGCCAATCAGTCCCCTGGTCAGACCATGCACTAATCTCTACCACATTTTCGCTGGATCAATCAAGCATCAAACACGATCCTCAACCTCAATTTTCTTATAGAAACATTTGTTCTTCAAATGAACTTCACGAACACCTTGTCCCAGAACTCCCTCATATAGACATCTCCACGCCTAACTCTGCTCTCAAATCATGGTCTAACATCACAGTATCGGCAGCAAATAAACTCTGCCCTCTGGCAACAAAAAAACCTAAACATAATGCATCCAGAAGACAACCCTGGTTTAACGAACAATTGCAAAAACTCAAACATTCCCTTAGACAAAAAGAAAATAAATGGCGCAAAGTACCATCTCCGACCTCCCTATCAGCCTACAAACTCGCGCTTCATACATACAAGAGCACCACGTTAAAAACAAAAAGGGACTACTATGCTCACAAGATACACCACCTCATCTTCGATTCAAAAGCCCTCTTCACTTACGTCTCGAACTTAACACAAGTCAACTCCTTCGACATTCCTCTCAACCAAGCGCACAAAAAAGCTGAGGAGCTAGCCATCTACTTCAGTAACAAAATCTCCAACCTGCAATCTCTACTAAAACCGAATACCCTAGCTCCATTCAACACATACCACCATCACTGCAAAGACACTGCTATACAAGCCTTCGAACCCATTGCAACATCTGAGACCATGCTAATATTGAAGAAAATGAAACCCTCATCTCACCCATTTGACCATATCCCTTCCAAACTTCTGCTGCTAATACCTGATACCATCGCCAAAACCTTGACTGACATCATCAATTGTTCCTTAGCCCAAGGAGTTTATCCAGATGACCTGAAAATTGCCTCTATCAAACCTTTACTAAAAAAACCTAATCTAAATCCTAAAGAGCCCTCCAACTTCCGCCCAATCTCCAACCTCCCTTTTATAGCTAAGGTTACGGAAAAATTAGTCAACACCAGATTATCTGAATACCTCGATGATCACAAGATTTTATTCCCCACTCAATACGGCTTCCGGAAATCCTTAAGTACAGAATCACTTCTCATATCTCTGACAGATTACCTCATCATGGGCCTCGACAAAGGTCACGCCTACCTGCTGATACTCCTTGACCTATCGGCAGCCTTTGATACCGTGAATCACTCCCATCTCATAAATCAACTAGCGAACATCGGAATAACAGGCTCTGCACTAGACTGGTTCAAATCATTCCTGGGAAACAGAGGATATAAAGTCAAAATACATAACAAAGAATCACAGTTCTATCCTTCCACTCTGGGAGTTCCTCAGGGCTCCTCTCTTTCCCCCATGCTCTTCAATATTTACCTCTTACCCCTATGTCAACTATTAACCAATCTGAACTTCAAATACTTTCTATACGCAGATGACGTCCAGATTGTCATCCCTATCAAAGAATCCCTTATTAAAACTATTAAAATCTGGGAAAATTGCCTTCAAAATATTGACAACCTCCTCTCCAGTCTAAATCTAATCTTAAATTCTGCAAAAACTGAACTCATCATAATTTCCCCCGAAAACAGTTATCTCACCGCAAATCCTCCATCCGGCTTTCAAACATCACACGTAAGAGACCTAGGAGCCATCATTGATAATCGGCTAAATCTTAAATCTTTCATTAATCAAACCACTAAAGACTGCTTTCATAAACTGCACGTCTTAAAAAGAATTAAACCACTTTTCCATTTCCACGACTACAGAACAGTTCTGCAATCAATAATCTTCTCTAAGTTAGATTATTGTAATTCCATTCTATTAGGTCTCCCATCTTCTCATACTAAACCTCTCCAGATGGTTCAGAACACGGCGGCCAGAATTTTGACAAACACAAGAAGAAGAGAACACATATCTCCGATTCTCAAAGACCTACATTGGCTGCCAGTGCACTATAGAATCTTATACAAGTCCATCACCATCATCTACAAAGCATTCCATCAACTCTCTCCGCTTAACCTCCAAATACCATTTAAAAAACATACCTCTACCAGACCTATCAGAGAGTCATATAGAGATTCACTACAGGTTCCACCTGCCAAAACCTTTCACCATACAACGCTCAGAGACAGGGCTTTCTCTGCAGCAGGACCTACCTTGTGGAACTCCATCCCACCAGAACTGAGACAGGAACCCTGCCTTCCTACATTCAGAAAAAGACTCAAAACCTGGTTATTTATGAAAGCCTTTCCAGACACAAATTGAACTTTCTCTCAACCAAACCAACTAAGACCTCCCCTCAGGGTAAACATAAACTCTAACAACTCCACAATGTTATTTCTCATTAAATGAGCAGGTTTTTTATGTTGCTTTTATTATACACGGTATATTATATATTATCCCAGGACAAGCAGGATGCTAGTCCTCACATATGGGTGACGTCATCCACGGAGCCCTTAAGCGGGAAAAACTTCTGGCAAGTTTCTAGAAGCTTTTAACTGGCTGCCTGAGGCTACTGAGCATGCCCGGCATGCCATGATATTCCCTGCCACAGGGGTCTCACTCCAGTCTTCTTTTTTCCGCGCTGCTATCTGCATCGCGGCTTCCAGGAGTCCTGTGAGTCACCTCACAACTACAAACTTTAAATTACAAATTTTTACCCTTTTCGGGTCTTACTCCGTTTGTCACCGGCTGGTGACAAACATCACATAATTTTTTTTTGTGAAAAAGGAATCCGGAATCATCGAAAGATGTCGACGGAAAAAACTTCCGGATTCAAAAAATGTCCGGCCTGCAACCGGACTATGTCAATCACGGACCCGCACGTCGACTGCGTCCGCTGCCTGGGAGGAGACCATGACATCGCCTCCTGTGCCCAGTGTCAAGAAATGACGGTGAAGGGTAGGAAACTTCGCCAGGAAAAAATGGCCCAGATTTTTCAAATCCGGCCATCGCCGTCGCCCTCGACATCGACAAAATCTTCACCGGTAGGCTTATCGAAGAAGATACTTCTCAAGACGAGAATTCCAGAGGGTTCAGGAGACGCTTCATCGCCAACACCGTCAGTGGCATCGTCAAAATCCGTGTCTGAGGTTCGTACAAAGCACAAACACCGCAGACATCATTCCATCCCTCCGTTACCACCGCCAGAGGAACCGGTATCTAAGCAGCGGAAATTGTCATCGACCTCCGCAGCACCGACAGAGGAATCGATTCCATCGACTTCCGTGACAGATTTAACGGCGTTAATTAAGAAAATTGTCACCGATGCCCTCAAGGAAAACATGCCGGCGACATCGCCGATGCCGACCCTAGGGCCGATGCCGACCTCCGGGTCGATGCCGACTTCTCAGTCGATGCCGGCCATCGGGCCGATGCCGATGACTCAATCGATGCCGGCTATCGAGTCGATGCCCTCCTCGATATCGATGCCACTGTCGGTGCCATCGTCGATATCGATGCCACTGCCGGTGCCATCATCGATCTCGGTGCCGAGGACGACTGCAGCATCTCCGCTAACAGCACTTTCTGTGCCGATGGATGCGACCAGCTGCTCTTCAGCGATACCTGCTACTCCGATGATCTCTGCAGCTTCATCATCGATACAGCTTTCAGATCCATCGATGGAATCGGTGTCCGCAATGGCCCCTAGGCCTATCTCCTCCTTGATTCCCATCTCTATGTTCTCCTTCCTGACTACAGCACTGCCTACTGCAGCACAGGTAGCACCACGGTACACCCTAGCCCCGTCCAGAACTCCAGGACAAGGGAAAAAGGCATCAGGGAAATCTAAACATACATCCCTGCAGGCTACAGAAGTTTCTTCTGACAAAAGATTGCATGCACTGCTAACAAAAAGATACCAGGATCTATTAGCTTCCTTGCCTGCACAGCCTGAGGGACAGAGTGATACCGGTGAGAGTGAGCCGGACACTCAAGATCCTCTACAAGGACCATCTGGTATGGCACCATCTGCAAAGCTAGACCATCGTTCACACCAGGTCCCAACAGACTCATGGTCTGATACACAGTCAGAGCACTCTTCTGAGGATTTTTTATCGGAAGGTACTCCGCCTCAGGCCAAGAAGCAATCCCCTCCTGAGGATTTATCCTTTGCTTCCTTCGTACAGGAAATGTCAGAATCCATCCCTTTTCAACTTCAAGCAGAGAAGGATGAAAGGCAGCAGACACTGGAGATACTACAGTTTGTAGATCCCCCAAAGCATAACTTGGCTATCCCAGTGCATGACGTACTGCTGCAACTTCAGCAAAGGATTTGGGAGCACCCGTGTACAACACCTGGAGTAAATCGTAGAGTGGACTCTACATATTTAGTCCAAGCAGCCCCAGGGTTCGAGAAACCACAACTGCCACACAACTCATTAGTTGTAGAATCGGCGCAGAAAAAGTCACGAAGATCTAGGACGCACGCCTCTACCCCTCCAGGGAAAGATAATAGATTCCTGGACCTGATGGGGCGGAAAATTTACCAGGGAGCGATGCTAAATGGCAAAATTGCTGCGTACCAACTATATATGACACAGCATCAAAGAAATCTGTGGAAGCAGATAGAGGACTTTCTCCCATCTCTCCCCCAACAACACCAAGAGGCAGCACAACAGATTGTGCAGAAGGGACTGGATGCGGGCAAACATGAGGTGCGAGCGGCATATGATGCCTTCGAGACTTCCTCCAGAACGGCAGCATCTGGTATCAGTGCCCGTAGATGGGCCTGGTTGAAGGCTTCGGACTTGCGTCTAGAAATCCAGGATAAGCTGGTAGACTTACCTTGCCAAGGTGACAACTTGTTTGGAACAAAGGTACAAGACGCCGTGGCACAGCTTCGAGAGCACTCTGAAACTTTAAAGCAGCTCTCCACTTTGTCGCATGATCCTGCAACTCATCCTGCCCGCAAGCCTCCGCGTAGGGATACAAGACGACCTTTCTACAGGCCGAGGAGATATTACCCTCAGGCTTCTAGACCACGCTCTACAAGACCTCAACAACGGCCTCAACAGAGACAGCAGAGAGCGGCAAGACCTCAGCCTCCGCCCCAAACTGCTTCCACCTCTGGCTTTTGAAAGCAGTACCAGAGAACGGAGCCAACCAAACCCCTTTCCACAGTTACCAGTAGGGGGAAGGATTTCCCAATTTTACAACGAATGGGAAAACATCACCACAGATCAATGGGTCCTATCCATAGTCCAACAAGGTTACCATCTGGACTTCACAACTTCCCCGCAGGAGTTTCCTCCACAACACTCCTATCTCGAACACATTCCTCAATTGCAAATGGAATTATCTGCTCTTCTGCAAGCAAAGGCTGTGGAACACGTGCCACACTCCCAGAAGGGAAGAGGATTCTATTCCCGATATTTCCTCATTCCAAAGAAAACAGGAGGACTTCGTCCCATTCTAGATCTCAGAAATCTCAACAAATTTCTAAAGAAAGAAAAATTCAGGATGGTGTCATTAGGCACCATGCTTCCTCTCATACAAAGGGGGGATTGGCTTTGTTCTCTGGATCTTCAAGATGCCTATACTCATATACCTATATTCCCACCTCATCGCAAGTACCTAAGATTCAAGGTGGGACACCAGCATTTTCAATACAGAGTCCTACCATTCGGCCTTGCCTCAGCTCCCAGAGTATTCACAAAATGTCTAGCAGTAATAGCAGGACATTTACACAAACAAGGTGTTCATGTCTTCCCTTACCTAGACGATTGGCTAATAAAAAGCCAGTCGCATCAAGGAGCACTAACGTCTCTCCGTTACACAATACAGTTGCTTCACAGGTTGGGGTTTCTAATAAACTATCAAAAATCCCACCTTCAGCCGTCTCATCTGCTACAGTACATAGGAGCAGAACTAGACACAAACCTTGCACAAGCTTTTCTTCCAGAAGATCGTGCTCAAACACTGTCCCGGTTGGCGTACTCCATGTCCATACAACCGCAAGCAACAGCTCATCAATTTCTAATCTTACTAGGCCACATGGCGTCAACGGTTCACGTCACTCCTATGGCAAGACTTGCCATGCGACTAACCCAATGGACTCTTCGATCACAATGGATCCAAGCCATTCAACCACTTCACTCTCGCATCCAAATAACCCACCAGCTGCGCTCATCGCTACGTTGGTGGACACTCAAGGACAATTTGCGCAAGGGCCTGCCCTTCCAAAAACCGATCCCTCAGATAACATTAACTACAGATGCATCCACCTTGGGATGGGGAGCTCATGTGAACTCTTTCCAAACGCAAGGGACTTGGACAAAACTCGAGGCCACTTACCAAATCAATTTTCTGGAACTTCGAGCTATACGTTATGCACTGCATGCGTTCAAGGACTGCCTTTCACACAAGACTGTGCTAATCCAAACAGACAATACTGTAGCCATGTGGTACATCAACAAACAGGGAGGTACGGGCTCGTATCTCCTTTGTCAGGAAGCGGCACAAATTTGGGACTGGGCCTTGAACCACTCAATGTTCCTACAGGCCACTTATCTAGCAGGGATTCACAATGTACTAGCAGACCGACTCAGTCGCCAGTTCCAACCACACGAATGGTCCCTAAATCCCTCTGTTGCGACCAACATATTCCAACGTTGGGGACAACCAACAATGGACCTCTTTGCATCGCATCTGAACCACAAGGTGGACAGCTTCTGTTCTCGACACAACCAGAAGCACCAACCAGCCAAGGACGCCTTTGCTCGCCCTTGGAACTCAGGCCTACTGTATGCATATCCTCCAATACCGCTTATCACCAAGACGTTGGTGAAGCTACAACAGGACAAGGGGTCCATGATTCTCATAGCCCCATATTGGCCTCGACAAGTATGGTTTCCCACACTGCTAGACCTATCAATCAAGGATCCAATACGCCTGGGAGTAGCTCCCACTCTCATCACTCAGGATCAGGGCCGGTTGCGCCATCCCAACCTTCAATCCCTATCCTTGACAGCATGGATGTTGAAAGCTTGATCTTACAATCACTTAACCTCTCAACTAATGTTTCTCAGGTGCTTATAGCTTCCCGCAAACCTTCCACAAGAAGGAATTATTCTTTCAAGTGGAAACGATTTACTTCCTGGTGCAAGCAAAACAATACAGATCCTTTCACTTGCCCCACAGCTACTCTACTAGATTATCTGTACTACCTTTCAGACTCTGGTCTTCAGACATCGTCAATCAGAGTACATTTAAGTGCAATCTCAGCTTATCATAACAAGATAGGAGATGCACCAATTTCAACACAACCTCTCGTCAGTAGATTCATGAGAGGACTTACTCAACTAAAACCACCAATTCGGCCCCCAGCTACGCAATGGGACCTGAATCTGGTCTTAACAGAATTAATGCGTTCTCCCTTCGAACCCATAGATACCTGTGAACTTAAATTTCTCACATGGAAAACTATTTTCCTCATAGCTATTACTTCAGCTAGGAGGGTTAGTGAATTACAAGCACTTGTCACATATGAACCTTATACAAAGTTTCTCCATGACAGAGTGGTTCTCCGAACACATCCAAAATTCCTTCCCAAGGTAGTTACGGAATTCCACTTAAATCAAACTATAGTTCTACCCACATTCTTTCCAAAGCCTCACTCTCATCAAGGCGAAAGAGCTTTACACACTTTGGACTGTAAACGTGCATTGTCCTATTACTTGAATCGCACTACGTCCCTCAGAAAATCCAATCAGCTTTTCGTCTCTTATGACCCAAATAAGCCAGGTAAAGCAGTGGGAAAGCATACTCTATCCACTTGGTTAGCAGACTGCATACAATTTTGCTATACAAAAGCAGGCCTTCCTCTCCAAGGGCGAGTAAAGGCACATTCCGTAAGAGCAATGTCAACTTCAGTAGCGCATTTTCGTTCAGTACCAATCATTGACATTTGTAAAGCAGCAACATGGACTTCTCTCCACACTTTTGCAGCTCACTACTGTTTAGACAAGGAAGGACGACAGGATTCAGCCTATGGACAATCTGTCTTAAAGAACTTGTTTTCAGTTTAATCCCAACTCCTTCTACAACCAACCTGCTGTGAACTTCGGCTGCATCATTTCCACAACAAAGCATCACCGCTCCATGCACGGACAATGACTCAGCCTCTAGCTTGCTAATCACCCATATGTGAGGACTAGCATCCTGCTTGTCCTGGGATAAAGCAAAATTGCTTACCTTGTAATAGGTGTTATCCCAGGACAGCAGGATGTAGTCCTCACGGAACCCACCCGCCACCCCGCGGAGTTGGGCCTCAGACTTTATTATTTTATTTTTGCTTATGCTTATTGCTACATACAAGACTGGAGTGAGACCCCTGTGGCAGGGAATATCATGGCATGCCGGGCATGCTCAGTAGCCTCAGGCAGCCAGTTAAAAGCTTCTAGAAACTTGCCAGAAGTTTTTCCCGCTTAAGGGCTCCGTGGATGACGTCACCCATATGTGAGGACTACATCCTGCTGTCCTGGGATAACACCTATTACAAGGTAAGCAATTTTGCTTACGGTATGTTATATATTATATATTATATTTTATTATATTATATAAATTTATTATATACGGTATATTACCTTGTTACTCTTTTTATCACATTGTTAATTTTCTATCGCTTTCCTTACTTTCCAAGTTACTTTATGTCCCTGTTTTATTGTAACTGCTATTCCTTCTTATATCACATGTTAATGTTCTAAGTTTTTCTCCTCTTGTCACACCCTGTTAATTGTAAACCGACATGATGCGACTCCCATCGCGAATGCCGGTATATAAAAAATTAAAATAAATAAAATAAATAAATATCCGCGCCGTCTCAATTGACGCCTCTCAAAAGCCAAGCCACAAGACAGAAGCGATCTGCCTCCTTGAAAAATATTGGTCCTTGGCGAAGAAGACTTGGCAGATGACTGAGCCGAAGAGGGCCGTCTACTGCCAGATTGAGAAGATCTGCAAACCATGGTCGACGAGGCCACTCCGGTGCAACTAGGATCACCGGACCTTGATGCGTCTCTATCCGTCGGATAACCTTGCCCACTAGAGGCCACGGAGGAAAGACATTCAGGAGACACTGTCGAGGCCAGGGAAGAACCAGCGCGTCGACTCCTTCCGCGCCGCGCTCTTGCCTGCGGATGAAGAAACGGGCGGCCTTTGCATTTGTCGCGGTTGCCATTAGATCCACATGGGGTCTCCCCCAATGCTGTACTATCCTTCACATTGCATCCTCCGAGAGTTCCCACTCTCCGGGATCCAGGTGTTGTCGACTGAGAAAATCTGCCTGAACGTTGTCCACGCCCGCTATGTGCGAAGCTGCTAGCCGCTGTAAGTGTAGCTCCGCCCATGTCATCAACTCGTCGGTCTCCAACGAGACTAAATGGCTTCTGGTGCCCCCCTGGCGATTGATGTACGCCACTGTGGTTGCATTGTCCGAAAGAATCCGAACTGCTCGACTGCGTACCAGTGGGTAGAACCCCTGCAGCGCTAGATGGACTGCTCTGGTCTCCAGCCGATTGATGGGCCAAGTGGACTGTTCCATCGGCCTTGGAGAGACCTGTCCTGACAGACCGCCCTCCAGCCGGTGAGACTGGCATCCGTGGTGACGACCACCCAATCCGGGTTCTGTAGAGACACCCCTGAGCTAATTGTTGAGGGTCCAGCCACCACTGTAAGCTGAGCAAGACAACATCCGGGATGCAAGACAACATCCGGGATGGGCAGTACTGCTTGAAAATCTCTCGACACTGGGTTCCATCGTGAAAGCAGAGATCTCTGGAGAGGCCTGAGATGAGCGAAGGCCCACGGAACCAAATCGATTGTTGAGGCCATGGTTCCCAGTACCTGGAGATAATTCCATGCCGTGGGAGCAACTAGTGCCATGAACCGTGTTACCTGAGCACGCAAAGCCTGAGCTCTGTCCGGGTGCAGAAATACCTTGGCTCGGCTGGTGTCGAAGTGTGCTCCCAGAAAATCCAGCGATTGGGATGGTAGCAGTTTGCTCTTTGAGAAATTGACGATCCATCCCAGAGACTGAAGAAGCTGTACTACCCTGTCTACAGCACGGTAGCCCTGCGTCCTCGACTTCGCCCGAATGAGCCAGTCGTCTAGATGGGGATGTACAAGGATACCCTGCTTGCGGAGCGCCGCCGCCACCACTACCATGATCTTGGTGAAGACACGCGGAGCCATCGCTAGACCAAAAGGGAGAGCACGAAACTGAAAATGCTGTCCCAAAATCTTAAAGTGTAAGAAGCGCTGATGATGGTGATGGATCGGGATGTGAAGGTATGCCTCTGTAAGGTCCAAAGAGGCCAAGAATTCTCCCGGATGCACGGCTGCTAACACTGAACGGAGCGTTTCCATACGAAAACGAGGAACTCTGAGACACTTGTTGACCGTCTTGAGATCTAGGATAGGTCAAAAAGTGCCCTCTTTCTTGGGAACCATGAAGTAGATTGAATAATGACCTTTTCCCAGTTCGGAGGCCGCTACCGGTACTATCGCCCCCAGCTGTAGCAGTCGATCGAGAGTCTGTCAGACTGCTAATTGTTTGAGACGGGAACCGCAAGGAGAAAACAGAAAACGATCTCGGGGTTCGTGTACAAAATCTAATACGTAGCCTTGTCTTAAGATGTCCAGCACCCATTGATCCGACGTAATTTGGGCCCACTCCTTGTAAAAGAGAGTAAGGCGACCCCCCAGGTGGGGGATCCCCTCTTGGGTCCTTCTGGCATCATTGTGAAGCCTTCGAGTAAGGACCTGCCCCTTGAGTATCCTTACCGTGGCAGCGCCCTAGAAAGGACCGGTTCCAAGTGTGTGATCGTGTAGAAGGAGCACGAGGTGTCTGCTGTCTAGTAGGATGCGACCTCCGTTGATTCCGGTACCTATTTCTGGAGGAATAAAAAGATCTAGAAGAACGTGGACGATCTTCTGGTAGCTTGTGCACCGCATTCTCATTAAGAGATTTGATGATCTGATCCAAATCTTCCCCAAATAGGCACCTACCCTTGAAAGGAAGGGAACTCAGGCGCGTCTTAGACGAAGCATCTGCCGCCCAGTTGCGTAGCCACAAAAGACTACGAGCGGACACCGCCGCCACCATGGAACGAGCGAGGACCCTTAAGAGATCATAAAAAGCATCAGCTCCATAGGCAACCACCGCTTCAAGTCTATCAGCCTGAATAGTCTCTGCCTGTGGCAAAGATTGGGAAGTGAGAAGCTGTTGTACCCAACGCAGAGCTGCTCGCTGTGCTAGGGAACTGCAGATAGCAGCCCTCATCCCCAACACTGAGACTTCGAAGATACGCTTGAGGTAAACCTCGAGCTTGCGATCCTGGACATCCTTCAACGCCGTCCCGCCCATGACCGGGATGGTAGTATGTTTCGTGACCGCGGATACCGCTCAATCAACAGCAGGAACCTTAAGAATCTCTAAGAAATCAGTGGGGAGAGGGTATAACTTTTCCATGGCTCGACCGACTCGAAGATTGGCCTCAGGAGTATCCCACTCCCTTGAAATCAATTGCAAGATGTTGTGATGCGTGGGAAAAGCTTTCGCTAGAGGTCGTAAGCCCGCTAGGAGAGGATCCCCTTTCTTAATCTTCGGATCCTGAGCCACAGGATCCGGAGGAGGGTCAATGTCCATTTCCTGGAGGATGTGGGGGATGAGATCATCCAATTCCGCTGCTTGAAAAATACGGAGGACCCTCGGGTCGTCACCTTCTACCTGGGTCGCCAGGGAGGGATCATCCGCATCTGGATCTTGCCATGGATCCCCCGACGGTTGTTGCAGCGGTATAGGAATCACGGGGGGGGGGGGGGGCTGAGTGGACCCCGCACCCCCTGTGGGCAAAGAAGCCCTCCCTAAGGGAGGGTCTGCCGTCGAAAGCTGTGTCAAGCAGGCCAGTTTGGGGGGAGGGGGACCCCAAATTCCAAGATTCGGATCCCTGCTCTGTAAAAATGCCTTGTGCATTAAAACAATGAATTCTTGTGAAAAAGCGGGAAGTGCTGATGAGGGGCCCCCCGAGACGTCGTCCCCTTGCCTGCCCTGGTCCGTTGCGCTCCGAAACTCCATACTGTTAGAGGAAACCTGGAGAGGAGCGTCGCGTCCTCCTCAGAGAGAGCTGCCTCCGAGTCAGCTGAGAAAATGGCCGCCGTTCCCGCGCTAAGGGGAAACGGGGCATGCTGCTTCCTGCCAGCGCGGTCCGACTCTCCTCCAAGCTGCCTACCAGGTAAGCCATACTCCCCCTCAGGAAAAGCTGAAGAAAATCCCTCTGAGGTCTGCTGAAGCCCGTGCCGAGCTCCGGAGCCGTTCGGCGATTTTTGCATCGCGGCGGGAGGGAGGGGGAGGGGTGACCCGTCACCATCCCCAAGAGACCGTCAGGGAAAAACGCCATCCCGACGGTGAGCAGCTCTGGGGAAGGGGTCGTCGCAGAGCTGCAGGGCGGGAACTCCAATCGCTCCCTGAAAGGGAGAAGGGGAAAAGGAAAACTCCGGGGCTAGGGGGAGTGGTCGGCACTACAGACTTTCACCCCTCATAAATTCCTGTTCCTGGAATTTTCCTCAAGGAAATCCAAATCTTTTTTTAAACGCAGCTACATTAATAGCTTTCACCACATCCTCTGGCATTGAATTTTAGAGTTGAATTATGCGTGGAGTAAAAATATTTTTCTTCTTAGTTTTATTTATTTATTTTTAATTTATGAATTTTCAATAATCAGTCATACAATTTGTTGTCTGAAATTTCAGAACAGGAAACAAAAAATAAACATCAAGGAAAAAACACAAAAATGTTTTTTACAATAATATAATTTTCCCTGTTCAACGCTAACTACAAGAAAAAAAAGAGTAACTTCTGTGAGAAATACCACAAACGAAATTAATAATTTGTAATCTTCATCTAATTGGTAATGTTATGGGGTTCCCCATTATTTCTATTTCACCTGGATGTTCCCTCCCCCCCGAAGAAAATTTCTAAGCCGCTCTGGGTCTAGAAAAGAATTTTTTCTGTCACACTTGATAATACATCTGCAGGGGTATTTCAATAAAAAGAATCCTCCTTTATCCAGTACCTCTTTTCTTAAATTGAGAAAACTTTTCCTACGGAGCTGGATGGCCCTAACCAAATCTGGAAACATCCAGATTTTTTGTCCGTAAAAGGTTTTAGATCTATTGCGGGGAAAAAAAGTTTTAAAATATTGCCCTTATCTGTGATAAAGGCAAATTGTAACATCAATGTGCCTCTATTTTTTATATCTAATTCTTGTGATTTTTGTATTAATTCTGAAATATTAATTGAAGATTCTAATAAAGGACCCTGATCATGACCACCTTGATCTTTCTGTGGTATTACTTGTATTTGTCCTAATCCTGCCTGTTCTTTTTTTCCTTATACCTACAAAAAAGGCCCTCACAATAACTGGATAATCTGCATCTGGTATTTTAAGGATCAGCGTAACATATTCTTTAAACAATTCCCTTGGTCCCAGCTGTTTTAATATAGGGAAGTTTGTTACCCTTAAATTTAAAGCCCTAATATTGTTCTCTAAACTTTCAAACTTTTTTTGAAATTCATCTTCTACCTTAATTTGATGTTGAATTTTTTTCCTATATGCTCACATCTCTTATCTAACTCAATTTTCTTAGGATGACCTTAAACTTATTCTAAATTTTCTTTGAGAGTTATTTGTTTCTCTAACTTCTCGAGTAAGCTTAACAATTGAAGCATCTAACTTAACCATAAAGTTCCATAAATTTTCCAATGTGATACCAGGGGGCTTTAATATCACAGTTCCTGTTGCATGGCTCCATCCGTCTTTCTACCTCAGGGAGTAACCGATAGGAGTCAATATCAGTTTTTTCTAGAAATTCACTTAAGACTTGTGCAAGTTGTAATTCAGCCTCTAAGTAAATATCTTTGAACGATTCTTTTCCCTCCAGAAACTTTTGAGGCTTTAAAGTATCTTGTACTATCCCCAGCTTAACCGAAGGGAAAATCCCTTCACTGCCGGGTGGGGGAGGTGTCTCCAGTGCCCCAGGATTTAAAGATGTTTCAGGGACCATAGAAGTAGGATTTCGCACTATTCCTTCTATCCGTTAGGGTTTACTACTGGGGTTCCGAGCCGTTCTAAAATACTCTGTTGCCAGAGTCCATATTTGAGGAAATTGAAGAAAGCCTTAACTTTGGCCTTCCTCTTGGTATGAGGCATATTTAACTGATTGTATTTGCTCTGAGCCCTTTATAGCCTCAGAAGGCCCAAAACAACATATAAACATTCAGAAGTTTACTCTCTTAGGAGAGCTGAGAGGTGAAACAACAACAAAAGTCCTACCTGAGGTATAATATGGAGCTCTTGAAGACTCAAGATGAAATTTAATATGGAAAAATTATTGATCAAAGTCCAGGCTAAGCCAGCCTTAACTGCTCGCTGGCGTCAGCTGCGCGCTGCAATCAAGCCCGTTCTTATGGGCTTGCTTCTGGGTTCGTCCTCATGTCATGCGTCACAAACAGCTGTTCTCCATCAAGATTAAAGAGCTCTCACGTCTCAGTTTCAATTCAGCCCAGGCAAACTGTCTCACCTCCAAACTTCGCAAAATAGGTAAAACAATTCAGTTCCAATTTCCTTAAGTAATAGAGGCAGTTCAACTCACCTCCAAGCAGGCAATAGAGTTCACCTCCACTCTCTCCTCCTTTCTTCTTAGTTTTAAATGTATCATTTAGAAACTTCTTTTCCCGTAGATAGCAGGCTGAATCAGCTGTGCTGTCTTGGGCTGTCCGTCAGGCCGGGAAGGTGGAGCTTGTCAAAGCTGTTACACAGAGTTCAACTCTGTGCGCATCCGTTCTCGCGCAGGAAAAGCAGATTCTCCCCAGTTTGTGTTTTCCGTGCGTGGGAACACACGCGGAGCACCAGATCTCATCGAAGATATTTTTTCTTCAGCAATATAATTGTTTAAAGACAGAAAATGAAGGAAGGTAAAGTTCCCAGGCCTTCAGGGTTCAAACCTTGTGCCTATGGAAAAATGTCACACTGACATTATGTGTTGTGTGTCTGGGCCCAGACCATGATCAGGCTAACTGTAGATACTGTGGCCAGATGTTGCCCAGGGCAAGACGCCAAAGGGCGGAAAAAAAATCGAAAATTTGAGGCGGGCGAGAAGCTCGTATGCCCCCCCCCTTAGAATCACATTCTTCTCCGAGACCGGAGAAGCGACAGGCACTGACTACAAAACGGGCACCCTCACTAAGCCCTTCCTCGTGTGAGGGAGACCGCTGAACAGAGAAGGTCCCTAAACATAGACATGCCCATAAAAAACAGTCCGAGCGAAGTTCGACACAGCCTCGGGATATCTTACCCTTGGTGCAGCAATCGAGGCCTTTGACTGCTTCGAGACCGATGCATCGGTTGGCGCCACACAAAACTTTGCAACCTTTGAAGTGGGTGCTTTCGTCGATGCCGACTCATCTACTGATGCCTGTGCAAACGCCGACGTAACTAGTAACGCACCCACAGATGCTGACGCATCAGAAAACGCCGGCTCCATTATTAATACTGGAACATTCCTCTTCATTCGATGCAGGATGAGGTAAGATTGACACATCTAAAACAAAGGGCCCATAAGCGCAGCCTTGCTGTATCAGCCCTATCAGAGGTGTCCCAGGAGAAAAAACAAAGAGAAGACACATCACCCAATCGTCACTCTGAGCACGTGCCGCGAAAACGTTCCCATAAGAGGAAACATGTGACACATTCATATATTTCAGGTACCTCTACGCCTGCTGACCATTCATGTCATGCACGACTACAGCGTACTTTACCCTTAGAACTGAGTTCTACTCATCATCGATCTCCTACATCACAGATAGTCTCAGCAGATGAGTGGGTGAATATTTCTTCTCATTCCTCCCAGTCATCTCCATCTTCCCGGAGGTCATCAGATTTGTCCTCAGTTTCACATTCACGAGACAGAAATTCAGAGTTTCATGAGCCCATCCAAAGGAAACGACCACGGGAATTTAAGATTAACACCACCGCCTACCCAACCAGATCCAATAGGTGGGGATGACTTACAGGCACCCATTCCTTGGCCATTGCCACTGAACACACTACCACCTCAAGTACCTGATCTGCACCAAAGCCTGTTGTGCCAGATTTCCATAGCTCTCACGGGACTCTTTACGTCAATTCAAACAGCATATCAACTTCCTCAACCTTCACCACAGAGCCCTCCAAGTTCTCCTTCGGACTTGAGAATGCATTCTCCTAAAAGACCAAGAAGTACATCTCCAAGGTCACCGTCTCCGACTTGTCCATTGCCAGTTCAACCAGCACAACCAAGTCCTTCCTCAATTCCGCAGCAGCCGATTTCTATACCATTGTTACCCACCTCATCAATGGAATACCTATCTGATCCTGCTGATGGACCACAGGAGCCATACTCTCCTCCTGAAGATCTATCTTACCCTAAATTTGTTAGCAAGGTGGGTTCGGCTCTACAATTGGAAATTCAAACGGTACCGGATCCACGATCTGAAACCTTAGGTCTCTTAAAAATATTTGACCTACCTACGGAACAGACTAGCCTACCATCGCATAAAGTCCTCGATGCACTGCTTGAGAAATCCTGGGAGACTCCCTTCAACATAGCATCCACATCTCGAAAGATTGACCTCAAATATAAGATGAAGCAATGTAAAATGTATTCAACCCAACAATTACCACACCAATCCATTGTGGTTGAGTCAGCTATGCAGCGTGCTAAGAGGACAAGAACCCATTCCAATAACCTTCCTGGAAAGGATCATAAGTACTTGGATGATTTTGCCAAAAAATCATTCCAATTAGCGATGCTAGGTGCTCGTATTAGATAACACCAGTTTTACATTGTTCAGTACTTATATGATTGTTTACAATAGGTAACGTCTCTTCTACCAACATTGGAAACATCTTCAGGGCTTCTTCAACCTATATAAGACATGGAGGAAGGGTTGCGCCATCTTCTCAGGACGGTGTATGAATCTTTTGAAACTTAAAGATAAGACTCCAAGTGCAGGTGCATTTCATATTCTCCCCCTGGCAGCAGACCTCTGGATTGTATTGGGAAGAGGGGAGGCGGCTTTTCCCCAATATTGTGTATGAGCAGTGGTGCTTTAGGAAGGATGGTGCCTATGGCCGTGGCCATATTGGCCATAGGCTAGCTATGGCTCTGCTGCAAGGAATTCATGCATGATACATTTTATACACTCTATTATAGTTCAGTCCCTAGGGTTCATAGTGAACTTTGAGAAGTCTGTCTTGATCCTCAGCGCATTAGTTGTATTTCATAGGTGTGCATTTGAACACCAAGAAAAGAGACCCCTTTCTTCAAATCCAAAGAATGTATGCTTTGATGGATATAGTTTAAACTCTATCCAAATGTCACTCAGTTCCTGCCAAGTCCCTCATGAGGACACTAGGCCATATGACAACTACAGTGCATGGCACAATCTTTGTGTATCTGAATATGAGACAAGCTCAATGGCATATATCAACGATGGAAACATCTACAACCAATGTTGTACACTATCTCTCTAAACTTCTCATTTGCTCATTACAATGGTGGACAAAACCAAATCTTCTTTGCTACCAAACTTTTTATCCTTTGCAGGTCCAACAGATATTAACCATGGATGCCTCTCCTCATGGATGGGGAGCCTATCTCAACATCTTGCTTTCAAGGAGCTTGGATCTCTCAGAGAATCTTCACATCAGTCTCTTGGAACTCTGAGGCATCTTCAAAACATGGTTAAAGGGATCAGTAGTTCAAATTCAGATAAATAATAAAATGACAATGTTCTACATAAACAAGAAGGAACAGGGTCTTCAAAGTTTTATGTAAGGAAGCTGTCAAGATATGGAACTAGGTGAAATGGAAAATACATCTAAATGTTGTGTATTTTCTGGAAAAGGACAATGCTTTAGCAGACTCATTGAGTTGACATCCTTCAACTTTACAAATGGTCTCTATATCCCAACATGATGCAATCCATTTTTTGAATCTGGGGGACACCACAGATAGTTCTCTTCGTGACTCCATGCATTCGCAAGCTCCCACTTTACTGCTCAAAGAGACCAGCACCTGATTCCTTGGCATTGAATGTATTATCTGTTCCATGGATCAAGACAGTCACATATGCTTTCTCTCGAATTCCACTCATACCAAAAAATGACACTCAGGAAAGACAAGGGAGCAATTATTCTCATAGCTCCTTTTGGTTTTCATGGCTTCAGAGACAAATGGTGGATTCGCCAGTCCGTCTTCAAGTATTTCCAACTCTCCTGACTTGAGTGAATCCCTTCATCACTTAAACCTTCAATCTTTAGCTCTGTTGAAATCAAAATAGTGCTGGCCATACCCTTCCCTTCTGAAGTTAAGCAAGTTATTTTAACATGAGGTCTTCCACCAGATGCTCTTACAATCTCAAATGGAAAAACTTCTCCTTCTGGTGTTCTTCTTGTGATGAGGACCCATTCAGCTGCTCCACTTCCCTTCTACTCCAGTATCTCCTACATCTTTCCAAATCAGGATTTAAATGTGTGTTCATTTGAGCTTGATAGCAGCATATCAGCTTTCCAAGGACTACCAGTATCTAGTTATCCAGTAATAACAAAATTCATAAAAAGCCTCTACCATCTTCAACCTCCAATCAAAGTCCCTCTTCTTATGCAGTAGGACCTTAATGAAGTTTAGGCCCAGTTGAAAACTCAGCAACTGTGGAGCTCAGATTTCTACCTTGGAAACTTTATTTCTCATAGCAGTAACCTCAACTGCAAACCTTAGTATCTTTATCTGCTGCTGTCTTTATCTTCCTTCACTTACTATCAGGCTGATAGAGTAAGAATCGCAGGATAGTGGGCACTCTGTATTGCGTGCCCAGCCACTTCTCCTGGACGCACAATTCTTTATTTAAATGAGGGGTCACGCTAATGAGGAGGTGCTAGGGGTAATAGCACGTCCCTAGTGCCTCCATATTAGCATAGAGGTGGCTGTCAGCGGGTTCCAACAACCGTCGCTCAATTTTACTGGCGTCTGTTTCCGAACCCACTGACAGCCATGGGTTAGGAAAATGGACACTGGTAAAATTTTGAGCGTTGGTTTTTCTAACCTGCTGACTGCAGGCAGATTAAAACAAAATTATTATTTTTTTAGATTTTTGGTTCCTCCGACTTAATATCGCTAGGATATTAAATTAGGATGTACAGAAGAGCAGTATTTTTTGCTTTTCTGTACACTTTTCTGGGTTGCTCAGAAATTAAGCGCAGGTGTTAATTTCTGAGTGTAAAATGTGCGGCTTGGCTGCACATTTTACTTTCAGTATCCTGGGCGACTGACTAATAGCTTCATCAACATGCATTTGCATGTGATGAGCACTATTAGTTTTCAGGGGCTTTGGCTGCGCTTTTGCGACGCGCTTAACCCCTTACGGTATAAGGGGTAATAGACACGCATCGAGAACGCGCAGCCAATCGCGTGCTAAACGGTGTGCTCAGCCGAGTGCACCATGCTGTATTAGCCTGTATGTTACTATACTCCTTACATGTAGATTTTTAAAATAGGGTAGTGTGTTAGAACTCATTCTAACTTTTTTACCTAGGATAGTTACTGTTTCATTTAAATGAATCTATTGACCTCATTTTTCTTCCTTCTTTCTTCCCAAAACCTAATTCCTTTCTGCCGAGCAATCTTTTCATACTTTAGATTGCTAGAGAGCTTTGTTCTACTTGGAGAGAACCAAATCCTTCAGGAAATTTTCCATAATTGTTTCTTGCTTTTGGTATAACATATCCAGGCAAGGCCTTCCAGACAAAAACTGACCTTTATCTAAATGGCTTTCTAAGTGCATTTCCTTTTGCTTCACTAATGCATCTTCACTTTGCTACAATTCAGGACATCTGTAAACACCTTTACCAAATCTTACTATCTAGAATAGGACTCTTGCAACGATAGTAACTTTGGACAAGTAGTTTTAAAGAACTTATTCAATTCATAGTTTCAACTCTCCCTCCATCCTCTCTTAACCGGGTTGCAAAACTTGCGTGACTGTATTTGTACCTGCTTTGCTATAGAGAAAGCAGCTTTGCTTACCTGTAACAAGTGTTTGTGGACAGCAGAGCAAATCAGCCATACAATCCCACCTGCCTCCACTGAGTGGAAGTTGAACTAAGGAAGGGACTGCTTGGGATCATCCTGGCGTGCTCGGAAAGAGCGAGCACATTCTCTGGTTGGCTCTGTCAGTGACATTGCCCACATGTATGACTGATTTTGTTCTGCTGACCACAGCAAACATCTGTAATTAGTTACAGAATTTGCTACTTAGACACATGCATTACTTACACCTCCAGTCCCCTAAGAGTTTGTTGCAGCATGGTGTGCTGGTTGCTCCCTGACGAATTCTGATGTCCTTGAACAGGTGGTCAACTATGTTCAGCCTTCAAGGTTATTTTTGCTGTATATCAGTGTATGATGGCGGAGAATCTGACCTTCAAGCCCGCGTCTATCTTTGCTCATAAATGGAACTCTGAACTTAAGGTAGAATCTAACAGCAGTCCTTGATAGCATACAAGGTATCCTGATCACAGCCTTGTTGGTTTTCAATATTTTCTTACTAAATGAATTTCCTAAACTCTCTTTTCTGTATGTATGTCTTGAATAGCTTGTAAGCTTTATAGGTAGGGACTGTCGTGTATGTGAAACTGTAGTGCTATAGAAATACATAATAGTAGTAAAGTTGCAAAAAGCTTCTGCTTAATATTAATCACTATCCTCTTTTGTAAGTGTAGTTAGTCTAGTCCATGTGCTTTAGTCAGTCGGTGGTTGCATATTCATGTGGCAGGGTTGTAGCTTATGACTTTTGGAAGGTGGCATTCCCTTTCTTCCTGGGATACTGGGGCAGGATGGTTTTACTCTTACTGGTTGTGTGTGTACCCATGATCCAGGGCTACCCCTTTGTTTTAACCCTTGGTGGTGCAGCCGAGCCATGCGGTAAGAATGCAGCTAGCTCCGATTCTGGAAATAGGTTTCATGGCTTTGGAAATGCTTACCTATACACTTGGAGGAGGACTTAGCATGGGCAGAAGCTCTGGGAGTGCTTTTATTTGATCTTTTTTCAATGAATAAATGCCTCTTTTGTATAAAATGGGCTTGTGTTGCACATCTTTAGAAATACAGATAAAAAATTAAAACTAACAAACACTGGATCAAAACATTAAAGAAAAAATGTTTTGGGCAAATCTCCGTCTCAAAAGAAACCTTAAAACTGTATCATATTGCCAATTTAAAGGAAAAAGCAAATGTTTAAAAAAAATAAGAACATAAGAAATTGCCATACTGGGTCAGACCAAGGGTCCATCAAGCCCAGCATCCTGTTTCCAACAGTGGCCAATCCAGGCCATAAGAACCTGGCAAGTACCAAAAAACTAAGTCTATCCCATGCTACTGATTCCAGTAATAGCAGTGGCTGTTCCCTCTAGTCTGGGGCAGGTCACCTTACCCCGGGATACAAGCAGGGCTTCATTTCTAGGGAAACAGCCTGGAACGCAGCTCTGCCACTTCTTTTCAGAAAGAGACAGAGCTGCAGGCGTGCTCTGCTCCAGCCCCTTGCCTTACAGGAAGTAGAGAGAGCTAGCCTTCTTTCCTACAGGGAACAGTAGGGGAAAGAGCGATACTGAAGCAAATACTGCAGAAAAACAACAGCCCCAAAAAGGGGTTAATTAGCACAAGCTTTTAAATGTAAGCGCTCTACCCTGGCCTTGATGACAGCTCACAAGTTTCAAACTTGTGCTAATTCAACCCCCTTTTGTGTCTGTTATCCAGGGCTTAATTTCTGATGTAAGAACCCAGAAAGGCCCACTGCCACCTTTTTTTCAGGACCTAAGGAGGCACAGTAGAGTCAGCTGTATAAATCAATTCTGGCTCCCCCTCAGAAATGGCGCCTTCCATATTAATAGGCTGGTTAAATGAAAAGTAACATTGAATATAGGAAGAAGCGGAGTGTTTAAGGACCCTTTGGTTTGTAGATTGAAGAATCTGGCAGTGGAGAACGCCTGCTGTCCTTTTGAGTTAGGGTGGAATTTAGGTTTTTAGTTCCTTCCATGGTATTTGGACTTTTATGTGCAGTCACTAATTAAAAGCTGAACTTTGGGATCTTAAGAAGAGCCTTAATATCACTGAAAGGATTGGAACAGGGTGAAGAACATTAGTTCTTGAAGTACTTACATAACAAACGGGCCGATACAGTACAGTGCGCTCCGGAGCGCACTGTACCGTATCGGCCCGTATCCAGAGCGCACTGTTAACCCGCCATTGGACGCGGGTTTTCCATTACCCCTTATTCAGTAAGGTGTGGAAAACGTGCGTCCAACCCGCCGAACCTAATAGCGCCCTCAACATGCAAATGCACGTTGATGGCCCTATTAGGTATTCGTGCGCGATTCAGTAAGTAAAATGTGCAGCCAAGCCGCACATTTTACTTTCAGAAATTAGCGCCTACCCAAAGGTAGACGCTAATTTCTTCGGGCACTGGGAAAGTGCACAGAAAAGCAGTAAAAACTGCTTTACTGTGCACCCTCCGACTTAATATCATGGTGATATTAAGTCGGAGGTCCCAAAGGGTAAAAAAAGTGTAAAAAAAAAATTATTTTTTTTTTTGAAGTCTGCCAGTGGCTGTCGGCTCGAAAACCGGACGCTCAATTTTGCCGGCGTCCGGTTTCCGAGCCCGTGGCTGTCAGCGGGCTCGAGAACCGATGCCGGCAAAATTGAGCGTCGGCTGTCAAACCTGCTGACAGCCGCCGCTCCGGGCCAAAAGGAGGTGCTAGGGTCGCGCTAGTGCCCCTAGCGCCTCCTTTTGCCCGTTTCTACCGCCAGGCCTATTGCAGACTTTACTGAATCGGCCCGAAAAAAAAAACTAATTCTGAGTTTATACTCTTATTTAATAGGTGAATATGTAGTCACTTCAGAGCTTGGACAGGTTTCGACCACAAGAATAATGTAATGTCATCTGTAAATGAAAAGAAAAAAAAAAGATAAATAAGCTAAGTACGGAGCCTTCTCTTTAAAACTGCTCTGATTGTCCTGCTTGATCAACAGTGCAATATGGGAATCGGATATATTGGTTTATTAAAACTTGTATATTTTTTTTTCATTTGAAAAATTGATATTTTAAGGTTGCCCTCAAGGCAAAGCTTTGGTAAACTATGGCCATGTTATACTTCAGTATGTAAAAAAAAAGTTCAGTTCTGATGGTATGAGGTGGTGGTGGTTGTTTTTTTTTTTTATTGCAAAAATATACAAGTTTTCTGTAGGCCTGTGATTAAACATTTAGGCATACAGTCTTCAGATGATGGGGGGCTCCTTATTCCCAGGTGTCATGGAGAACCCTTAACGATATTTGCTATCTCGATTCTAGAACATGTTCTCAAGGGCTGCAGACTGGTCGGGTTCTCGGGGTAACCCTAATGAATACGTGTAAGTTATTTATTTATTTATTTATTTATTTATTTAAATTCTTTTACTATACCGATACTCAGGACCAGGTCTTATCGTACCGGTTTACAATGGAACTGGGGAAAACCAATTAACTATATAGAAGGTAAAGTTACATTAAACAGGGAGCAAAAACATGGGAGATGGAAAGATTTTAAACGATTACAACTGGAGAGTGATAAAATAGTCAACGAAAAACAATAGAGTAGCGAGACATAAACAGATTAATTGAGCTCGGCAGCAGAATTATCTTAGGCGATTATTAACATAATATATCCTGTGGAGGGAGGAAACATGGGGAGGTAGGCGGGGGGGGGGGGGGGGTGGCAGGGCAGGGACTGCAGCGAGGAGGAGGGGAGGAGTTAGGGAAGTGGTCGGAGGGTGAGAGTCAATGTTGGTTGATAGAGGTTCCTTCAACGGTAAGCTTGTGTGAACAGCCAGGTTTTCAGTTTTTTTCTGAAGGAGAGATGGCATTGTTCCTGGCGTATGTCTGGGGGAAGCGAGTTCCAATGGAGCAGACCCGCTGTCGAAAGTGCTCGTTTATGAATGGAGTTGTGGACTGAGGATTTGTTAGGGGGGGGGCCTGGAGAGAACCTTTGTAGGTAGATCTGATCGGCCTTGCGGAAGTATGTAGTTCGAGAGGGATGGCGAGTTGGAGTGTGGATTGCTGGTAGACAGATTTGTGGATGATGGTGAGAGTCTGGAAGAGTATTCTATATTGGATGGGTAGCCAGTGTAGGATTTTTAGGATTGGTGTGATGGGGTCCTTACGACGTGTGTTTGTAAGGATCCTGGCCGCTGCGTTTTGCAGCATCTGTAGAGGTTTAGTAGAAGAGGTGGGGACACCGAGTAGTAGAGCTTTGCAATAGTCGGTCTTTGAAAACAGTATGGCTTGAAGAACTGAACGGAAATCCTGGAAGTGTAAGAGCGGTCTTAGCTGCTTCAGGACCTGTAGCTTAAAGAAGCATTCTTTAGTTGTAGTGTTAATGAACTTTTTGAAATTCATTCTAGTCAAGGGTGGCCCCAAGGTCTCTAACCTGGCTTGCTGGTGGAATAATTGCATTATTGGCGAAGGGGTTGTTATCGCTAGGGGAGATAACCAGGAGTTCTGTTCTGGACGTATTAAGGACCAGGTTGAGACTCGAGAGAAGGAGGTTGATGGCGTGTAAGCAGCTGTTCCAAAAATTTAGAGTAGAGGAGATGGGGTCCGAGATGGGGATTAGGATCTGCACATCGTCCGCGTATATAAAATGGGTGAGGTTGAGGCTATTGAGTAGCTGGCATAAAGGGAGTAGATAGATATTGAACAGGGTAGGTGATAGTGAAGAACCCTGTGGTACTCCTTGTTTAGAAGGTATGGGGTGGGATTCTTTGTCATTTATTTTAACTTTGTAGTGCCTGTTGTTCAGAAAGGATTTGAACCAGAGCAGTGCAGAGTGCATGTTCAGTGCCTTAGTTGTATGCAGATCTTTCATGCATATGTTAGGGATACCGGTTTATTGTTTAGGACCAGAAATGCCCACCCCTGATAAAATAGCGGATGACCCTGTATCTGTATAGATCACCAGCTGCTTCTCTGCTAGAATATAGTTAGGGTTTTCTTCATTATAAGCTACAACCAGAGATGTTCTATTAAACTAAGCTTTAGCAGCTTTATTAGGATTTGAAATTCATTCTTTCTTGTGGGTCTCATGATTTGTCAAAGCTCCTCAATATATCTAAGATAGAAAAGGTTTGAGAAGTGATGCATTACAGTGTAGTTTGGGTTTTTGTAACATTTTTCTTCCTTTTTATTTCTATAAAATAGATATTTATTTATTTAAAATTCTTACATACAGCACAAATAAGGCAGGTATCTGCCCATCTAGGTGGTTTACAACATTAAACTCATAAAAAGTAGGAACAAAACAATCACATTAAATACATTAGGTACATCAGAACTGGTAAAAGATTCAGCAGATTGGGTTACAGGTTATTAAATGCTTTAAAAAAAAAAGATGAATTTTCAGTTTTTTCTTAAATTCGTTATGATTAATTGTCAATCTTATGTGATCAGGTAAAGCATTCCACTGGGTTGGGCCAGCCACAGAAAAAGCACGCTTTCAAGTTAAAGCCAGGGTTGCTGACTTGTCTGAAGGAATTTCTAAAATGCATTTGTCCATCGAATGGAGTTGTCTTGAAGGTTTATAGATATGTAATAGTGAACAAAGCCAGACAGTATTTGTATTGTAAAGCAGACTATGGATCATGGTTAGGACCTTATAGGTGATACGTTGGGTAATTGGAAGCCAATGTAATTGTTGTAATATTGGTGTTATATGTTCTGATCTTGGTAAGTTGAAAATGGTTCTGGCAGTCGCATTCTGAACAAGCTGCAGAGGGTGTATTGTTGACAAAGGTAGACCTAAGTATAGAGAGTTGCAGTAATCAAGTTTAGTTAAAATTAGTACTTTTGTTATAGAGCAAAAATCAGCTGTCGTTAGTAAGGGTTTGAGTTTAAGCATAAGTAATTTAAAGAAGAACTTTTTTGACTGTATCTGATATGTTATTTGTCATGGATAATTTCGAATCTATAATCATGTCTAAATTGTTTGCGTGATTGTTTATAGGAATAGTCTGGTTTTCAAACATGAAAGATTGTGGAGGCTGAAGAGCCAAGTCTGGTGCAGTAGATAAGTATATTAATTCAGTTTTTGAAGCATTAAGTTTTAATCTATTGTGGGATAACCAGGTTTTTATGGTCGTTAAGTAGAGGTGTAATAAGGAAAAAGTGTTAGACCAAGAAACGGAGAATGGAATCATAAATTGGATATCATCAGTGTAAATATTGAAGTTCAAATTGAGGCCTTCTAAAAGGCGACAGAGAGGGATTAGATAGATGTTAAATAAGAGAGCAGATAGCGATGATCCTTGTGGTACACCTGATTTGGTGGAGTACCAGTTTGATTTTGAATGTCCTAGGGTAATATGCTGTGATCGATTTGAAATGAAAGAGGAAAACCATTTTAGTACTGAACCTGTGATACCTATGTGGGATCGATTGGGTAATAGTATGTTGGGATTTAAAGTATCAAATGCAGCGGAGATATCAATTAGAACTAAAATGTAATTGGTATTAGAGTCAAAGTCTCTAAAAATGAAATCAAAAGATGAAAAGTAAAGTTTCAGTACTGTGAGATTTTCTGAAACCATGTTGATTCTTGTGTAATAAATTTTTGTTTCAATGTAATCAGAGATTTGGCGTAAAACAACGGATTCAGTTATTTTTGCAATAGATGGGAGTGAAGCAATTGGTCGATAGTTTGTCAAATCAGAGGGGTCATGGTTTTTCTTTTTTGGAATTGGCAAAACTGAAGTTTTTTTGAGGGAATCTGGAAAGTGACCTTGTGATAGTGAAGCATTAACTATTTTGGTGATGGTGCAAAATGTTCTCTGATTTCGTTAAGTAGGTAACCAGGACATGGGTTAAATGGACTATTTGATGGTTTAGATTTAGATAGGATGTTAATGACAGAATCAATGCTAATATTTGTAAATTCTGATAATGAATAAACTGGATGTGGCATTGATGGATTCGGAATAGGCAAAGTTTCAAATTCGGCAGATATATTTGTTTTCTTTTCAAAATATTCAGCTTAAGTCGTCTGAGATTGTCAATGAGGTAGAATCTGGGATTGTTGTAAGATTTTTACTATTGAGAATAGAACTTTCGGATTTCCGTAAGCGTTTTTTATTTTTGTTGCATAAAATGACTTTTTAGCTATTTCTTTTTTATATTTCCGTAGAATGGCATGAAATTCTTGTTTTCTGTCTGGATGTGGATTCAGTCTCCATCGTCGTTCTAGATTTTGAAGTTTGCGTTTGATTACTTTTAAATGGTCTGTATACCATGATGCAGTTTTTCTCTTTGACATTTTGTAGGGTTATCTAAGTTATTGGTATTACATTTTGTTAAAGAAAACTAACATTGCAGACTAAGTGAAGTGCAGTAAAGTTCCTTATATCTGAAAACTCCCATTATCTGAACCAAATTCTGGATAAAAGGCGCTGTATTGTATTAACCTTGGTTGCAAACTATTTGCCAAGTTCTGTCAGGGCAAGGTTTGCTTTGTAAAGGGACTTCATACCAGTGAGGCTATTTTTCTTTTTTTTAAAGACTGGAAATCTTTTTTTTTTAGATGTGGCCTTAATCTCATAGTGCATCATCTTTGTATAATTCTGTTGGATCAGCGAAAGGTTTCTAACTTTGCAGTCTTGTTTTCTCTAGGCCCAGTATGGTACAACTTTGCAGTATTGGACTCGTCTTTAAAAAAAAAAAAAAAAAAAAAAAAAAAAAAAAGCTGGCTCCAATAATAAAGCAGATTATTTTTTCTTCTGATGTTTCTTAAAACTTTCTTAATGCATACAATTTTAGCATTCACAGGCCGATACATTTGGATTTGTGTTTTCGATGCGCTAGCTTTACCCCTTATTCAGTAAGGGGTAATAGCATATCGAAAACGCGCGGCCAACCCCCCGAAACTAATAGCGCCCGCAACATGCAAATGCATGTTGATGGCCCTATTAGTTATTCTCGTGCAATTCAGTAAGTAAAATGTGCAGCCAAGCCGCACATTTTACTTTCAGAAAGTAGCGCCTACCCAGAGGTAGGCATTAATTTCTGCCAGCACCGGGAAAGTGCACAGAAAAGCAGTAAAAGCTGCTTTTCTGTACACCCTCCGACTTAATATCATGGCGATATTAAGTCGGAGGTCCCAAAAGTAAAAAATAATTAAAAAAAAAAAAAAATTTAAAATGGGCCCGCAGCTCGCGGGTTGGAAACCGGACGCTCAATTTTGCCGGTTTCCGAACCCGTGGCTGTCAGCGGGTTTGAGAACAGTCGCCGGCAAAATTGAATGTCTGCTGTCAAACCCGCTGACAGCCCCCGCTCCTGTCAAAAAAGAGGCGCTAGGGATGCGCTAGTGTCCCTAGCGCCCCTTTTTACTGCGGGCCCTCATTTGAATACTAAATCGCGCACGCACAGGAGAGTGGGCGCTCGTCCGCTCTCCTGCGACTTTTACTGTATTGGCCTGTCAGGTTAATCCATGCCAGTGGGTTATGTGCCCCTGCCAGCAGATGGAGATGGAGCAAAACTGACGTCACGGTATATATACCCCTACACCAGCATCAGCCCCGCCACTATTCTCTATCTCCAGCAGATGATGGATGTGCATCTCCCTACTAGGGATTACTTTTAAAATAAAATATTGAAAATAGAGAAAAAGGAGTAAATTAATTTGTCCCGCTCTCCTGGGGTGATACCTTACAGTCCCTCCCTCAGTCGAGTTTTCCTGAGGTGATATCTGCAGATCTCTCCCTCAGATGATTGCCTCAGTCTGGTAACTGGTTTTCCGGTGTGGACTTAGCTGTAGAGAGAGAAACAGCTGAGAGGCTAGTGGGTGCAGGAATCTGAGCGCAGCAGCGAAGCCCTTTGCCCTCTCACCTCGCAGCCGGAGACAGACTTTATACTCGGCCGGGACAAGCTGAGTTCAGGTAAGGAGTGTCAAAAAAAAAAAAGGGAGGTTTTCCATTCCCCTTCTTGGGTCTGAGCCTCGATGCGTCGATCCAACATCTATTCATGTCTCCGAGGTTGCTGGGGAAGTCATAGCAGCTTGGTGGGTTGAGCGTGCACTTTTGTGCTGTTTGTCATATTTAGGCATCTCAGCTTGTCTCCTCCCCCCCCCCCCCCCCCCACACACACACACACAATTGTGTCAGTGTTACGTGGAGGCTCAGGGAGAGGTTTTTTCTTTTTCCTCTGGCTGCATTTGCTGAGCTCACCCTTCCCAGCATGATGCAGGAATGAGTCCGGAGGGGCACCTGTCAGAGGTGTCGCCTGGTTTTGGGGTTCCCCTAACTGGAGTGTGAGCAGGGGAAGGCTTCTCAATGGGGGCAGGATCAATGCCCCCTGATTTTGGTATGGACCACGGGTGGCGTAAGTGAGCTTTTCTGTGTGCAAGTCTGCCGTAAAACACCTTGTAGGTTGAGCAACTGTTTGGTTAGGCCCCACTCACGGGATTTGCTTAGTTACAGACGTGGTAGGCCTAAGAGTTCAGGATCGCAGGTAAGTGTCGGAGTGTGTCTACACTTGCTACGGGTCACGTTGATAGAGACCCAGGTGACACGGATAGTGAAAGCGGCCCTTACTCCCTGGAGGATGGGAAGTTTCTCGGGTTGGAACTGTATAGCACATTGTTGCATTTCTTTCATAGAATGGGTTGCCAGCTCATATCACTCAGGCACTGAAAATGCTGGGTGTGCTTGGTGCTGAAGCCAAGCAAGAATCCTGTTAGATTCCTTACGTGAAACGTTATGAATGATATTCAAGAATTGATTGATCTTGAATGGGGCGTCTCAGATGGTATTTTTACAGGGTGATGAGCCATGGTAGTGCTGTACCCCTGGATCTGGCAGAGAGAGAGCAGTTGTGCTTCTGAAGGTGGATGAGTTGGTGTGTGCTGTCATCAAGCAGGTGACTATCCCTGTGGAAGGGTGAGCGTCTTGGAGGCGCAAGGTAGGATAAATGAGGCTATGCTTAAGCAGGCCTCAAGGTGGTGGTGATGAATTGCAGATGGCCTCTTGCTGCTCCCTGGTAGATCGATCTTCCTTGCTCTTTCTCAGGAAGTAGATGAGTCTGGTTTGAATTTGGAGCAATGCCCCGCTGCCTCACCACACTTGGATGAGCCTGATCTTGTCTGATCTCAGAAACTAGGGTTGAGCGTCAGCTATGGCTGACAAATGGGTGCTGAGACAATTCAAAGCCTACTTTTACGAAATGGCCTTTTAAGGATTACATTGGTTTGGGAGTAAAAAAAGAAAAAGAAATGGCCAATAAGGGGGGGTGAATCCCAGGTTCCTCAGTTACCAGAGGATTAAAAGCAGGCACCACGCTTGCTTGGTATGATACATCGTGCTGGGGGTTTCAATTGTTTTTGACCCTACAGAGGAGCAACTTTTCATAGGGCTCGACCTTTGGGTAGATTTCAATCTTTCATCCCAAGCAGCTCAGATGGGGTGCAGGCTCAAGTAGTGGTGCCCTCCCGAACCCCTCAATGAGTGTGGGCCGATCCACTCTCAGGAATAGGAGGTAAGGGGTAATCTGTGTCTCCTTTTTATTGGAGGTGGATCAAGACCACGTCAGAGCAGTGGGGTCTGGAGGTAATAAGAGATGGCTGTGTTCAGGAGTTTCTCGGCGTGCCTTGGGACATTTCATGGTGACTCCCTGCAGCTCTCTGCAGAAGAGACATACAGTGGGAGTGTAAGTTGTCAGGACTTTTGTCTGCGGGCTGTGATACGAGGGCCCATGTCTTAAGGTAATTTGGGACGATATTCCTTCGCCCCATCCTGGATCTCAAGGGAGTCAACCACTTTTGCAACTGACTCGTTCCTGCATGAAAATCTTATGCTTGCTGATAAGAGCAGTACAGACAGGGGAGTTTAAGTCTCTGAGTTGTCATAGGGGTATCTGTATATTCCTATCTGGCTGGAGCATCATTGGTTTGTGTTTCGCTGTTTTGGGTTGACATCACTTTTTGAGTGCTACCCTTTGGTTTGGACACCGCACCCAGCACCTTCTCTAAGGTCGTGGTGCTGGTAGCACAGTGTTGAGTGAGGATGACATTCTTATACTCTTGTTATATTTTGAAAATGTATAAATAAAGTTAAACTTGATTGGAAATAGTACAGAGATCAGAATAAACAATACAGGAATATAAATTGAGGAAATAATAGATCTCAAGTACTTTATCAGATCACAAAGTGGGGAAACCAATGTAATTTAAAGAAGAAATAAAATACAAAGAAATCAGATGAAAGCTAAGGGGAGATCTTCAACAAAATTATTAGCGCCCAGAACCATGAAAATCATTGACCGATTGGGGGAGTAGGATCCTGTCTGCTTTGACTGAGGAAAACATTCACTTAAGAGGAGTCGAAGCATATTTGATTCCTTGGTATTTAACAACATACTTACAAGGAAAATACAATCAAAATAATGCCCCCAAATTCAAAACAGGATGCATCAGAGGAAACGTTTCCTTTTGGATTGGGTGGTTTTAGCTACATCTGGAAACATATGAATCTTAAGCCCTAAAATGGAATCTCTCTTCTGAAAAAACTTCAAGATAGTCACGATCAGAGCCTAATACAAAAGTAACAAGCAAAATTGAAGGTTGAATTTCTTCATCTTCTGATTTTTCAAGAAAAGGAGAGATGTGAAGATTCAAATCAGCAACAGCAGGAATTACTCACCGGCTTAACTTTCTGGTTCATAGGAGTATAATAGGCTTTCGATATAGGAGGAAGCAAACTTTCAGAAATAGATAAAATCTCCATAAAATATTTGCATAACAGCTCTACAGGAGATGACCTCTTTTTCTTAGGAAAATTAATGATCCTAATATTCCTGCGGCGAATATAGATGACCAGAAGAAACCACATCTACAGTTTTCTGTAAAGCTGCCTTCTTAATTTCCAGTGAATCAGCTCTTGATGAAATATCAAGCATTTGAGAGTGAGTAGCTTGAACCGAATTAGAAAGGTCTTGTTGTGAGACAAACTGTGCAACCTGAGTAGAAAGGTTTGCAATAGATTCCCAGTTGATATTCAGTGCAATGTTGGTAGGCTGCTTAAAGGAACAAACTGTACCTCTTTAGAAACGTCCCCTTTCGTGGAAATTGAAGACAATGAATCAGGCAGAGGTTCAACTCCTTGAACATTCAGTCAAGAGAAACCTGACTAGAATCTGACATTCGGGCACCCCCAGATGCTGCTGAGATGGTCGCTCCGATGTCATCCGAAAGCGACGGATGGAAAACGCTACCATTGACAACTTCAGCGGCTACGGGAGACCTGGGTTGCAGAGGAATACGGCGCATCTCTAGGGATAATGACGACTCCAGGTCTGGCACAGTCACATAGGAAGATCAGAGCTCTGAGAGATGTGCTTGTCCATTGGACCAATTGGAGAAGAAACCTCATAAGCTTCTGAGTATACTCTAGCCTTACCCTTCCTGTTGCCCATGACCAAAACGAGGAAAAAGGTAAATATGAAGCAATATTTTGAAGAGGTAAAGAAGAATGAAGCTGCTTCCATCAGCAAGTAGCTATCTTGGATCTCCCGAGAGAGGATGGCATTCTAATCAAACCAAGAGCTATGAGAGAGAATTTTCAGGCCCCACTCAAGGTGATCTCCTTGTTGCATGAACTAGATTGGATGGTGATCTTGGCCAGGAGCAATCTGCAGCTATCCCAGACACTGGACTATCTAGGTGTTTGTTTTCGATACAAAGCAAGATATGTGTCCCTGTTGGGGTCTGCATTCAGAACTGGTAGCACAAGTGAGACTATTGACAGAAACAATATGCCCAGCGGTGTAGTCTTATCTACAAGTGCGCGAGGGTTGATGGCAGCCATCTGAGAGGTGGTTCCATGGGCAAGGGTGCATCTGTGTCCTCTTCAGTGCACACTGCTTATGCATTGGAGTCCACAATCTCAGAACTTCTTGATACAATTTCAGTTACTGGTGGAGATCAGCATCTGACTCCAGTGGTGGTTGCAGGTGGAACATCTAATGAGGAATGTTCGACTATGAACCCCGGACTGGCTACAAAGCATGACCAATACAAGCCTCCAGGGTTGAGAGGCTTTCTTTCGGGAGTTGAAAGCGCTGGGGTGCTGGAGTACAGAGTACCACCTCTTGAGCGTCGATCGGCTGGAAACCCATACCGTTCAGTTGAATTGCTTGCGATTTTTTGCTTGCTTGCAGGGTTGAGTGGTCTGGATAATTTCAGACAATGCGTCAACAGTGGCTTACATTGATCAATAGGAGGAACCAAAAGCCAGCAAATGTCACAGGAAATAGCCCAACTCATGGAATGGGCGGAAGTACATCTTCAGGAGATCTCAGCCTCGTACAATGCAGGAAAAGACTATGTAACAGCTGCCCTTCTCAGCAGATTAGATCCAGGAGAGAGGAAATGGTACAATGAAGCATTCTAGCTCATATTGGGCTTCTGGGACCTTCTGTTTCTAGGCTTGTTAGTGACTCACACAATGCAAAGTTTCCTTGCTGTTTCAGTCCCAGGAGAGATTGGAAATTTTTGGGCATTGATGACCTTGGGCAGGAGTGGCCAGAAGGCAAGCTTCTATATGCCTTTTATCCGCTGAAGTCCATTATGGGCAGAATGATTCGGAAATTCAAGACACATACAGGGTTGGCCCAGGAGAGTGTAGTCTGCAGATCTGCGAAGGCTTCTGGTGGAATATTCTCTCCAATTACCAGCCAAAGGGATCTGCTGCGGCAGGGGCCTATTCTTCTCAAAGATCCGAATTGATTTTTGTCTTACAATGTGGCCCTTGAGAAGGTTCGGTTGCAGAACCATGGTAAGTCCACTGCGGTGTTTTCCACCTTACTTCTAGTGCAAAAGTTATTCCCTTCCTTAGCCTATGTTCATGTTTGGTGAATGAATGTTTTTGGTTTGGTGTGAGGAACGAGGGGTTCATTCTCGTTCAGTTGAAATCCTGCTGAGTTTGGATTTTTGCAGGATGGTTTGTTTAAGGATTTGGTCCTTAATTTCTTGAAGGTACATGTGGCAGCTCTGGTCTGTTTTTCAGAGGTTGTGGCACGGTCTTGAAAGGGCTAAAACATCTTCGTGCCCCCTTATGGTTGCCGGTGCCCTTGTGGAGTCTTAATCTGGTTCATCCCACCTTTCAACCATTGCTTAGCCTTTTCCTGAGGTTACTTAGTAGAGGATGATGTTCTGTGCGTAGAGTTTCCGAACTGCGGGTTCTGTCTTGCCGGGAACAGTCTCTGCAAGTGTCTCCGGGAGCGGTTCAAATGCAAATTGTTCCATCCTTTTGGCCAAAGTGGTCTCAAATTTTCACTAGAATCAATTATCCCTGCTGACTCGGGGCAGAAGAAGAGAGGTGGATGAACATCACTTGTTATGGACCTTGGGTTTTAAGCAGCAGCATGTTTTGAGGTATTGGAGGTTTCTAAACATCTAAGGAAGACTGACCGGAGGTTTATACTCTACTATGGGAGTAAACAGGGTGAGCCAGTGTCGCAGGCTACAGAAGCCCACTGGATTAAGGTTAGCACTCATTTCTCTAGGGCTCAAGCAGTCTCATGGGTGGAGATTAGATGATTGTCTCCTGTCGAGATTTGCCAAGCTGCAACATGTTCTTTCTTTCTTCAACTTCCAGGTTTTATTACCCTGATGTGCAAGCATGGGAGGATGCAGCCTTCATGTGTGAGGTGTTGATCGGACCGTGGGCAGCCTTCCACCCTGTTCGGGATTGGCTTTGGTTCATCCCACTGGTGTGGATTAACCTGTCTGAATGCTAAGAAAGGAGAAATTACTACTTGCCTGATAATTTCCTTTTCTTTAATGAGGACTGGTTAATCCACCTTCCTGCCCTTGGTTGCCAGATGGTGGTGCCATTATCCTCCTAACTGGCTGCGTTTGCAGGGATTACTGGTAAGTGTCAGATCCAGTCCCTAGATTAGTGATATTACACTCCTTGTCTGACCTCAATGGAATTTGTTGCCAGAGGATGTGGTTAGTGCAGTTAGTGTAGCTGGGTTTAAAAAAGATGGATAAGTTCTTGGAGGAGAAGCATCAGTAGCATGGAATATACTCAGTTTTTGGGTACTTGCCAGGTACTTGTAGCCTGGATTGGCCACTATTGGAAACAGGATGCTGGACTTGATGGACCCTTGGTATGACCCAGTATGGCATTTTCTTATGTTCTTTTGTTCTTTTTTTCTGTTAACTGATTGTTTGAATGGTTGTCTTAATGGCTATGATCTCTATCCCTAACACCATCGCCAAACCACTAGCTAACATCATTAATTCTTCGCTCTCCTCTGGCATAGTCCCAGACATTCTCAAACAAGCAGTGGTTAAACCCCTTCTCAAAAAACCTTTACTAGACCCAAACGACCCTTCGAACATCCGACCCATCTCAAACCTTCCCTTTATCTCTAAAATTATGGAAAAGATAGTTGGCTTTTGCAAAGAATACACAAGAACATGCCATACTGGGTCAGACCAAGGGTCCATCAAGCCCAGCATCCTGTTTCCAATAGTGGTCAAACCAGGCTATAAGTACCTGGCAAGTACCCCAAAACTAAGTCTATCCCATGCTACTGATGCTAGTAATAACAGTGGCTATTTTCTAAGTCAACTTGATTAATAGCAGGTAATGGACCTCTCCAAGAACTCATCCAAACCTTTTTCAAACCCAGCTGCACTAACCACATCCTCTGGCAACAAATTCCAGAGTTTAATTGTGTGTTGAGTGAAAAAGAACTTTCTCCAATTAGTTTTAAATGTGCCACTTGCTAACTTCATGGAGTGCCCCCTAGTCCTTCTATTATCTGAAAGAGTAAGTAATTGATTCACATTTACCCGTTCAAGACCTCTCATGATCTTAAACACCTCTATCATATCCCCCCTCTGCCGTCTCTTCTCCAAGCTAAAAAGTCCTAACTTCTTTAGTTTTTCCTCATAGGGGAGCTGTTCCATATTGGCAGGGTGATGATAGTGTAGAGGTATATATACACCGTGATGTCAGCTTTGCTCCGTCTCCATCTGCTGGTAGAGATGCATAATCCACTGGTGTGGATTAACCTGTCCTCCATTAAAGAGGACAGGTTAAAAAGATATTAAAAAGACATTAAATGTCCTTATCTTCATTAATCCACGTATTCACTCTCCCAACTCACCCTCTTGCACTCCGGTACCCTGGTCAGACCACTTCCTCATTGAAACACTACTTTCCATAAATGCTCCAGCCACACAGAACCAGGCACTAAGCACAACTATTGTTTTCAGAAAACCCTGTTCGAGCGAGGACCTAATTTCAGCTCTATCCAACGCCCTATTCGAACTTGACTGCTCCACCCCTGCCGTAGCCCTGGCCTCCTGGAGCAACCTCACTCTCAGCATTGCTAATAAACCATGTCCTACCTCCAGATGCGAGTTGCTATCATCCGCAACAAATAATCAACCTTGGTACACTGCGGATCTAAAAATATTAAACAATCTCAGACAGAGAATTTGGCGAAAAGACCCGTCACTGCAACATGCCTCCAGCTACAAATCTGCCCTCCACCACTACAGATTCACCACCCTCAAATCCAAACGTGACTTCTATGCGTCCAAAATACACCAGTGTACATGTACAACCCCAAGGCCCTGTTTTCTTACGTTGCTGACCTCACCAAGTCTGCACTGCCTCCCATCCAGGACAATGAAGCTTCGGCTAAATGTGAAGAACTAGCCCTGTACTTCCATACGAAAATTGCTAACATCCTCCTCAGATTCCCAAACTCCTCACACTCCACCCACTCGCGCCCTGACCCAATTTCTGCCTCCTTCAACTCCCTCAATCTTACCTCATCTAAGGAAATTGAATCAATTCTAAAAAAAAAAAAAAAAATTCAAACCAGACAGCCACACCATGGACACCATCACCAAACCACTAGCTAACATCATTAATTCTTCGCTCTCCTCTGGCATAGTCCCAGACATTCTCAAACAAGCAGTGGTTAAACCCCTTCTCAAAAAACCTTCATTAGACCCAAACGACCCTTCAGTCATCCGACCCATCTCAAACCTTCCCTTTATCTCTAAAATTATGGAAAATATAGTTAATTCCCAACTTATGGCTTATCTTGAAAGCAACAAGATCCTCCACCCATCCCAGTTTGGTTTTTGCAAACACCTTAATACACAAACTCTTACTCTCCCTATCTGACCACCTCATCAGGGGTATGGAACAAGGTCATTGCTACCTTCTAGCCCTATTGGATATTTCCACAGCATTTGATACTATCAATCACAACCTCCTCCTCACCCATCTGTCGGAAATAGGCATCTCAGGCTTAGCTCTGTTGTGGTTCAAATCCTATCTATCCAACAGAAAGTTCTGTTAAAATCGGTAATGCAGAATCTACACCTTACTCCCTGTCCCAAGTTGTCCCACAGAGTTTCCTCCCTTTCCTCTACCCTATTTAACATCTATCTTACACCCCTCTGCCATCTCCTATCGGACCTTGGACTCAAATTCTACCTCTATGCTGACAACATCCAAATCATTATACCCATCCATGATTCATTATCTGAGGCATTGAAGCTCTGGGACTCTTGCCTCGCGTCCATCAACAGTTTTCTTACAAACCTCCACCTGGCCTTAAACACCAACAAAACTGAACTGCTCCTCATATCCCAACACCAAACCCCTAAACCTGCGCTCACTAGTGATCCCGCCTATCATGCCATATCCTCTCAGCCTTTTGTGAGAGACCTCTTGGTCCTCCTTGAACAGCAACTGAATCTAAAGAAATATATCAATTCTATTCTCAAGGAGGGCTTCCACAAGCTTAATGTCCTAAAAAAACTAAAATCCCCACTCCACTCTCATGACTTCTGCACTGTCATTCAGGCCACCCTCTCCTCCAAATTGGATTATTGCAACTCCCTCTTGCTAGGGCTTTCCTACTCCACAATAAAACCACTTCAAATGCTCCAGAACGCAGTCGCTAGGGTCATCACAAATGCCCGGAAATCTGTCCACATCACTCCCATCCTTAAAGACCTCCATTGGCTCCCTATTCCATCACGCATCCTCTATAAATCTCTCTCCATCATTCATAAATCCATCTATTGCCACAATTCCAACTGGCTCAATGAACTCCTCTGCCCTACACTCTCCTACCGACCCTCCAGAGCAAACAATAAAGGAACCCTCCAGGTTCCCTCTCTTAAAAAAAGGCACACCTCACCTCCACCAGAGATCGTGCCATCTCCATTGCTGGTCCCTCGCTATGGAACGCACTTCCCACCTTTCTTCGTCTTGAGCCCTGCACCACCAAATTCAAAAAGAAATTAAAGACATGGCTCTTTAAGCAGGCCTACCCTGATTAGACTCACTAACATCACCCCCTTGCCATCCTCCATATGAACCGAGCCTATAAAAAGGTTTTGTTCAATTTGTTCAACTGAGCCTGTAAAGTTTTTGTTGTCAAATGTTACTTTAGTACATAACTTGTTGTTTGCATTATATTCCTCTCTGCTTTGTCTCTGGCCCCCCTCGGCCTCTTTCTGTTCACTACCCATCCCCATTACCTGTTTTTTGTAGTTTCCACCTGCTTAGTTCAGATATAAACAGATACGATGTTCCCTACTAATGTCTGTATATAACAAATTTTAAATAAATAAAGAAACAGAAATGATCCCATAAGTAGTAATTTCTCCTTTGCAGAGAGCGAGGTGCAAAAGGAAGAAGGTATTGCCTATCACCACATGGTACATATTCAGAGGAATTAATTTGTTGTGAGAGGTTTGGCCATGATAGATACTAGAGATGTGAATCTGAACCAGAATCGGTTCGGATTTCAG
Source organism: Rhinatrema bivittatum (assembly GCF_901001135.1). Taxonomy (NCBI): domain Eukaryota; kingdom Metazoa; phylum Chordata; class Amphibia; order Gymnophiona; family Rhinatrematidae; genus Rhinatrema; species Rhinatrema bivittatum. The sequence continues at coordinate 8,863,123 of NC_042620.1, forward strand.
TTCCGATTCACATCTCTCTAGATGTGAATCTGAACCAGAATCGGTTCGGATTTCAGTTCCGATTCACATCTCTCTAGATGTGAATCGGAACCAGAATCAGTTCGGATTTCAGTTCCGATTCACATCTCTAGATACCAGAGAGCCTGTCTTATCTTTCTTCTAATGAAGGGACCTAGGTGATCTCAAATTCGTATTGAGGTGGTTCTTACATCAAGCCAATCAACAGTATCGCAATCTGCAAAATAAATTCCTAGTTTAGAATGTAAAGTTTGACAGTTCTTTTTCCTTGCTTCAGGTGGACGGTTGTGTGAGGAGATGTTGCCTTTGTCAGCTTGAGCTTCTAGTGACATGGCCATTGATGGCCTCTGCAAGTACCGAACAATTCAATATAAGCTTTGGAAAGAACAACCATCACAGGTCACGGAGCTTCAGGGTCCAACTTGCTGAGAGACCCCAAGACAGCAATGCCAGGAGCCCCCCTGTGCAGCAGGTGAAGTCAATCTGGAGGTTGGAGAGGAAGAATGTGAATTCGGTACAGGATCAAAAGCTGGGTCACTCAGGGATTCCTCCTCAACGAACCTTATGTTTCTACTCGGATCCATTTTGTAATGCCAATGTTACTCCACCACCACTTACAACAGCTGCACAGAGTACAACAAAACAGCTCATCCATTCTCTCAACAACTCTTCTGAGGGTACTTTGCCTTCTCAGCAACCTGCTCATTCTTCTGGATGTAAATCCTATCAGAAACTGGAATCTCTGTGCCTAAAGTTTGGGGGTTTGGGAAGGAGAGACCTTTCGTCCCCCTACAGGAATCCACTAAACTGCACCTCTGTCACAAAAGTTGGTATAGCTGAGAGTGTCATGTCGTCATCTTTGTCATCCTGTGCGAATCCGTACCTCCCACCAAGTGCCACTGGGGAGCTGCCAAACCCTGGGGTGAGGAGCTCACCGCCTAACAGCTCAGGAAAGCTCATTTCCAATTCTTTCAAGCCAGCACTAAATACTAATTTATTCTTACGGCCAAACAGTGCTAAAGTGCCTTCATATCAGTCCAGACAGAGTAGAAAGGTGAAGACTGCCCATCTACCTCAACCCACTGCACCTGAGGCTTGGCATCATTCTGGGGGCACTGGAGATGGGGTTGCCCCAAGCCTTCCCCTCAAGTCTCTCAAGAACAGTCCTGTTTCTTTGGAAACAGCCACTAATGTTGCAGTTGCCTTGCATGATCAAAGTAGCACATCACTAAGACTGGATAAAGCTCCTTGTCAGATGGAAGAAAATGGGAAAGGCCAGAAGATCTTTCATGCCAGGAACAGAGAGATGAGGCTGACTGAAGCTGTGAAGAAAGTGATGATAAGCAGCTGGGGCAAAAATAAGGGCAGTGACTTCAGCTTGGACAATGAACATCAGACAGATGTAGGCTTACACAACGATGTGCCCAGTGGGAGCAGCAGAGGGCAAATGCAGTCTGCGTCTCAACTTACTTCCAAGGAAGAAGGCAACCAAACACAACCTCATCTCATGGAGAGCAGAAACTTGAGCTTTTCTGGTAACCTCACGGGCAGCACCAATGTCTGCACAAAACGGATTAGTGTTCACCTCTTAGCCTCTAACCCAGACAAGCTTGACACTAGTACAAATATAATTGTGACTCCAGTTCAGATGAAAAACAAAGACCTTGCTATGAAGGGAGCTGGAGCCCAGCAAATGAATGTAAGTGACATGACCATGCAGATATCCACCATCCAGCTGGACAAGAGACAGTGCAGTCCGGAGAAAGGAAAATGGGAGGTAGACAATCTGCGAGACCTGAAGTAAGTAATGCTGAGCTACTTGCAATAGGTTTCTTGCTTGACTTCCCTAGACTTAGCTTGCCTATTCGGTAACCCTGTGAGGGATCTTCTGTACCCAATATCAGGAGACATTGCTAAGTGTGAGAGAAGCTTTATGGGGAAGGTATTTTTGTATGGAAATCATATGTGCAAATAGAAACTTTGAGTGTAACAAGCCCCATACTGTATGTTCTTGAAGGAGGCAAAAAGGAGTCTGGGGAAGATGTATTTTCAGATACAAGTAGTTGCTAAGTTGGAACTGGGAAAAGAAGTGCAGATCTGCAGGCTTTCCATTTCACTTATAGGTTGTTTTTTCTTTGCAGTGCAGAAACAGACTGGCTTCTTTCAGACCCAGTTGAGGCTGAAGATGTGGAGAAAGAGCTTCCAGATAACTTAGAACATGCCAGCAGTCAGGAGGAGAATGATGGTAAGTGAGTGCTGCTAGTAGCCGTCTGGATGCTGTTGCTGTCTGTGAGGCTTGATGAAGACTGCTACTGACCCTCTGGATGAAGTGGTTATGTGTGGTGAGGGCTGCTAGTGGTCTTCTGGGTGGTGTTAGTATGTGTGGGGCAAGGGCTGCTGCTGGTAGTCTTGTTGAGCTTACTGTGTACTGAGACCTTTGCATTGTGCTCTTTTCACACCTGGGTACTGCACAGAGCTGTGTCCTTCTTACTTTATCCTGCATGGCGGAGCATACAAAGCAGAGTTGCTTACTTGTAATAGGTGTTCTCCTAGGACAGCAGGGTGTTAGGCCTCCCACATGGGTGACATCATCAGACGGAGCCCGGTGGTGGTGGGCGGGTTTCATGAGTACTAACATCCTGCTGTCCTAGAAGACCACCTTTACAGGTAAGCAACTGCTTTCTCCTAGGACAATCAGGATGGTAGTCCTCACACATGGGTGAATATGTAGCTACAGGCTGCTCCCTAACGTTACTAAACCCACAGGCACTGAAGCAGGTGCCAATAGGCACAACAACTGTGGTGCTGTGGAGAACACAGGGAGACAGCCTGAAACAAGGGCCCTAGACAGGAAGAGATTCCCAGGAACAGATTGGCCAAAGCTGCTGTCCTGTCTGTCATCTCTGTCGAAACAGTAATGGTCAGCAAATGTGTTGCAGCCTTTCAGATCTTGGCCATGGGGACGGGTCGCAAATGGGCCACCAAAGCTGCTGTAGCTCTGACGGAGTGAGCCTTGATCTGGCCTCCATGCTGAGGGCCTGCCTGCGCATAGCAGAAGGAAATACCATCCGCCAGCCAGTTTGACAGTGTTTGTTTGGTAACCGCAGTCCCAACCTATTCTTTTCGAAGGAGATGAAGAGCTGTGTGAACTGCTGTCTGCTCAAGGTAGAAAGCTAAGGCCCTCTTACAATCCAAGCTGTGCAGATCCCATTCTCCCTGGTGCAAATGAGGCTTGGGGAAAAAGGTGGGCAAAACTATTGACTGGTTAAGTTGAAAATCAGTGATCACCTTCGGCAGGAACTTAAGGTGAGTATGAAGGACCACCCTATCGTGAACAAACTTCGTGTAGGGTGGATACATCACCAATGCCTGAAGCTCGCTTACCCTGCACGCTGAAGTGATTGCAACTTAGAAGATGACCTTCCAGGTCAGGTACTTCAGATCACAGGAGCACAGTGGCTCAAAAGGATTTCGCATGAGCCAAGCCCAACACCATGTCGAGGTCCCAGGACACAATAAGTGGCTGCAGGGGAGGCTTCAGCTGAAGCGCAGGCCCTGCATGAACTGGCCCACTATGGGCTGCATGGAGACCGGTGAACCATCAATACCTTGGTGGTAGGACCCGATGGCACTCATTGACCTCTGACTGAGTTGGTCTTCAGACCAGCGTCCGAAAGGTATAGCAAGTAGTCAAGCAACCTCGGAGTGGGACAAGAAAACTGATCCAAGCCGTGACTCACGCCAGAAGGAAAACCTCTTCCACTTCAGGTTATAAGACTTCCTGGTGGAAGGCTTCCTGGAAGCTATAAGGACCTGAGACACGCTGTCAGAGAGGTCAAGGGGCTGCAGAACTAGCCTTTCAACATCCAGGCCATCAGAGACAGTGCCCTGAGGTTGGGATGGCGCAGCCTGCCCTGATCTGCGAGATCAGGCTGGGGGAGGTCCCCAGACCAATTGGTTCTCTGACAGAGAATTCCCACAGGAGTGAGAATCAGATCTGTCTCGGCCAACAAGGGGCAATGAGAATCATGGTCCCCCTGTCCTGCCGGAGCTTCAGGAGGGTCTTCATCACCAGCGGAAGCAGAGGAAAAGCATACAGAAGGCCCTTGCTCCAATGAGGAGCAAAGGCGTCCGAAGCTGGCCATCCGTCCCCCCCCCCCCCTGTACAGAGAGCAGAAGTGGCTCACCTTATTGTTGCAGGGGGAGGTGAAGAGGTCCACATCCGGGATCCCCCAGAGGCGGAAGATGCGATCCATCACTGCTTGATCCAGGGACCACTTGTGGGGTTGGAACGCTCGACTTAGCCGGTCCACCACTACATTCTCCATCCTGACCAGGTAGATGGCCTAGAGCAGCACGCCCTTGGACTGAGCCCAGGACCAAATCTGGACAGCCTCCTGACACAGGAGAGACGATCCCATACTTCCCTGCTTGTTGATGTACCACATTGCCACTTGGTTCAGTCCACCCTCCGCTTGGACAAGCGATCTTGGAATGCCCAGAGCGCATACCTGATCACTCGAAGCTCCACGAAGTTGATTTGGCATTGAGCTTCCTGAGCAGACCACAGACCTTGTGTGCGGAGGCCGCTCTTATGCGCACCCCAACTGAAGGTGGAAGCATCTGTTGGTAAGCACAACCTGGGGGGGGGGGGGCTGAAAAGGAACTCCTTGCTCCAGATTGGGCAGACTCTCCCACCATGACGGGGAGATCTGGAGAGGTGGCATGACGCAAACGTACACTGAGGTCCTGGGTGGCTTGCTGTCACTGAGACTGCAGGGTCCACTGAGCCCTCCACATTTGCAAGCGAGCCCAGGGAGTAACATGGACAGATGTGGCCATTTGACCCAGCAAGTGAAGCAGAAGCCTGGCTGACACCTGTCACTTTCGGCGGACTTGACTCGCCAGAGAAGCCAGAGCAACACCGACCGCGAGGAAGAAAGGCCCAGGCCTGTGACGTGTCCAGGTAAAGTCCAACTGAGGCAGTAGGGTGAAATGGGACTTTGTGTAGTTAATGACAAAACCGAGGGACTCTACCTGAATGGTCAAGTGCAGGGAGCGAAACGCCCCCTCCCAAGTGGTGCTCTTGAACAGCCAATCGTCCAAGTAGGGGAACATGTGCAGCCCCAGCCATCTGAGGTGGCACCCACTATTGCCAGGCATTTGGTGAAAACCCATGGGGCTGAAACCAGGCCGAACGGCAACACCCTGTACTGGAAGTGGCTGTTGCCTACGAGGAACCGTAGATACTTCATGTGACAGGGGAAGATCTCGATGTGGGCGTATGTGTCTTTGAGGTCAAGGGAGCACAGCCAGTCCCCATTTTGCAAGAGGGGAATCAGAGCACCCAGCAAAACCATCTTGAACTTTTCTCTTCACAGATATTTGTTCAAGGCCCTCAGATCCGAGATGGGGCGGAGCCCCTCTGTTCTCTTTGGAATCAGGAAATAACAGAAGTAGAACCCCTGCCCTTGCTAATGCAGTGGTACAGGTGTTACTGCTCTGGCCATTACGAGGGCAGAGAGCTCCATCCAGAGAATTTCCTGATGCAGGGACTGGCCCCACAACGGACAGGAGCAAGAGTCCGCAGGGACTTCCAGGAAGTTCAACCGATACCAGCAACAAATGATGGACAGGACCCACTGGTCCGAGGTGACCTGTGGTCAGTGATCCAAAAAGAACCGTAGCTGACCTCCAACCAGGGGCTCCAGTGTCAAGGGTACGGACATGGGGCTTATGCTCCCTTGCAGCCAGTCAAAACGCCATAGGGCTTTCCCTGTATGTACCTGGATCAGTGCAGACCGTGGGTTGAGCCTCCTTTCCAGCAGGTGGAGACAGACCAAAACTGAAAGGGTATCCTATATGAGGACAGAGCCTACCCTGTAGCCCTTCAGTATTTGTCTGTCTCCAGCAGGTGGATCAGCTCACCCTTCGGTCTCCTGGTTTAGGCTAGTCAGCCTTTCTTTCTCTTCCTGGATCAAGCAAGTACTTCTTCCTTAGGGATTTTGGTCGGATTTCTTCCAATAAAAAAAAAAAATAGAGAGTTTAACTTTTATTCTGTGCAGAAGACGGTCCCGTCTCCTGGCTCTTGCTGGACTCAAGGGATCTTCGCCCCTTGTGCGGAGCATAGCCTAAGTCCATGATAGCTTCCAGGTGTGGGGACCGAGGCTGGTGGTCCAGTCGCTCGTCTCCCCCCCCCCCCACCCCCCCCCCCCCTTCTGGCTGCCTGGGGAGCATTGTGCTCCATTGTTGTGCTCAGTTCTGAGTTTTGAAAAAAAAAAAGAATTTTTTGGTTTTACCGGCAGCCAGACAGGCAGGAGCGTGCAGGCGTCACTCCCCTGCCTTCGCTCCTGCCGGCGGGCTGCCAATCAATTCTATTTTTAACTTTTTCTCTTTAGCGCGTGGCACATCTTTGCTGAGGACGCTGTGGGCAGCCCTCGTTGCGCCTATCATGCGAGGGGCTCTGCTCAGCCCACCTGCTGGGTGAGGAAGGCCCCTCCTCGGCAGGGCAGACAAATTTAGCCTGGGGACTGAATCCCCAGCGCATGGCCAAGGCCGTTCCCGGGTTGGCAAAGCCCGGGAACGGTGACCATCTTGGGCTTTTCTACAGCTCCCGATTTAGAGCTGCCTGAGGCTGGGGAGCCAGATTTTTGCAAATTTTTCCCCCCAACCTCCGATTTGAGCCCCGAGGCCCCCCAGAATGTGGTCCCTGACCCCTCCTCGCCCCCCCCCCCCCCCCCAGGAAATGCAGGTCTCGTTTTTCCTCAGAATTTGTCCTCCTCCTGCATAAATCCTATTTGGCTAGCTTGCAGGAGGAGGAGGAGGGGTTCCCCCCCCGGCCCCCCCCCCCCCCCAGGGCAAAGATTCCACGCCCCGCGCCATTACCTGCTTGCCCGGCCACGGAGCCTTTGGGGTCTGTTCGGGTGCGAGTGGTTCCGGGGGTGGCCTCCATCCCTGACCCCCCCCGGTGGCCCCAGTTATTCCGCATCCCGATCCCACTTCAGATTCAGCGAGCACCCTCCCGCCCCTGGAGGGGGATGATCCTAGGGTTCTCCACATGTTTCAGCAGGAGGAGTTGGAGCACCTCATCCCCTTTGTCCGCCAGGAATTGGGGCTGGAGGGACCCTCTGCGGATACCCTTACGGTCTCCTTGCCCAAGAATATGGATCCGGTTCTGGCGGGACTCAGAGCTCCGGCAAGCGCTTTTCCTTTTCATCCTATGCACAAGTTGCTGCTCTTCCATGAATGGGAGGCTCCCGAAGTGGGACTCCAGGTGGGGCGGGCTATGGATAAGCTCTACCTCCTCCCGGAGGAATGCTTAGATATGTTGAAAATTCCCACCGTGGACTCCTCGGTCTCTGCGGTCACCAAGCACACCACTATCCCTGTGGTGGGATACACGGCTCTGAAGGACGGCCAGGATTGTAAGCTCGAGGCCCATCTGAAACGTATTTTTGAAGTCCTGGCTCTGGGGGTCCGAGCGACTATCTGCAGCAGTCTCATGCAGCGGGCAGGTCTCAGGTGGGTTCAACAATTACTCAGCACCCAGGACCTCCTGTCTGCAGAGGCGGAGCAGGCTGAACGTCTGGAAGCCGTCCTCACTTATGGGGCTGATGCGCTCTACGACCTCCTCTGCGTCCAGGCGAAGGCGATGGTCTCGGCGGTATCCACTAGACGACTCCTCTGGCTGCGTAATTGATCGGCCGACCTGTCCTCCAAGGCAAGGCTAGGCACGTTGCCCTTCAAAGGTAAGTTGCTCTTTGGAGAGGACCTTGAGAAGCTTATTGATTCCTTGGGGGAAAATAAGGTTCATAAGCTTCCGGAGGACCATCTGAAACAATCGCGCTCCTTTACACCCTCCCGTCCTCACTTCCGGGGACAGAGGAGATATACGCCCCGCGGATGAGGTGGCTTCTCCAGGGGTTATTCTTCTTGGTCTCAATTTTGGTCGCAGCCCTTTCGTGGGCGTCGCTCCTTTCGCGAGGGCCAGTCCCAGCGCCCAACCCCTAAGCCTGCCACACAATGAAGTTCAGTTGACCTATTCCTTGGTCCCTTTTCTGGACGGTCGCCTCTCCCTGTTCTTCGAGGAATGGGTCAAAATTACGTCGGACCAGTGGGTCCTTGACATTGTCAGAGACGGTTACGCTTTCGAGCTTGTTTGCAACCTACCGGATTTCTTTGTATTCTCCCCATGCGGTCGTCTCAAGCGGGAAGCGGTAGAGCAAACCCTCATCAGACTATTGAGTCTGGGCACAGTTGTCCCGGTTCCGAAAGTGGAGCTCGGCGCAGGCCAGTATTCTATTTACTTTGTGGTTCCCAAGAAGGACGGGGCTTTTCGGCTGATGTTAGACCTCAAGAGGGTCAACCGGGCCCTCAAGATCCCACATTTTCGCATGGAAACCTTGCAGGCGGTCATCGCGGCGGTCCGCCCCGGAGAGTTCCTCGCCTCGCTCGATTTGACAGAGGTGTACTTCTATATTCCGATTCACCGCAATTACCAGAAGTATCTTCACTTCCACATACTCAACTGGGATTTCCAGTTTCGGGCGCTGCCTTTCAGCCTTGCGACCGCACCTCGCACCTTTACCAAGGTCATGCTGGTGGTGGCGGCAGCCTTTCGCAGGGAAGGAATCCTAGTCCACCCCTATCTGGATGACTGGCTTGTAAGAGCCAAGTCGGAGGCCCTTTGCGGACAGGCGGTGGATCGGGTATTAGCTCTCCTCGCGTCTCTCGGTTGGATAGTGAATTTTTCCAAGAGCAAGCTTCAGCCCTCCCAGGAGCTAGAGTTCCTGCGAGCCCACTTCGACACTCGAGTGGGCAAGGTCTTCTTGCCTCGTGCGCGTGCCCTCAAGTTGATCGACCAGATTCGGAATCTGCTCTCGCTGCCTCTTCCAACAGCCTGGGACTACCTGCAGGTCTTAGGGTCCATGGCTTCCACCATCGACCTAGTTCCCTGGGCTTTTGCTCATATGCGACTGTTACAGAAAACTTTGCTATCCTGTTGGCAGCCGGTGTCAGAACGGTTTCACATAGTCGTCCTGCTTTTGGACTCTACCTTCGCCGCCTTGCAGTGGTGGCTTTCGCTTCCTCATCTTCTCCGGGGAATGCCCCTTCAAGCTCCTCAGTGGATGATAGTAACCACGGACGCCAGTCTTTCGGGCAGGGGTGCGGTCTGCCTGTCCCAGTCCACCCAGGGGATCTGGTCGCCGGTTCAGACTCGCTGGCACATCAATCGGTTGGAGGCTCGGGCGGTGTGTCTGGTTCTGCAGGAGTTTCTGTCCCTGATACGCAGCAAAGCGGTGAGGGTGCTGTCCGACAACTCCACCACCGTGGCTTACATCACCCGTCAGGGGGGCACCCGCAGTCGCCTGGTAGCCCTAGAAGCTAGCTGTCTCTTTGCTTGGGTGGAACGACACCTGGATTGCCTGGTGGCCTCCCACATCGCGGGCAAGGAGAATGTTCAGGCCGATTTTCTCAGTCGCCAATCGCTCGATCCGGGAGAGTGGGAATCTCGAAAGAAACCATGGATCTGATTGTTGACAGGTGGGGTCCCCCCCACCTGGACCTCATGGCGACCTTGCGCAATGCCAAGGCCAATCGATTCTTCAGCCGCTGGAGAGAGCACGGCTCGGAGGGCGTGGATGCGCTGGCTCTCCCTTGGCCCACGGATGTCCTTCTGTATGTGTTCCCTCCGTGGCCTCTGGTGGGAAAAGTTCTCAGGAGAATAGAACTCTACCGTGGGCTCGTGGTTCTGGTAGCACCCGAATGGCCTCGCAGACCATGGTTCGCGGATCTCGTCAACCTGGCGACGGACCTCTTCGGCTAGGCCATCTTCCTCATCTACTTCAGCAGGGGCCTGTATTTTTCAACCAGGCCGATCGCTTTTGTTTAGCGTCATCGGACCAAATCCATGCCAAGTGAAGGAACCGGTACTGCATGGGCATCGATGGCCATCGATCCGATAGCGAAACAGGCCCGGGTACACGAGTCTCTGTGCCCCTCTGTACCCGAGGCACCGAGGCGCTCCCCACCGGGATCTGTGTTGGAGACTGAGCCACCACATATTCATTTGGCTGAGCCAGTAGTACCCACTGTGCCTTCTCATGTGACAGTGGATCCTATCCCAATCTCCAGGGAAGAGCTAAATGTCCTGGTCAGACAGGCAGTCATTGAGGCATTCAACAATGCCTCAATGACTGCCTGTCTGGTTCCCATACAACACCAGAGCCATCTGTGTTCGCGCCATTGTTAAACAGACTTGATGCCTTGATTGGCGCCTTCCGAACACAGCCTATGCCAGTGACACTGATGGAACCTCCGATGACTCCACCAACAATACCCTTTCCGGGTTCATCGGAAGATGAGGATATGGATTCTAGTCCTATTCTGCTGATTCCATCGATATCAGACCCTTTACCTGGTCCATTGGGACTTCAAAAACCCCACCGACCGAGAACTCCGTCGATGCCTTCGATGCCTCTTCCCAGTCCATCGGGGGACACCGGACGTCGATTTCCATCAATGCCGTCCGGATTACCGTCAATGCCCGACTTACCTCCATCGATGCCAAAGTATCCTCCTTCAAAAGGATCGAAAATTTCATCGATGCCAAAACATCCTGTTATGCAGGATACTCTTCCTCCACCTGGATCCCATTTAGAACCCCAGTATACTCCATGGGAAGATGTGGATATGGACATAGATACAGAAGATCTCATATCCGAGCCTTTTCCACAAGAGGAAAGAAGAGTCTTCCCCCCGAGGACTTATCTTTCACAAATTTCATAAAAGAAATGTCTGAGACAATACCATTTGACCTGGTTACAGAAGAGGACACCAGAGACGCAACACTGGAAGTCCTCCAATTCCTCGATGCCCCCAAAGAAGTCATGGCTATACCGGTCCATGAAGTGCTTCTAGATCTACAGCACCGTCTTTGGGAACATCCCTGTACAGTTCCACCCGTCAATAGAAGAACTGATGTGACGTACCTTGTACAGCACACACCGGGGTTCCAAAAACCACAACTACTACATTAATCAGTGGTGGTGGAATCAGCACAGAAGAAAGCCAGAAAACAAAACACTCATTCTTCTGCCCCCCCAGGAAAGAACAAAAATTTCTTGATGTGGTAGGCCCGCAAAATATTCCAAGGCTCCATGCTAGTGTCACGTATAGCAGCCTATCAACTCTATATGACACAGTATCAGAGGAACCTGTGGAAACAGGTACAGGATATAACAGACAATCTTCCACAACAACAAAGAGAACCACTTAATGCTAATATCTAAAAAGGCCTTGAATCAGGAAAATACGAGGTACGAGCGGCATATGATTCATTTGAAACTTATGCACGCATGTTGGCTACAGGAGTCAGTGCCAGGAGATGGGCTTGGTTAAAGGCTTCAGATCTCCAATCAGAAGTGCAAGATAAACTGGCAGATCTTCCATTCACCGGAGACAACCTCTTCGGTGATAAAATTCAAGATGCTGTCTCACAGTTAAAAGATCACCATGAGACACTACACCAGCTTTCAAAGTTACCGGCTGAGCATCCATCCTCCGCTCAAAAGCCCATAAGAAGGGACACTAGGAAACCCTTCTACCGACTCGTCGATACCCACCTGCATCTAGCGTGTGACCTACAAAACCACCTCAACGGGGACGTCCACGCCAGACAAAACAAACCAGGACTCAACCAGCCCCACAAACAGGACCGGCATCTGAGTTTTGAAAGGTTCCCAGAAAGCAGCAGCCACTCCAAAAATCCAAGCCCAGACTTGCTTGTAGGAGGTCGCCTCCATTATTTCAAACAAAATTGGCGCCTTATAACCACAGATCAATGGGTGTTAGCCATAATGAACCGAGGATACCGTCTCAAATTTCTCATGATATCTCTGGATTCACCACCCACTCCATTGTGGTCACACAACAACTACACTTCTCAGATAGTCAGAACTCTCCACCCTGCTGAATTCCAGAGCTGTAGAAACTGTTCCCCGGTCTCAACAAGGCAGAGGGTTCTACTCCCGCTATTTCCTAATTCCAAAGAAAACAGGCGGCCTCCGTCCCATTCTAGACCTCCGCAATCTCAACAAATTAATTTCTTCAAAAAGAAAAGTTCAGGATGGTCTCCCTCGGGACCATTCTTCCCTTATTACAACAAGGAGATTGGCTCTGTTCTCTTGACCTTCAAGATGCCTACGCTTACATCCCTATTTCCCCACAACATCGAAAATACCTGCAATTCATAGTGGGGCAAAAGCATTTCCAATATAGAGTTCTACCATTCGGACTAGCTTCAGCCCCTCGGGTGTTCACAAAATGCCTTGCAGTAGCTGCTGCACATCAAGAGAAAACAGCATTCACGTTTTCCCTACCTAGATGATTGGCTCATCAAGAGTCAATCCAAACAAGGAGCTCTCGCTGCCCTAAAAAGCACCATGTCTGTTACATTCTCTAGGATTCCTAATAAACTATCAGAAATCACATATGAACCCGTCTCAACTCCTCACCTTCATTGGAGCAGACCTCAACACTACAGTCGCAAAAGGTTTTCTGCTGAGCGACCGTACACACAACCTTGCAAATTCTCTGAGCATGTGCAAAGTAGCTTCTGCCCATCAATTTCTTACACTACTGGGTCATATGGCGTCTACAGTCCACGTTACCCTGATGGCGAAGTTAGCCATGAGAAGGACTCAATGGACTTTGAAATCTTTTGGCTCCAAGCTGTTGAGCCACTTTCGTCCCTAATACGAGTAACCCACGAATTACATCTCTTACTTCGCTGGTGGACAAACAAAACTACTTTACAGACTGGCCTACCTTTTCAGCAACCAGCTCCTCAAGTAATCTTGACAACGGATGCAGCCACCTTGGGTTGGGGAGCTCACGTCAACAACCTCCAAATGCAAGGTACGTGGACCCCACTTGAAGAAAAGTCTCAAATCAACTTTCTAGAACGTCGAGCGATATGCTATGCCCTTTATGCTTTCAAAGACTGACTCTCACACAAGACTGTGCTGATACAAACAGACAGCACAGTAGCAAAGTGGTATGTAAACAAACAGGGAGGTACAGGCTCATATTTGCTTTGCCAAGAAACAGTGCAGATTTGGGCCTGGGCCCTGGCACATTCCATGCATCTCAGAGCCACTTATCTGGCAGGCATACAGAATGTCCTAGCGGACAGTCTGTCGACGTTTCCACCCCCACGAATGGTCTCTGGATCCCTGTATAGTGAGCAAAATCTTTCAACGCTGGGGTCAATCAACCATTGACCTCTTTGCGTCCAAACTGAACCACAAAGTGGAAAGGTTCTACTTCCTCCACAGCCGTCGACAAAGGTTCACCAGGAACGCCTTTGCTCGCCCCTGGAACAAAGGCCTCCTTTATGCATATCCTCCGATAACGCTCATAGCCAAAACTCTCGTGAAGTTACAACAGGGCAGAGGGTCAATGATCCTCATAGCCCCGTACTGGCCTCGACAAGTATGGTTTCCCATACTTCTCAATCTCTCTGCCCAGAAACCCATTCGTCTGGGCATGGATCCCCAGCTCATAACACAGAATCAAGGCAAGGAGGTACCCGTAATGGAGAAGGTTTTCATGGGTAATGATTCAGATGGACTGAATGAAATCACGGTGAACCTAGAAGATGTGGTAGGCCTGATTGACAAACTGAAGAGTAGTAAATCACCTGGACCGGATGGTATACACCCCAGAGTTCTGAAGGAACTAAAAAATGAAATTTCAGACCTATTAGTTAAAATTTGTAACTTATCATTAAAATCATCCATTGTACCTGAAGACTGGAGGATAGCAAATGTAACCCCAATATTTAAAAAGGGCTCCCGGGGCGATCCGGGAAACTACAGACCGGTTAGCCTGACTTCAGTGCCAGGAAAAATAGTGGAAAGTGTTCTAAACATCAAAATCATAGAACATATAGAAAGACCTGGTTTAATGGAACAAAGTCAGCATGGCTTTACCCAGGGCAAGTCTTGCCTCACAAATCTGCTTCACTTTTTTTTTTTTTTTGAAATTTAAGTTTTATTCGAGAAATGTAATACAAAGGATACAAAACCATCATTCATCTGCATAAAACGTACAATAAGAATATAGACAATAAAATAAATACAATAGAAACTTTCAATCAGTCTCTGTGTTTCCCGTTTAATACCCCCCCTAACTCCCACCCCTCCCCCCGTCAGCACAAGGGATCTCATACGGAAGGGAAAAAATCAAAGGAAATCCAAAAAAATGGGTCAAGACCGCATCTGAAGTTGCGTCCATGCTAAGTATGGAGCCCAAGTTCGTTGAAAGACCCCAAACTGCTTCCGCCTATGTGCTTAATCTTGCTAAGAGCACATAATTTAGCCACCCGAGATTGGATCTGCACCAATGTTGGAACCCCCTTATCCTTCCAGTGAAACGCAATCCTGCAACGTGCAGAAGTGGCCACCAATTTAATGAAACGATGCAACGCTGTGTCCCCTTGAGCGTAATCGGCATTAAGGAGAGCCACTATGGGAGTCAAAGTTATAGGTATATGTAAAATATCCGTGAGCCAAGTATCTAGATTCTTCCATAATTTGGAGACAACTGCACACTCCCACCACATATGGTAAAAAGATCCTCTTTCCCCACACCCCCTCCAGCATCTGTCGGAAGTGGTAGGGTAGATTCTGTGCAGCTTAGAGGGGGTATAATTCCATCTATAAAGAAGCTTGTAGCTATTTTCCACAAACGCGGCCGAGATCACACCCTTGCCGCCAGTAGCAAAGATAGTGTCCCAAAAATCCTCACCCTGGGGCGACCCAAGATCTGCCTCCCAAGAGGTAATAAAGGAAGGCTTGGTATGCATGCCCTGAATAAGCAATCTATAAATTTTGGACATTAAGCGGGTGACTTTATCAGCGGATCTGCAGAAATTCTCAAAGAGAGAGATCGGTTTCAGCAAATCCGATGAAATATTGGAGGCCCGGGCATAACTAGTAAACTGTAGATATCGATAGAGTTCACCCTGTGGTAAGTCATATCTGGACTGCAGAGTTGAAAACTCCACCCACGAGTGATTTTCCCAAAGGTGACCATAATTACAGATACCTTTAGCTAGCCAGCCCTGAAATACTTGAGGAGCCGTTCCCGCTAGAAAAGTCCTGGAATAAAAGGGACAAAAGAGGATAGATCCCATCTTATCCCCCACTACAGAAGGCTTCCATTTATGCCAAAGTTGTAGAGTACACTGTATTGGAGTAGGTAAATCCTCCAACTTAGGCCACTGGCGACAAGGTTGCCAAAGCAAGTTAGTCAACAAAAAGGGCCCTATCAATTCCTGCTCCAAGGTGGTCCAGGGTTTGCGAGTGGTTAATCTGTGCCAATCTACTACAGCACGAAGTTGAGCAGCCACATAATAGCGTACGAGATTGGGAACTGCGAGGCCCCCCTTGACCTTAGGTTGGTATAAAACTTTTTGAGCCACTCTGGGTTGCTTCCCCTGCCACAGGAACTTCATAATCCTACGTTGCCATTTCAACAGGGTGGCAACAGGGATCATACAGGGGATAGTTTGAAATAAATAGCTTATCCGTGGCAGCAGGTTCATTTTGAACGTGGCAATCCGGCCCAACCAGGAAATGTGGTACCGGTTCCACTCTTCCATTTCCCGATATAATTTGGTAAGTAGGGGGGGATAGTTAAGACTAAAGATATCCTTATGCGCCCCTATATATACACCAAGGTATTTAATCTTGTCCTTCACCCACCGGAAGGCGAAACGTGCTTTCAGGTCTCTTACATGGTCCTCCGGTAAGGTGACATTTAAAATTTCAATTTTATCCCAATTAATAGAATACCCGGAGACTTGGCTGTAAGATTTAATGATATCCACCACAGCCGGCAAGGATCGCACCGGATCTGTCAGGGTCAGAATGACATCATCGGCAAACATAGCCAACTTGGAGGAATAGTTACCCACATTGACACCCACAACTTCCCCAGAGTCTCGAATCCTTTGGGCCAAGGGTTCAATAAACAAGGCAAAGAGCAGAGGTGATAGCGGGCACCCCTGTCTCGTGCCCCATTCTACAGTAAAGAACGGGGAATAGCCCCCATTAACTTTAATGCAAGCCCTCGGCTTATCGTATAATTTTTGGATCCATTTAATAAAGAACTCCCCAAAACCCATAGTACGTAATACCTGAAATAAAAAGGGCCAGTGCACTAAATCGAACGCTTTTTCTGCGTCCATGGCCATAAAAAGAAAAGGAATATTATGACGTCTCACCCACCAGAGGGAATTCAGCAACTTCCGGACATTGTCGGACGCCATACGGCCCGGAATAAAACCGGCTTGATCCGGGTGGATGATTTGTGCTATATAGCCATTAAGCCTGTTGGCCAAAATTTTAGCTAGGAGCTTAAGATCTATATTCAGCAAGGATATAGGCCTATAGGAGCCACAATTGGCGGGGTCCCTCCCCGGCTTGGCAATAACCGTGATGCCTGCCACATTAGAATTGTGATGTAGGGTGCCATCGGTTCGGAGTGCATTAAACATAGCAGTAAGCGGAGTAGTTAACTCGTGGACAAAGCACTGATAAAATCTGGCCGTAAAGCCATCCAACCCCGGTGATTTATTAGCTTTAAGCTCCTTAATGGCATATAGCACTTCAGCTTCTGAGATTTCATGATCAAGCACCGTTTTAGCTGCCTCTGGTAAGGTGGGCAAGGGGGTGTCCCGTAAAAAGGCCTGTACATCCCCGGTGTCAATCTTTGTTCTGAGAGTATAACCCAGAATAGAATTGAAGGAAACGCTCACGAATAGCATCGTTAGATGTGAGCATAATGCCCCGGTCATCCATAATTTTTGGAATAATATTTTGTAAGCGTTTAACTCTCAGCTTATTCGCGAGAAGTTTCCCGGCTTTATTGCCCCCCTCAAAGAAAACTTGATTGGCTTGCTCCAACTCATGGGCAATTTTAGCCGCGTCCAACGCCCCAATTTGAGTCCTGCAATCATCCACAGCCATCCGAAGAGCTGCTGTAGGTGAACCTTTATGTTGCCGCTCTAGCTCCATCAAGGTGGTAGTTAAGGATAGACGCTCTCGCGCATCCCGTTTCTTAACAAAGGTAGCACGAGCAATAAAGGTCCCCCTAATCACCGCTTTTAAGCAATCCCAATAAAGTATGGGAGATTGGCCGGGTGTTTGATTATGAGTGGTATAGTCAGCGATAACTTGCCGGCACTGAGCCACAAAAGGCTCATCGTCAAGAAGGCTATCGTTTAACCTCCAAAAACGTAGGCCCTGATCATATTTAGGGAAGGAGATCTCAGCCCATACCGGCGAGTGATCAGACCAGGTAATCGGGTCGATGACTCCTTTACGAACCTTGTGTAACACCCCTTTATCAACAAAAATATAGTCTATCCTCGTATAAAGATTATGGGGGTTCGAAAAAAAAGTAAAATCCTTCAGAGTGGGATGCAGGAAACGCCACGCATCCACCAATTGGAATTGCGAGAGAAACTGAAGCAAACTGGTACGATCTTTTTTGGAGGTGGAGCTCCTCCCGCCAGATGTATCTTGGGAGGAATCCAAAGGAATATTACAATCACCCATGACTATAAGTTGTCCTTCGTGTTTCGTTTGGACCAGCTCCGCAACAGAGTCAAAAAATTTACCTTGGTGTACATTGGGGGCATAGAGATTAAGTAATGTATATTTTTCCCCCGCAATAGTAAGGCGAAGCAGCAGGTACCTACCCATAGGATCAGCAATACATTCAAGCAGCTCAAATGCAAAATCTTTTTGGAACAAGATCCCCACACCTGCATACTTGGCCAATTTAGAACTGGGTGCCCAAAACTGATGCGGATAAAAATCAGAGTGCATTAGACTTTCATAGCGCCTCTTCAAGTGGGTCTCCTGTATAAAGGCAATGGCTATACCAGCTCTCCGTAGATCTTTGTATAGCAGTTTACGCTTACGCGGCGTATTGAGCCCTTTAACATTAAAGGACATAACCTTAAAGGTAGTCATTGAAAGAGTGGTAATGGAGGAAAAGTCCCCTGCACAGAGAGCTTACACGGAGACTCCACTTAAATCGAAAGGTAACCCTTAGTGTCCCTTCCAGGATACCCCTTGTCAGAACGCTTAAATAAATGAGATCCCCCATCGTCCCCTCACCCCCCCCCCCTCCCCCCATCCCCATAGGAACCACAATCAGCTCTTGGGTTCCACCAACAAACTCGGGTAAATGATGACAGCTTTCCAGTCGCTATCCTACCCGGTAGCATCCATATAAAACAAGCAAATAACCTGTAACCAACCCTCCAGCATAACAGAATCAGCATGGAAGGAGAAACATAGAGCATGTCAGCAAAACATTAAAGTCCAGATCAAGTAGGAGCTCCTTTCACAATTTCTGGATCAGGGGTTCTCCGCAATCTCTTGCCCCCTTTTCCCATCCGCTGCCAACGCGGTTCCTCCCGGCGATCAGCTCGTGGAGAGGACGAGGGCTGCAGATCCGCCACACTATAACCAAGATCCTTGAGGATTCCAGCCGCTTCGTGCACCGATTGCGCTTTGTATGATTTCCCCTGCAGGGAAAAACTGATGCCAAACGGGAAGAGCCAACGGTATCTGATATTTTCTCTGATCAAGATAGCAGTGATGGGTTTCATGTCCTGGCGTTTTTTAATTGTAAGAGGAGAAAGGTCAGCATATACTTGCACTTCATGCCCCTGCAGCAGCAGCTTCCCCCTCTGTCTCGCCAGCGCTAAAACTTGCTCCTTCACAGGAAAGTCATGAAAACAGGCTATCACATCCTTAGATTTATTGAGGATCCGCTGTCCCTGTACTCGGTGTGCGCGTTCCAGCTTCACCTTGAGCAGCTCCCCAGCGTTAGCAATCTCCTTTCCAGGCTCTGGTTGCAGTAACTCAGTGCATAACGTAGTAATGACCTGCATACAGTCAGCAAACTCCGGAGACTCAGGGATGCCCCGAAACCGGAGATTAGCTCTCCTGTTCCTATTTTCTAAGTCTTCCAGTTTGGAGGAAAGCTGCATAATTTCAGTAGCCATGTCTTGATGCTTATGCTGTAGAGAGCTCAGTTTATCCGTTTGAGCCTCAGTGAATGTCTCATATTCAAAAATTCTCCTGCCCATGTCACTGAGCTCCTCCTTCATGTCTCCCACAACTTCCCTGATTTCGGACTTAAACGCGGTAAGATCACGGCTCAGAGCCCCAAACCAGGCTTTAAACTCACCCCTGGAGGGTACCTCAGAATCGGGGAGCGCCGCAGTTTCAGCCGGCTCAGCCGTGTCCTCCGGCAGCATATCTCCCGTCGCGGCGGCCATTTTGTTTTTTGCAGCCAAATCTTCCCGGTCCGATTTTTTATACGAAAACCTATGAAAGTCGGGTTTGGAAGCTCGAATCGACATCTATAGCCTGCAGGGAAGAGCCAGGCAAGGTTTTCAGGTCGAAAAAGAGGAGGATGGTTGAGATAATCAGCGGATGCAAACCGGCATAGCCAGGAGCTCCGGGTTAGGCAGCCACTCGAGCCGCTGACGTCATCAGCCCCCCTGCTTCACTTTTTTGAAGGAGTTAATAAAAATGTGGATAAAGGTGAACCAGCAGATATAGTATACTTGGATTTTCAGAAGGCGTTTGACAAAGTTCCTCATGAGAGGCTTCTAGGAAAAGTAAAAAGTCATGGGATAGGTGGCAATGTCCTTTCGTGGATTGCAAACTGGCTAAAAGACAGGAAACAGAGTAGGATTAAATGGGCAATTTTCTCAGTGGAAGGGAGTGGACAGTGGAGTGCCTCAGGGATCTGTATTGGGACCCTTACTTTTCAATATATTTATAAATGATCTGGAAAGAAATACGACGAGTGAGATAATCAAATTTGCAGATGACACAAAATTGTTCAGAGTAGTTAAATCACAAGCAGATTGTGATAAATTGCAGGAAGACCTTGTGAGACTGGAAAATTGGGCATCCAAATGGCAGATGAAATTTAATGTGGATAAGTGCAAGGTGATGCATTTAGGGAAAAATAACCCATGCTATAATTACACAATATTGGGTTCCATATTAAGTGCTACAACCCAAGAAAGAGATCTAGGTGTCATAGTGGATAACACATTGAAATCGTCTGTTCAGTGTGCTGCGGCAATCAAAAAAGCAAACAGAATGCTGGGAATTATTAGAAAGGGAATGGTGAATAAAACAGAAAATGTCATAATGCCTCTGTATCGCTCCATGGTGAGACCGCACCTTGAATACTGTGTACAATTCTGGTCGCCGCATCTCAAAAAAGATATAATTGCGATGGAGAAGGTACAGAGAAGGGCTACCAAAATGATAAGGGGAATGGAACGGCTCCCCTATGAGGAAAGACTAAAGAGGTTAGGTAGGACTTTTCAGCTTGGAGAAGAGACGACTGAGGGGGGATATGATAGAGATGTTTAAAATCATGAGAGGTGTAGAACGGGTAGATGTGAATCGGTTATTTACTCTTTCAGATAATAGAAAGACTAGGGGGCACTCCATGAAGTTAGCATGGGGCACATTTAAAACTAATTGGAGAAAGTTCTTTTTTACTCAACACACAATTAAACTCTTGAATTTGTTGCCAGAGGATGTGGTTAGTGCAGTTAGTATAGCTGTGTTTAAAAAAGGATTGGATAAGTTCTTGGAGGAGAAGTCCATTACCCGCTATTAAGTTCACTTAGAGAATAGCCACTGCCATTAGCAATGGTAACATGGAATAGACTTTAGTTTTTGGGTACTTGCCAGGTTCTTATGGCCTAGATTGGCCACTGTTGGAAACAGGATGCTGGGCTTGATGGATCCTTGGTGTGACCCAGTATGGCATTTTCTTATGTTCTTCTTATGTTCTTATGTAAATTACGCCACCCAAATCTACAAACACTTGCTTTAATAGCTTGGATGTTGAAAGCTTGATCCTACACCCACTCAATCTTTCAACTCAAGTCTCTCAGGTTCTTGTAGCTTCACGAAAGCTTCCACACACAAATCTTACCATTCCAAGTGGACTAGATTTACCAAGTGGTGCACTCAAAAAGATTTTGACCCTTTTTTCTGTCCCACTCCATCTCTGTTAAACTATATATGCCACCTCTCAGATTCTGGTCTCCAGACATCTAAGAACATAAGAAATTACCATGCTGGGTCAGACCAAGGGTCCATCAAGCCCAGCATCCTGTTTCCAACAGAGGCCAAACCAGGCCTCAAGAACCTGGCAGTTACCCAAACACTGCGAAGATCCCATGCTTCTGATGCAATTAATAGCAGTGGCTATTCCCTAAGTAAACTTGATTAACTGCCGTTAATGGACTTCTCCAAGAACTTATCCAAACCTTTTTTGAACCCAGCTACACTAACTGCACTAACCACATCCTCTGGCAACAAATTCCAGAGCTTTATTGTGCGTTGAGTGAAAAAGAATTTTCTCCAATTAGTCTTAAATGTGCTACTTGCTAACTTCATGGAATGCCCTCTAGTCCTTCTATTATTTGAAAGTGTAAATAACTGAGTCACATCTACTCGTTAAAGACATTTCATGATCTTAAAGACCTCTATCATATCCCCCCTCAGCCGTCTCTTCTCCAAGTTGAACAGCCCTAATCTCTTCAGCCTTTCCTCATAGGGGAGCTGTTCCATCCCCTTTATCATTTTGATTGCCCTTCTCTGTACCTTCTCCATCGCAACTATATCTTTTTTTGAGATGCGGCGATCTTCGGTACGTGTACACTTGAGTGCCATTGCGGCATACCACAAAGGAATAGGTAATGCCCCTCTAACAGTGCAACCCCTAGTGAGTCAATTTATGAGGGCTTACTTCACCGTAAGCCTCCCATTCGACCACCGGTTACAGAATGGGACTTAAATGTAGTGCTTACAAGGCTCATGCGATCCCCGTTTGAGCCTTTCCATTCCCGTGATATAAAATTTCTTACATGGAAAGTCCTTTTCCTAGTAGCCATTACATCGGCTCGAAGGGTCAGTAAATTACAAGCCCTTGTCACATACTCATCCTATACAAGGTTCCTCCGTGACTGAGTGGTACTCCGCACTCACCCTAAATTCCTTTCCAAGGTGGTAACAGACTTTCACTTGAATCAGTCTATATTCTATAGGCCTCACTCTCACCAGGGCGAGAGAGTTTTGCACACCTTGGACTGTAAACGTGCACTCGCATTTTACCTAGACCGCACTGCAGTCCATAGAAAATCCACCCAACTCTTTTGTTTCTTTTGACAAAAACAAACCAGGAGTTGCCGTGGGCAAACAAGCTCTCTCCAACTGGCTAGGAAACTGTCGAATTCTGCTATGAGAAAGCAGGCCTTCCTCTCCAGGGGCCAATCCATCTTGAAGAACTTATTTCCAATTTAATCCCAACTTCTACCACATCCACCTGCTGTGATTTTTCAGGCTGCCTCATTTTTCCCAACAGTACACCAGTTGTTGTGCCTGTTGCACAAGTTGTATGCTGTTGGTCGAAATTAAATATGAATCAGGCTGTAGCTTGCTAATCACCCACATGTGAGGTTTACCATCCTGCTTGTTCTGGGAGAAAGCAGAGTTGCTTACCTGTAACAGGTGTTCTCCCAGGACAGCAGGATGTAGTCCTCACGAAACCCACCCGCCACACCGCAGAGTTGTGTCCACTGCCGTTTTATTTTTTTCGCTCACACTTATTGCTACAAACGAGACTGAAGGGAGACCCCTGTGGCTGCAGGGATCATGGCATGCTGGGCATGCTCAGTGGGCTCTGTGTGCCAGTCAAAAGTTTCTAGAAACATTGACAAAGTTTTCCATGATAGGGCTCCATCCAGTGACATCACCCACATGTGAGGACTACATCCTGCTGTCCTGGGAGAACTCTTGTTACAGGTAAGCAACTCTTCTTTCTCCTAGGACAGCAGGATGTTAGTCCTCACATGTGGGTGACATCATTAGGATGGAGCCCTATCACAGAACACTTTTGTCAAAGTTTCTAGAACTTTGACTGGCACACTGAGCATGCCCAGCATGGCACTAACCCTGCATCCAGCAGGGGTCCCCCTTCAATCTAGTTTGTAGCAAAAAGTACGAGCGAAAAATAAAATAATAAAATGTAAGCGAACCCAACTCCGCAGGCTGGCGGGCGGGTTTTGTGAGGACTAACATTCTGCTGTCCTGGGAGAACACCTGTTACAGGTAAGCAACTCTGCTTTCTCCCAGGACAAGCAGGATGATAGTCCTCACATATGGGTGAATAGCAAGCTACAGGATGCCCGAATATGTGAACCAAAAGCACCCAACAACGTGCAACAGGCACAACAGGGGTGGTTTTGGATATGAGGGCAGCCTGAGTTTCTTAGTGGGTCGCAGGAAGGAAGTTTGGTTATTAAACTGGGAACAAGTTATGCAGGACAGACTGGACAAAGATGGAATCCTGTCTGCCAGCCTTGTCGAGACAATAATGAGCTGCAAAGGTGTGGAGAGAGCTCCATGTAGCAGCTCTACAGATGTCAGCAAGAGGTACAGAACGGAGGTGCGCTACTGACGTTGCCATGGCCCTTACGGAATGCGCTTTCATGCGTCCTTGTAGCGGAAGGCTTGCTTGTTGGTAGCAGAAGGTAATACAGTCCGCCAGCCAGGGTCTGCTTGCCCACTGGAACTCCGAGTTTGGTTTTATCGAAGAATACAAACAGTTGGGTGGACTTCCTATGGGCTGTAGTGCGCTCCAAATAAAAAGCGAGCGCACGTTTACAGTCCAAGGAATGCAGGGCCCGCTCACCTGGGTGTGAGTGAGGTTTTGGAAAAAAGGTAGGAAGTACAATGGACTGATTTAAGTGGAAATAAGACACTACCTTTGGCAGAAATTAAGGGTTAGTGCGGAGTACCACATGATCCTGGAGAAATTTTGTGTAAGGAGGATATGTTACCAGCACCTGTAGCTCACTGACTCTGCGAGCAGATGTTAAAGCAAGCAGAAAGAGCACTTTCCAAGTGAGATGATGTAGCTCGCAGGAATGTAGAGGCTCAAATGGAGACCGCATGAGCTGCGCTAGGATGACATTGAGGTCCCAAGCCGGAACCGGAGGATGCAGTGGAGGCTTTAGTTGGAGTAAGCCTCTCATAAAGCGCCCTACGAGGGGTTGTGCCGAGATCGGGGAATCTCCTATCCCTTTGAGGTAAGCGGCTATGGCCCTGACATGCACCCAAATGGAGGAACTTTGTAGGCAAGACTCCGAGAGGTACCAGAAGTAGTCCAGGAACCTTGTTATAGGGCAGGAAAAGGGATCTATTCCATTTGTCGTGCACCACAAGGAGAATCTTTTCCATTTGGAATGATAAGAATTCCTATTAAAAGGCTTTCGTGAAGCTACGAGTACCTGGGTCACATTGTCTGAAAGGTTAAGGGATTGTAATATCAACCTTTCAACATCCATGCTGTCAGAGGCAGGGAGTGGAGCTTCAGAAGACTGAGAATCCCGTTCTGTGTTGAGTTGGATCTGTGCCCAGGCGTATTGGTTCCTGGACTGAGAGGTCGCGAAGGATGGGAAACCAAACCTGTCACGGCCAGTGAAGGGCTATGAGGATCATTGAGCCCCGGTCCTGCCATAACTTCACAAGAGTCTTGCTGGTAAGTGGAGGGTAGGCATAGAGAAGACCCGTTGCCCACGAGTAGGCGAAGGCATCTCGTGGTGGTGTCTGACTACGGTGTAGAGAGTAGAAATTGTCTACTTTGCGGTTGTGGATTGACGCAAAGAGGTCTATGTGTGTGCGGCCCCACTGGTGGAAAAGTTTTGTTTGCTACAGTGGGATCTAGGGACCATTTGTGGGGATGAAAGGTCTCGCTGAGGTTGTCCGCCATCACGTTGTCCACGCCTGCCAGTAGATTACTCTCAGTAGCATGGAATGGGAGAGACCCCAGGTCCAGATCTGCACCAACTCTTGGCAGAGCAGGTAAGAGCCTGTGCCCCCTTGCTTGTTGAGGTACCACATCGCTACCTGGTTGTCTATCTGAATATCTGAATTAGGATTACTTTGTTGGATAGGCAATCCCGAAAAGCGAAGAGGGCATAACGAATTGCCGGAGCTCCAGAAAATGTATCTGGTGCTTTGCTTCTGCTCTGGTCCAGGTTCCCTGAGTTTGGAGATTGTTGACATGGGCTCCCCAACCCAGGTTGGAGGCATCTGTTGTAATTTGAGGTTCTGGAGGTTGGAAGGGTAGTCCCATCTGAAGATTGGACTCTTGCATCTACCACGCTAGTGAGAGACTAAGCTGGCTGGTGACGTGGACAGTGTGGGACAGATCTTGGTTTGATTGGGACCATTGGGACTTTAAAGTCCATTGAGTTACTCTCATGGCTAGTCAAGCCATTGACGTAACATGAACTGTGGACGCCATGTGGCCTAGCAAGGTTAGTAGTTGGTGAGTTGTGGTGGTTCGTTGAGTCTGTACTGTTTTGGCCAAAGTTGATAACGTCTGTGGTCGGTCCTTTGGGAGGAACACTTTGGCTTGGATGGTGATGAGATCTGCTCCGATGAATGAGAGGGAGCGTGATGGAATCAGATGTGACTTGGAATAGTTTGAGAAAACCCAATGATTGTAGTAGATTGATGGTAAAATGGAGCGAGTGAAGGACTGCCTCCTTGAATGGACCTCTGAGCAGCCAATCGTTCAGATATGGGTAGACGTGGATGCTGAGTTGTCGCAAGTGAGATGCTACTACTGCTAGCCATTTAGTGAATATGCGAGGTGCTGATGCTAGGCCGAATGGCAGCACTCTGTATTGGAAATGACTGTGGCCTACTTTGAATCTGAGGTATTTTCGATGAGGATGGAATATGGCAATGTGGGCATAAACCTCCTGAAGATCTATGTTATTTATTTATGTTTAGAGAGCAGAGCCAATCTCCCCTTTGCAAGAGAGGGAGCATGGTGTCCAAGGATACCATTCTGAACTTTTCCTTGCAGAGATGTTTGTTTAGGGCGCATAGGTCCAGGATAGGATGAATGCCGCCTGACTTTTTTGGAATTAGAAAATACCGAGAGTAGAATCCTTGACTTTTGCTCTCTAGTAAAGAGTCAAAACCCCGATGCTGGACCAGTCTGCAGAGCTGGTTGGGTTTTTGGTGCCCTGTGTTGCCCGGCTGATGGTGCTTTTCCCGATGCTCGGTCCTTCTCCGGCACAGAGGACGAAGATGTCGATGCCTTTGAATGTGAAGATGCCGGTGACGGGTGGTCACCGGTGTCTCAATGGCGCTGAGATGTCAATGGCAACGGGCCAATGAAGATGAAGGCTTTCGACCCAATGTAGTCTTGGCCGGTGCAAACGGGGACACATGCTTGAAAAGGTGTTCCATCTTATCTAAACGGGCCCTGCAGCCCTTAGGAGTCATCTGGGCACAGCTAGTGCACCATTGGACGTCGTGGGTAGGCCCCAAGCACAAGACACAAACGTTATAAGGGTCCGTAATGGACATAGTCCTCTGACACTTGGGGCACTTTCGAAAACCAGTCGCCATTTTTCAAAAAAGAAGGGCGGCACGTGGTCGGTGGCCATCAGGTACCGATGAAAGCACCGCCGGGAACCGACCGCTAAGAAAGAGGTAAAACTTACCGGCATCTGCGGAGGTTGGCAGTTGATGGGGGACCCGGGGTGGAGAAAAAAATGTGAAAGTTTAAAGAAATTTTCAGTGAGGAAAAAGTTGTGAGAGATTCTCACAGAGTTCCTGAGAACCACGAGGCTACTGCTGCGTGGAAAAAAAGAGACTGAAGGGGAACCCCTACTGGATGCAGGGTTGGTAGCATGCTGGGCATGCTCAGTGTGCCAGTCAAAGTTCTAGAAACTTTGACAAAAGTGTTCCATGATAGGGCTCCATCCTGATATGTGAGGACTACCATCCTGCTTGTCTGAGAGAGAAGAAAAAAAACACACAAGCCCAAATTAAAATATGTGGGAGGAAGGTGATTATATGCACATAAACTTTCCATTTGCTGCCATTTTCCTCCAAGATAAAAAAAAAAAATCTCTCTGCTTATTCCTCCTGCACCCATGGCCGCATCTTCTCCTTTTGTGCACATAAAAGATCATTTGGGAGCTGGGAGAAATGTCTGCAGGAGGAGGATGATCCATGGCGGTGACTTCTATACTACTTCCTTTACTCTGGCAGGGTGGGGGGAGCTACCAGGGCTGCTTGGGCCTGCAGAATGGGCAAGGCCTAAGCAGTAATTCCCTTCCAGAAACATTGCACTTGACAAAGGACTCGAAGACCTTCAAATCAATGTTAAAAACTAATTTGTTTAAACAAGTGTTTGATTTAGCATTTATAGAGATCTATTTGTCTTCTGTTTGAAGATCATGACTTGTATTTTTTTGATTTTGTTTGTAAATTGCTTAGGTTTTTGTAAGCAATTAAAACAAATAAGGCCAGCTTCTGGCTTAGGACTGAGCCCTCTGCCCAGGGAGGGAGCAAGATCCAGACGATATCTCTGGTGGTGCAGGAAAGGAAAGCACCGGGGCAGAAGAAAAACTGCCTTCCCCCTCTCTGTTTTGTGCAAAAAACACACAAAGCGTGTTTCCCTGTACGTACCCGGATCAGTCCAGACTCCTGGGTTTTTTCATCCGTGCCAGCAGATGGAGACAGAGAAAGTAAAACTGACACTGCTTCATATACCCTGGTGCCACCTGCATTTTCTCAGTATTTCTCAGTCTCCAGCAGATGGTGGCTGGTGCATAAACCTGCAGTTGGTGCCAGTATTTTTTTTCCTCTTAACTTTTTTTGTTTTTTTGAGCCTTCCTCCCAGGGGTCGGGGTCGCTATTGAGGGATCCCTACCCTGTTTGGTTGAGGCAGACAGCCTGGGGGTTGGTGACTCTCTTGTACTCCTAGTCCAGGGCTAGCTGTGGGGTGCACATCTGGTGGTCCAGATCCCTCCCCTTCACGAGGTCACTTAGGTGACTCTTCTTTTGGCTCACTTTCTCTTCCTCCTCTTAATTTGCTGAATTGAGCTGGACAGCTCTCTTCAGTGTTAGGAGCAGGGAGCTACGGTGAGGCTGCTTAAAGTTTTGTTCTTTTGTTCAAAAAAGAAAAGGGTGAAGCAGATCAACTGTAAGTATCGCTCTCTTCCCCCTCCCCCCCCCCCCGTGCAGGTGACGGCATTGTTAATTCTCGGGGTTTCTCTTTTTTTTTCGGCCTGGGTTTCTCAGTCCTCCTGCGGGTCAATGGTGAGGGGGTCGGCCTGCTGTGCGTGTGGAGCAACTCCTGTGCGGTTGAATCGCCACGGTCTCGTGTGGCCTGCGTTTTGGGAGGGGCCCTCCGAACTCCCAGCACCCACAAAAGAAAGAGAACTCGCGGCTGCCCCGACTGCTGCAGCTTTGGTGAGGTCAGGCTGCTGCGCGTGTCTGATCGTAGAATGGTCCGAAGAAGGGTTCTCAGGCCTCCAAAACGACTATTGCGAGGTGGCTTAAGGAAGCTATTGGATCGGCTTAAATCCTCAAGGGTAGGCTGGTTCCGGAAGGTTTGAGGGCCCTCTTGGGTGGAGGCTTAAGTTGGTTTCTCCACAAGAAATTTTTAGAGCAGCGACTTGGAAGTCTCTGCATATTTTTGCAAGGCATTATCGGCTGGATGTGGGGTCTCGTGAGTTTCGGTCTTTTGACGAAAGTGTCTTGTGAGCTGGACTCTCCAGGTCCCACCCCATTTAGGGAGCTTTGGAACATCCATGTTGTTAAATGATTTGGGTGAAGTATTCTGGGCTTCTTCTGGAACTCATAAAGTGGGAGTAGCTATTTTATTGCACAGATCATTGTCTTTTAAACATAGTGCCACGATCAGTGACCCTAGGGGTCGATACTAGATTCTTAAAGGGTCCTTACAGGGGAAACCGATTACGGTTTGTAATGTGTATGCCCCGAACCAGTATGGTTCTGCTTTCTTTATAAGCTTCTGGGAGACATACCCTCTGGTTCTGGGAGGAGATTTCAATGTGGTTAGTGGTCCTCAGTTAAGTCACACCCTGGCCCAACAGAGGTGATCTTGAAGCATATCCCCCTGTTATGTAAATAGTTGTATTTATTAGATGTTTGGCAAATTCTTCCCTCAATCTCAATTAGACTACTTCTTGCTCTCGCCAGCTTTGTTTTCTCATGTCTCTGCCACAGAGATTGGTCTCTTGCTGATCTCTGATCATGCCCTCATTTGGGTGGATTTATATTGGGGTACGGATGGTCAAGGGAGGCGAGCTTGGAGTTTCCCAGCATTTTTGATCAATGATAAAACATTTTCAAGATTTTTTTGCAGCAACGCTGGGATGCATTTCAAGAACATAAGGGACATGTCACTATGCCGGTGCTATTTTGGAAAACAGGTAAAGTGGTACTCTGGGGTAAGATCATAGCTTATGTTGCACCCAGGCGTAGGGCTTTTGATGCCTGGCTCTTGAAGTTGGAACTGCAGGTGATAGACAAAGGCTGGGGAGTAAACGTTCTGAGTTGGCAAGGACCAATTATTTAACCTCATTGGCTGCCCTGAACTCCCTGATCCACCAGCGCACAGTTAAATCTATGTTCTATTACAAATATCAACTTTTTCAGTATGGTAGTAAATCGGGGAAATTACCAGCTAATATGGTAAAACGTAAATACGGGGCAAAATGTATAGCGGCGGTTTGGGACAAGACCCAGAAAAAATGAGGGGCTTTGTGGTGGTTTTCTTAAGTATTTTCAGCAGCTTTATGCTTGGCAACCAGGGGATGTCTCAGCCAGGTCGTCTTTCTTCCAAAGATTTGCTCTCCCACTACTCAGATATGCAATTAGAAAAATTAAATGCGCTGTTACACCTGGAGGAAATCCAATATGGGGGCTCATCATATAAAGCGCTTGGGCCCGATGGATACGGGGGTGGGGGGCTATAAGATCCTCCAAAAGAAAGTGGCACCACCCTTGCTTCTTTTTTTTGAGAGTTTATTCAAACAATCTTTCCCAGCTCATTCCAATAAGGCTCTAATCACTTTAATTTCTAAAAAAGGTAAGGATCCCATGGACCCAGGTTCTTGCAGGCCAATCTCCTTGCTCATTTTCGACGTAAAGCTACTTGACAAGATTTATGCAGATAGATTATCATGCATTCAGCACAACGGATCAGTCCAGACTCCTGGGTTTTTTCATCCGTGCCAGCAGATGGAGACAGAGAAAGTAAAACTGACATTTCCTAGCGTGTAGCAGATGGACTCAAAACAAATGGGTATAGTGTGCTCGTGCTAGCAGTTAGAGACTGATCTGACGTCAGCACGGGTACATATACCCACACAGGAAGTGTAGCAAATCAGTAATTTCCGTCTCCAAAGCAGTTTGGAGCTACCTCACGCTCGCTGAGCGTGTTTCCGAATTTTAACGACTAAATTCATAGAAGAAACTTACTGAAGACGAGCCCCACACTCCTGTGGTGATACCAGGCGGAAACTCACCCAGTTGAGTTTCCCGAGCTGACTTCCGTGGTCCCTCGGAGATAAGAGCCTCGGGCCGGTTCGCGGCAGGGACCCAGCCCCCGAGTGAGAAGGGCTCGGGCGCGGCTTGGCCCCCGAGCGAGATGAGTTCGGGCGTGGCCTAGAGGCAGCCTCGGTCCCGGCGTGGACTTGGCCCCTGAGCGACACCAGTTCGGGCGCGGCCTAGAGGCAGCGGGTGCACTTCCTTAAGTGCGGCGGTGAAGGTACTCACCCTCTCCCCCCGCAGCCGGAAACCGCCCGGGTCGCAGCCGGGAAGCGCCGAAGACAAGGTAAGGCGTACATCTTTACTTGGTCTCCGAGGAAGTGTGGACTAACTGGGCCTGCCTACGAGGCAGCCCACCAAGGAGGTCGCCATTTTGCCTGCCCACTCATCTTCGCCAACTAAGCGCACGTTGCTTAGCGCACGCGATAGGCGCACGTTGCTTAGCGCACGCGATAGGCGCACGTTGCTTAGCGCACGCGATAGGCGCACGTTGCTAGCGCACGCGATAGGCGCACGTTGACTAGGCGCCCGTTCTAGGCGCATGCTGTTAGGTGCACATCGTTGGGCGACACCGAATTTCAGGCGAATGGAGCATGAGAGAGCCCATGCGTCCGCAGAGCCAGCACCTCCAGAATCAGGCATGAAAGCTCTAAGCCTCTGCTCAGCATGCAATCTCAGAGCCACACAGAGCGAGGAAGCAGACTCACTATGTGCCCAATGTGAGGAGGCTATGGGAGTTCCAGGACAGGACCGGTCCCAGCCCAGCGGTTCCTCAGGGAACACACCGGACTTAGCAGGCCGCGGCGAGCAGCCAGGGAACCCGAGAGACCTGGTGCCCCTACGGCCAGATCCGGCTTCGCTTTCCTGGGTGGAATTATTCAAGGGGATTGACGCCTTTGTCCAGATGCAGTCTGCTCCTCGTATGGGTCTTT
This sequence comes from Rhinatrema bivittatum, assembly GCF_901001135.1. Lineage (NCBI taxonomy): Eukaryota > Metazoa > Chordata > Amphibia > Gymnophiona > Rhinatrematidae > Rhinatrema > Rhinatrema bivittatum. The sequence goes on from NC_042620.1 coordinate 8,894,591, forward strand.
CCGTCCCGGTTGATCCGGCCCCTGGACCCTCGAGACCTAGGCGCGGCCACTCGCCACCCGACAGCCCCGATTATGGGGATTCGGATTGCTCTGAGGAAAATGAGGAGCCCCCCGAGGAGGGTGAACTTCTCTCGGAGATAGAACCATATCGGACCATGAGACGCTTCTTTCGGAAAGAAGTTCTTCCAGGCCTGGTCTCACAATGCCTATCAGAGCTGGCCATTCCGGGCCAGGATACCCCAAAATGAATCCCCTGTTAGAGGGCCCTGCGCCAAACTGCTCACCATTTTCCCCTCCTACAAGCAGCACAGCAGCTAATCGATCTGGAATGGAAGGCACCGGAGGCCTCATTCAAAGGGGGTCGGGCCTTGTCAGGCATGTACCCTCTGGATCCGGTGTCCAAGGAGCTGCTGGCGTGCCCCAGGGTAGACGCCATTGTTAACGCAATTGTGAAGCACACTACCATTCCGGTGGAGGGGGGAGCGGCCCTCAAGGATACGCATGACCGACGCATGGACACCATTCTGAAACAAGCCTTTGAGGTAGCAGCCATGTCCTACGAATTGCGACTTGCTGCACCGTGGTGACGCGTTCCTGTTTATCACAAGCGAGAAACACCCCGGGAGAAGACATGGAATCAGCTCTTGCTTTTCTCACTGACGCAGCCTCCGACCTCATCTGTACGGCAGCCAAGGGAGTGTCCTCCTCAGTGGCAGCCAGGAGACAGCTTTGGCTACGTAATTGGGCGGCAGACTCGTCCTCCAAGACACGACTCACAAGAATGCCCTTTAAGGGTTCCCTACTGTTCGGCAGCGATCTTGAGAACTGGGCTACTAAATGGGGTGCCTCTCCATTACCCCGTCTACCAGAAGACAGGTCGAGGAGGAGCCAGCGTTCTTTTTCTAGACTATCCAGAGGTAGAAACTCTCAGCGCTTCAACCCCTACAGGACTCGCTATCAAGCACCTCGTTCTCAGGCCAGGAACCAGCCCTTTCGGACTAAGCACAACAAGAAGAGAACCGGCTCGGGTTCTGGCCCCAGCCGCAACCCACAATGACAATCAGCCGACCCATCCGAGGGTAGCAGCCATAGGGGGCAGGCTAACCCTCTTCTACCGCAGGTGGGTCGAGATCACTTCGGACCAGTGGGTCCTCGTCATCATCCGAGAAGGATATTACCTGGATTTTCTTCGGCTTCCGCCGAACAAGTTTGTGGAATCTCCTTGCTCACCGCTCAAGAAAGTGGCACTAGAAGTGACCTTACAGAGGCTCCTGGCCCTAAAAGCCATAATCCCAGTACCTGCAGGAGAGAGAAATTCTGGGCATTATTCCATCTATTTCATAGTACCCAAGAAGGAGAGGGCACTTTCAGGCCTGTCCTGGACCTCAAGTCAGTCAATCGACACCTATGGGTCCCCAACTTTCGCATGGAAACTCTGCGGTCTGTCAAGAATTCAGTACAGCCAGGGGAGTTTCTCACCTCCCTAGATCTGTCGGAAGCCTACTTACATATCCCAATCCATCGGGATCACCAGCGCTATTTACGCTTCAAAGTCCTGAATCAGCACTTCCAGTTCCGAGCTTTACCCTTCGGGTTAGCCACCGCGCCGCGGATCTTCACCAAGGTCATAGTAGTAGTGGCGGTGGCACTCATGAAGGAAGGAATTCTCGTCCATCCCTACCTGGACCATTGGCTGATCAGGGCAAAGTCACCGGAGGAGAGTCACCGGGCAACCAACAGTTATAGCTCTTCTGGAAAGCCTAGGATGGGTAGTCGACATACACAAGAGTTCCCTACAGCCGTCCCAGTCGCTGGAATACCTAAGGGTCCAATTCGACACCCAAGAAGACAAGATCAGCCTGACCTCCAAGAGAAAGTCAAAACTCCGGAATCATCTGCAGGTCCTGCTGAGCGCCAGCCGGCCCACAGCTCGGGATTACCTACAATCCCTCAGCCTCATGGCATCCACTCTGGAGGTGGTGCCATGGGCGCGGGCTCATATGAGACCATTGCAACGCGCCCTTCTATCTTGATGGAGCCCACAATCACAGAACTACACCATACACCTACCTCTGCCAACCAGAGTGCGGAATCAGCTATGGTGGTGGTTACAGCCCGGCCACATGAGCCGGGGGTCAAGAATGTCCTCCCCAACCTGGATTCTGCTCACCACAGATGCCAGCCTGAACGGATGGGGAGCACACTGCGAGGAACTCACCGCCCAAGGGCGGTGGACCAGAGAGGAGTCCAGGTGGAACATCAACCGACTAGAGGCACGAGCAGTCAGGCTAGCGTGCCTGCGATTTGCCCACAGACTTCGCGACAGAGCGGTCAGAGTGATGTCAGACAACGCCACCACGGTGGCATACATCAATCAACAGGGCAGAACCAGAAGCCAACAAGTGTCCCTAGAAATAACGCCCCTGATGATTTGGGCAGAAGCAAATCTTCAGGACATCTCCGCCGTCCACATTGCCGGGAAGGACAACACGATGGCAAACTTCCTCAGCAGAGAAAGCCTAAACCCGGGGGAGTGGCAGCTGTCGCCCACAGCTTTCCAGATTATTGTGGATCAGTGGGGGACGCCGGGCATGGACCTATTAGCCGACAGGTCCAACGCTCAAGTACCCAGATATTTCAGCCGCAGGCGGGATCCGCTATCCCAGGGGATCGATGCCCTGGTACAGCCGTGGCCTCAGGGAATCCTGCTATATGCCTTCCCTCCGTGGCCCCTGCTGGGCGCCATTATACACAAGATTCAGCGACACAGAGGCCTAGTTCTTCTAGTGGCCCCGGACTGGCCAAGAAGACCCTGGTACGCAGACATGAGAAGACTACTGGCAGGGAACCCTCTACGCCATCCTCCGCACAGGGACCTGCTGCAGCAAGGTCCCATCCTCCACGAGGATCCAGCTCAATTCTCTCTTAGGCTCTGGCCATTGAGAGGGCTAGATTGAAGAAAAGAGGATACTCGGAGCCGGTAATAGATACACTCCTCCGAGCACACAAGTTCTCCACATCACTGACATATATCAGGAGAGTTTTTGAAGCCTGGTGCGACTCTCACAGCACCAATTCACATGCCGCTAAGATTCCTCTCATCTTGGACTTCCTACAAGATGGACTTCAGAAGGGTCTGTCCCTCAGCTCCATCAAGGTTCAGGAAGCAGCGCTGTCTTCCTACGGTCCCAGGAGTGACGGCAACTCCATTGCCAAACACCCAGACGTTTCACGCTTCCTGAAAGGAGTAAAACACATTCGCCCGCCACTGAAGTGGCCAGTGCCCTTGTGGAACCTCAACCTAGTATTGGAATTTCTAGCGGGATCCGCTTTCAGGCCACTTTGAGGCCTGTCTCTCCGTTTGTTAACCTTGAAGATGGTGTTCTTACTGGCTGTGTGTTCAGCACGCCGCATCTCAGAGCTACAAGCACTGTCCTGCCGTGATCCATTTCTCAGAATCACTCCAGAGGCTATCCATCTTCGCACGGTTCCTTCCTTTTTACCCAAAGTGGTCTCACAATTTCACCTCAACCAAACCATATCCTTGCCTACCACGGAAGGTTTGAAGAAGTCGGAAGAAGGTCGAATGCTACGCCATCGCGACATCGGCAGACTGCTGTCCAGATACCTGGAAATGTCAGAAGCAGTACGAAAGACGGACCACCTGTTCATCCTGCACAGCGGGAAGAAGCAAGGGGAAGCGGCCTCACGGCCGACCATCGCCCGCTGGATTAAAGAAGTTAAGGCAGCCTACGTAGAGGCGGGAAAACCACCGCCTCTACAGGTCAAGGCTCATTCTACCAGAGCACAATCGGCCTCTTGGGCAGAAGCTAAGCTGCTGTCGCCTGCAGAGATATGTAAAGCGGCGACGTGGTCCTCCCTCCATACCTTCTCCAGTTTCTATCGTCTGGACATCCGGGCCAGGGAGGACACAGCATTTACGAGGGCAATCCTAAACGGTCCTCGGGCAGCCTCCCGCCCAGTCCGGGAGTAGCTTTTGTACATCCCATTTGTAATGAGTCCATCTGCTACACGCTAGGAGATGTAGAGATTACTTACCTGATAATCTCCTTTTCCTTAGTGTATGCAGATGGACTCAGCATCCCGCCCGGCTGCCGGTATACATGGGGATTTGCTGACTCGCGGTAAGCCATGTTTTGCTTATAATAGGGCTTCCACCCTGATGGTAGCTGGAGACCGCCAGTGTACTCAGCCTTCCGGCTGAGTACACTGGCGGTCTCCAGCTACCATCAATTGGTCAGGGTAATCCTGTTCATTTAATCGATCGGTCAGTGTCACATATATCCATAAAGCTTTTGCAAGGAAGATTACTGATTTGCTAGACTTCCTGCAGGGGTATATGTACCCGTGCTGACGTCAGATCCGTTTCCAACTGCTAGCACGAGCACACTATACCCATTTGTTTTGAGTCCATCTGCATACACTAAGGAAAAGGAGATTATCAGGTAAGTAATCTCTACAATGCTTCATATACCACTGTGTTCAGTGTGAGATGAGTTTTGGCTTCCATTGTGTGGAGTATCTCTCATGAATTGCCATCCTTGCTGGTTAGTTTTGAGCTGAAAAGGCTTTTGATCACGTAGCGTGGGATTACCTTTTCTTTGTCCTGGAGCAATTTGGGTTTTGTGGTGATTGGCTGAGAGTGGTTCATTCTTATACTCTGCACCCAGAGCTCAGCTATTAGTTAATGGATCTCTTTCTGCTGATTTTCTTTTGCAGCGTGGTACCCGGCAAGGATGTCCGCTATCACCTTTGTTTGTTATTCCTCGAACCATTATTAGTTGCCATTCAACAGAATGTCACTATTTCAGGGATAGCCGTTAAAACCAGAAATTTTAAGGAAGCGGCTTTCGCAGCTGATTTGTTGGTACATCTCAGTTATCTGTTGGCATCATTGAAAGCCTTGTTGGAGGACTTTGCTATATTTGGGGCCTTTTCTGGTTTTAAATTAAACATGGCTTTTTCCATGCCCATTGTCAGGCAGATTGGGAAAGGAAGTTTCCTTTTAAATGGGAAAGACCATCCTTCCGGTATCTAGGGATAGAACTGTCTTATTCCTTGGAAAAAAAATCTGATTTTAATATACTCCCCCTGTTAGTCACTTAAGAATAATAGGATAGGATTATACACAGTGCTGGGGAGGGAGCCAGCTGTTGTGGTACTTGTGGGCACCAACAACATAGGAAAATGTGGGAGAGGTGTTCTGGAAGCCAAATTTAGGATTTTAGGTAGGAAGCTGAAATCCAGAACCTCCAGGGTGGCATTCTCTGAAATGCTTCCTGTTCCACATGTAGGTCCCCAAAGGCAGGCAGAGCTCCGGAGTCTCAAAGCATGGATGAGACGATGGTGCAAGGAAGAGGGATTCAGTTTTGTAAGGAACTGGGGAAACTCTGGGAAAGGGGAGACTTTTCCGAAAGGAAGTGCTCCACCTTAACCAGAGTGGAACCAAGATACTGGCACTAACTTTCAAAAAGGAGATAGAGCAGCTTTTAAACTAGAACAAGGGGGAAAGCAGATAGTCGCTCAGCAGTGCATGGTTCGGAGAAATGTATCCTTGAAGGATACTAATGAAACAGGAGAGTTAGGGGATCCCAACAGAGAGGTTCCAATAAAAGCAAACGTAGTCCATGTGCCTACATGTAAAAAATCACCAAAGCTAATGATTTCCAAATTATCCCTAATAAACTGAAAAGCAAGTTGTTAACACAAACAAAAAACACACTTTGAAATGTCTGTTTGCCAATGCCAGAAGTCTAAGAAATAAGATGGGAGAGTTGGAGTGTGTAGCAGTAAATGATGAGATTGACATAATTGGCGTCACAGAGACTTGGTGGAAGGAGGATAACCAATGGGACAGTGCTGTATCAGGGTATAAATTATATCACAATGATAGGGAGGATCAACTTGGTGAGGGTGTGGCACTTTATGTCTGGGAGGGTATAGAATCCAACAGGATAAAGATCATACAAGAGACTACATGCTCAGTAGAATCTATATGGGAAAAATCCCATGTCTGTTAGGTAAGAGTATAGTGAACATAAGAAAATGCCATACTGGGTCAGACCAAGGGTCCATCAAGCCCAGCATCCTATTATTATTATTATTATTTATTTCTTTTATATACCGACATTCAATCGAGATATCACATCGGTTTCCAGATAACCAAGAGAATAGGGCGTAGTCCGCCCTATTTTACATTATAACATGGTAACCAAAAAAAAAACAATTATAACATATTATAACAGTGGTACATGGAACAAAAGGTTATAGGATATAACAAAAGGTTATAGAAAATAACATATGTACATGAATGTGTTGTTGATAAAATAAATTTAGGATTAGGGACTTGTTGGTAAGGTAATTTAGGAATAGAGGTGGGGGGGATGAGGGAAGGGAGGGGGGAAGGTGGGGTGGGAGGAAGTAGTGGAGTGAGGGATTCAGGGGGGTGAGAAGACTGAGTATGGGATGAGGTGTGTTGCGTTCGGGCAGGTTAAGGGTCGGGTGGGAAGGCTTTTAAAAACAGCCATGTTTTTAGGTGTTTTTTGAAGGTTTGCAGTGATGGTTCATTTCTGAGACAGGTGGGGAGGGTGTTCCATAGGGTGGGTCCCGCTATTGTTATGGCTCGTTTGCGGGTTGCGTTGAGGTGTGCAGATTTGAGATTGGGGATGGCTAGGAGGCCAGTGTTGGTGGATCTGAGGGTTCTTTGTGTGGGGTGTGGATGGATTGCGTTGTTTAGCCAGTTCATTTTGTTGTTGTGTATTTTTTTGTGCATGAGGGTGAGTGTTTTGTAATGGATTCTTTGTGTGATGGGTAGCCAGTGGAGTTCTTTGAGGGTAGGTGTGATGTGGGAGGATTTTTTGTTGTTGGTGATGATTCTGGCGGTGGCATTTTGTAGAACTTGGAGGGGTCTGATGTGGATTTCTGGTAGGCCGATGAGAAGGGAGTTGCAGTAGTCGAGTTTTGAGAGGATAATTGATTGAAGGACTGTTCGGAAGTCGTGCGCTTGGAGAAGGGGTTTAAGTTTTTTCAGGGTTTGGAGTTTGAAGAATCCATCCTTAATTGTATTGGAGATGTCGTTGAAAGTTGAGTTGGCTGTCAATTGTTACTCCTAGGTTTCTTGTGGATGGAGTGAGTGAGATTTGTGAGATCTGTGGCACTCCCGTGTTGATTGAGGTTCCTGGGTGGTTGGAGGGGGTGCACTTGAGGGGATAAGAGGGACGGTCATCGTGGATGTGAAGGATTTCTGTTTTGGCTTGATTGAGGCATAGTGATAGTTGGGATAGTAATTGGGACAGATTTGAGCTGAGGTTGTTCCATTTTTCCATGGTGAGTTGGATGGACTTGTTTATGGGGAGAAGTATTTGTATGTCGTCTGCATAGACGAAGTAGGTGAGGTTTGCATCTGAAAGGTATTTGCATAGTGGGAGGAGGTAAATGTTAAAGAGGGTTGAGGGAAAGGGAAGAACCCTGTGGGACCCCATGTGTGAGGGGCACTTGAGAGGATTTGGATGAGTTTGTCTTGACGATGTAGGATCTGTTTGAGAGGTAGGATTTGAACCATTTGATTGTGGTGTCTTGAAGACCAATTTCTTTAAGTCTGGCGAGGAGTGTTCTGTGATTGATGGTGTCAAAGGCGGCTGATATGTCAAGGAGTATCAGGAGGAACGATTTGCCTTTGTCACGGCCTCTGAGGATGGTATCAGTAAGGGAGAGGAGGAGGGCGTTTCCAACAGTGGCCAATCCAGGCCATAAGAACCTGGCAAGTACCCAAACACTAAGTCTATTCCATGTTACCATTGCTAATGTCAGTGGCTATTCTCTAAGTGAACTTAATAGCAGGTAATGGACTTCTCCTCCAAGAACTTATCCAATCCTTTTTTAAACACAGCTATACTAACTGCACTGACCACATCCCCTGGTAACAAATTCCAGAGTTTAATTGTGCGTTGAGTAAAAAAGAACTTTCTCCGATTAGTTTTAAATGTGCCCCATGCTAACTTCATGGAGTGCCCCCTAGTCTTTCTACTATCCGAAAGAGTAAATAGCCGGTTCACATCTACCCGTTCTAGACCTCTCATGATTTTAAACACCTCGATCATATCTCCCCTCAGTCGTCTCTTCTCCAAGCTGAAAAGTCCTAACCTCTTTAGTCTTTCCTCGTAGGGAAGCTGTTCCATTCCCCTTATCATTTTGGTAGCCCTTCTCTGTACCTTCTCCATCGCAATTATATCTTTTTTGAGATGCGGCGACCAGAATTGTACACAGTATTCAAGGTGTGGTCTCACCATGGAGCGATACAGAGTGATAGGAGTATACTACCGTCCACCTGGACAAAATGGTCAGACAGGTAATGAAATGCTAAGAAAAATCGGGGAAGTTAACCAATTTGGCAGTGCAATAATAATGGGAGATATCAATTACTCCAATATTGACTGGGTAAATATAACATCAGGACTTGCTAGAGACATAAAGTTCCTGGATGTAATAAAAGATTGCTTCATGGAGCAATTGGTTCAGGAACCAACAAGAGAGGGAGCTATTTTAGATTTAATTCTTAGTGGAACACAGGATTTGGTGAGGGAGGTAAAGGTAGTGGGGCCACTTGGCAATAGTGATCATAACATGATGAAATTTAAACTAATAATTGGAAGGGGGACAATAAGTAAATCTACTGCTCTAACACTACACTTTCAAAAACGAAACTTTGATAAAATAAGGAAAATAGTTAGAAAAAAGCAGAAAGGTGCAGCTGCAAAGGTTAAGTGTTCAACAGGCATGGACATTGTTTAAAAATGCAATCCTAGAGGCGCAGTCCAGATGTATTCCACGCATTAAGAAAGGTGGAAGGAAGGTAAAACGATTACCATCATGGTTAAAAGGTGAGGTGAAGGAGGCTATTTTATCCAAAAAAACAAACTTCAAAAATTGGAAGAAGGATCCATCTGAAGAAAATAGGATAAAACATAAGCATTGTTAAGTTAAGTGTAAAACATTGATAAGACAGGTGAAGAGAGAATTTGAAATGAAGTTTGCCATAGAGGCAAAAACGTATAATTAAAACTTTAAAAAACTATATCCGAAGCAAGAAACCTGTAAGGGAGTCGGTTGGATCATGAGATGATGGAGGGGTTAAAGGGGCTCTTAGGGAAGATAAGGCCATTACAGAAAGATAAATGAATTCTTTGCTTCCGTATTTACTAATGAGGATGTTGGGGAGATACCAGTTCCGGAGTGATGAGGGTGATGAGTCAGACGAACTGAACCAAATCATTGTGAACCTGGAAGATGTAGTAGGCCAGATTGACAAACTAAAGAGTAGCAAATCACCTGGACCAGATGGTATGCATCCTAGGGTACTGAAGGAACTAAAAAATGAAGTTTCTGATCTATTAGTTAAAATTTATAACCTATCATTTAAAATTATCCATTGTACCTGAAGACTGGAGGGTGGCCAATGTAACCCCAATATTTAAAAAGGGCTCCAGCGGCGATCTGGTTAACTATAGATTAATGAACCTAACTTCAGTGCTGGGAAAAATTGTAGAAACTATTCTAAAGATCAAAATCGTAGAGCATATAAAAAGACATGGTTTAATGGGACACAGTCAACATGGATTTACGCAAGGGAAGTCTTGCCTAACAAATCTGCTTCATTTTTTTGAAGGGGTTAATAAACATGTGGATAAAGATGAACCGGTAGATGTAGTGTATTTGGATTTTCAGAAGGCGTTTGACAAACTCCCTCATGAGAGACTTCTAAGAAAACTAAAAAGTCATGGGATAGGAGGAGATGTCCTTTCGTGGATTACAAACTGGTTAAAAGACAGGAAATAGAGTAGGATAAAATGGTCAATTTTTTCAGTGGAAAAGGGTAAACGGTGGAGTGCCTCAGGAATCTGTACTTGGACTGGTGCTTTTCAATATTTATATAAATGATCTGGAAAGGAATACGACGAGTGAGGTTATCAAATTTGGGGATGATACAAAATTATTCAAAGTAGTTAAATCACAAGTGGATTGTGATACATTACAGGAGGACCTTGCAAGACTGGAAGATTGGGCATCCAAATGGCAGATGAAATTTAATGTGGACAAGTGCAAGGTGTTACATATAGGGAAAAATAACCCTTGCTGTAGTTACACAATGTTAAATATTCCATATTAGGTTCCTTATTAGGAGTTACCACCCAGGAAAAAGATCTAGGCATCGTAGTGGATAATACTTTAAAATCGTCAGCTCAGTGTGCTGCAGCAGTCAAAAAAGCAAACAATGTTAGGAATTATTAGGAAGGGAATGGTTAATAACACAGAAAATGTCATAATGCCTCTGTATCGCTCCATGGTGAGACCGCACCTTGAATACTGTGTACAATTCTGGACGCCGCATCTCAAAAAAGATATAGTTGTGATGGAGAAGGTACAGAGAAGGGCAACCAAAATGATAAAGGGGGTGGAACAGCTCCCCTATGAGGAAAGGCTGAAGAGGTTAGGGCTGTTCAGCTTGGCGAAGAGAAGGCTGAGGGGGGGATATGATAGAGGTCTTTAAGATCATGAGAGGTCTTGAATGAGTAGATGTGAATCGGTTATTTACATTTTTGGATAATAAGACTAGGGGGCATTCCATGAAGTTAGCAAGTAGCACATTTAAGACTAATCGGAGAAAATTCTTTTTCACTCAACGCACAATTAAGCTTTTGAATTTATTGCCAGAGGATGTGGTTAGTGCAGTTAGTGCGGCTGGGTTTCTAAAAAGGTTTGGATAGATTAAATTAACTTATCACAACTATGGACAAGTTAAAGTAAACCAGAACAGTAATTAACATTTGTTTCCCCTATGTTTAACAGTTTGAACCTTTTTGAAACTCTGTTTTTCCCTTAACATGTAACCTTTATATTTTGTAAACTGTTATGATGGATTTATAATGATGAATTCAAATGCCAGTATATAAAACCCAATAAATAAATAAAATAAAAATAACTTCTTGGAGGGAGAAGTCCATTAACTGCTATTAATCAAGTTTACTTAGGGAATAGCCACTGCTATTAATTGCATCAGTAGAATGGGATCTTCTTGGCGTTTGGGCAATTGCCAGGTTCTTGTGGCCTGGTTTGGTCTCTGTTGGAAACAGGATGCTGGGCTTGATGGACCCTTGGTCTGACCCAGCATGGCAAGTTTTTATGTTCTTAAGAATATATTTTTGGAATGGAAAGCTCTACCTCTTTCAGTGATAGGTAGGGTGAACTTATCTAAAATGCTTATCTGGCCCCAGTGCTTATATATTTTGCAAAGTGTCTCCTTGTTGCTCCAGAGGAGAGATGTTAAACTAGTCTGTGTTCCCTGTACATACTGGATCATTCCAGACTCCTGGGTTATGCACCCATACCACTTGCTGGAAACAGAGCAAAACTTGACAGGCTCTGCCATATATACCAGGGTGCCGCCCACAGCCTGTCAATATTTCTCTGTTTCCAGCAGGTGGTACGGGTGCATAGCTCACAGCCTAGAAAAAAAAATAAATAAGGGGGAATAGTGAAGTTTGAGGACTAGATTTGGAGCTAGGGAGTCGGTGTTCTTTCTTCTTTGGCTTTTTGTCTTTTTCAATTAAGTTTACAAAAAAAAAAAACCTAGTCTTCTGTTTGTTATTCCCTCTCACAGGCTAGAGGAACAGTTTCTGCTCCCAGGGGGTTGTCAGGTCCTGAGAGGGCCATCCCCCCTGGTCGAGCAGAGCGCTGGGGCTAGGGGTTGAGGACCCTACTTGCGTAAGCCCAGCCGGGGTGATACCAGGGAGCCCGGCTCTCTCATCCCAGCCGACCCGTTCCAGCACTTGTCGGGGGACAGCGCTGATGAGGTTAAAAAAAACAAAACAAAAAAAACCCAAGATACTGTTTATTTCTTGTGGCGTCTCTCCGAGCAGTGCGGCGGCGATTTCCTCTGGTTTTACCCCCTCCCTCGTGGTGCTCGTTCCGGGGAATTTCACGGTTTTGCTTATCTGAGTCGGGCAGGCATGCCACGTGGCGCGGCCTGCGGGACCGGGAGCGCGCGCCTTTCCCGGGACGGGCTGTGCTCGGCCTGCATCCCGGGAGGCGAGGGGCGATTCGGTGGGTGCTGGTACAGAGGACGTCCGTAGCGATCGCGGTGGGATCACGATCCCCTCAGGTTTCTAAGCCGTCCAGGAGGAGCGGGGGAACTCCTGCCATTTTGCCGCCGGCACCTGTTAGTGCGGAGTCGACCGCGGAGGGGTCCAGGGATTCTCCCCCCTCCCCCCTCTCCCCACAGTGTCCAGCTTCTGGACCGACTTCCCCTGCAGCGGCTGCGGGAAAGGGAGCTGCGCGGGAGACTGACACAGATTCGGATGGCTCCTGCGCCTCTTTTTTGTTGGGTTTTATTCTTGCTATGCACAGGGCTTTTAAAGCCCGCAAGGTTCTCAAGAAGCACCCGTATCAGCCGTTGCCCCAGGGGTCCCTGCCCACGGCGCCCAAGGCTTGTTCACGGCCATACGACTTCGCCGGTCCTTCCAAGGCTAAGCGGCCGCTGCGGGCCTTTCCACCCAAAGAGGATACGGATTTCTCGGATGTCTCGGAGGAATTTGAGGATCAGGAGGAGCTCTCCCCGCCCTCGAGAGGGGCAGAGGGGGATGGCAGTCCCGCGCAAGGAGCGGCGCAACAAGGCCAGAACTCGGAAGGAGACGACCCGAGGGTGATACGTCTCTTCTGTCGCGATGAATTGGGCCCCCTTATTCCTGCCATTTTGGAGGAATTGGGGATTGCGACGCCTCCGGAGCAGTCCCGGATCGGCTCCATGGATCCAGTACTATTGGGCCTCAGTGGACCTCCTACCACTTTTCCCTTTCATTTTTCCTCGACTGATCTGCTCTTTCGAGAATGGGATACTCCGGATTTGGGTCTGAAGGTATCGAAGGCCATGGATAAGCTTTATCTCTTGCCAGAGGAGGCGCTGGAGGTCCTGAGGGTCCCAAAGGTGGACGCCTCTGTTTCGGCGGTGACAAAGCAGTCGACCATTCCAGTCACGGGTACCACAGAGCTGAAGGATCTTCAGGATCGGAAGTTGGAAATTCAGTTGAAGATTTTCGAAGTCTCTGCCCTGGGTGCCCGAGCTGCGATCTGCAGTAACTTCGCCTTGCGGGCCGGCCTGCGTTGGGTGCACCAGCTTCTGGCCAACGAGGGCCTATCAGAGGATGAAGCTCGGCAGGCCGGACGCCTGGAGGCGGTGGTAGCCTACAGTGCAGACGCCCTGCATGACCACTTCCGGACATTGGCTCTTTCCATGGTCTCCGCTGTTTCGGCCAGACGTCTCTTGTGGTTGAGGAACTGGTCGGCGGACGGGGCTTCTAAGTCTCGGCTGGGGTCCCTCCCCTTCAAGGGAAAATTGCTCTTTGGTAAGGAATTGGATGACATGATCCAGCTACTGGGCAAGAATAAAGGATACCGTCTGCCGGAGGACAGGTATAGGTCTAAGGGGTCCTTTTCGTCCCAATCCTGCTATCTGAGCAGTCGTAGGTCCCGGTCATCCCGTCCGGGTACCTCTTTGTCGTCTTCTTCCTTTCGCTCAGGAAGCGGGAGGCAGCATTCTCTGTCCTTTTGAGGTAGACGCTTCGGTAGACCCGCCTCCACCCACTTGGCAACGGTCCATCCCTCGGTCCCGAAGGTAGGGGGCAGGCTGTCCCTCTTCTACGAGGCTTGGACTGCAATCACGACAGACCAATGGGACTTCTCAGTGATAAAGACACGGCTACGCTTTAGATTTTGCTCGCCTTCCCCAGCACCGGTTTTTTCCCTCCCCCTGCGGAGTCTGTCAAGTGGGAAGCGGTGCGCCAGACGTTGGTCCGGTTGGTGGATCTGGGTGCCATCGCCCCCGTCCCCGCCTCGGAACAACGAAGAGAACACTACTCCATATACTTCATCGTTCCAAAGAAAGAGGGCTCTTTCCGACCCATTCTCGACGTGAAGGAGGTCAATCGGTGTCTCTGGGTCCCGTGATTCCGCATGGAGACTCTGAAGTTGGTGATTGCGTCCGTTCGACCGGGAGAATTCCTGGCGTCGCTGGATCTCACGGAGGCATATCTGCACATCGGGATTCGCAAGGAGCGTCAGAAATACCTTCGCTTCTTTGTGTTGGGGAAGCACTATCAGTTCCAGGCCTTCCTGTTTGGGCTAGCGACGGCCCCCAGAACTTTCACCAAGATACTGGTGGTGGTGGCGGCAGCCCAATTGCGCCGAGAGGGCCTGCTAGTCCATCCATACCTGGACGATTGGCTGATCCGCGCAAAGTCTGTGGAGTTGTGCAGGTCAGCGATTCAGCGGGTTTTGCAGCTGTTACACTCGCTCGGCTGGGTGGTCAACACAGCCAAGAGTCGTCTTCAACCCTCACAGTCTCCGGAATTTTTGGGAGCATTCTTCGACACACGGCAAGCAAAGGTTTTCCTCTCGGTAGACCGCTGCTGCAAGCTACAAGCTCAAGTCCGGGCTATTCTGCAGATGCAGCCGCCGACAGTCTGGGACTACTTGCAGTTGATTGGTTCCATGGCTTCTACGCTGGAATTGGTTCCGTGGGCTTTCGCGCACATGCGTCCCTTACAGTCGGCGTTACTCTCCCGTTACCTCTGACGGTTGCGGCCCGTTTCAGTCTGGATTGGTGGTTGGATCCGGGCAATCTTCTGCAGGGGGTCTCGATTGTGGCCCCGGACTGGACAGTGGTCACCACGGACGCGAGCCTCTCCGGCTGGGGGGCGGTATGCTTACGACAGTCCGTGCAAGGTCACTGGTCTGCGACAGTCGCGCTAGTCGATCAATCGGTTGGAGACCAGGGCGGTTCACCTGGCCTTGCTGGCTTTCCTACCATTAGTTCAGGGGAAATTGGTCAGGGTCCTGTCAGACAATGCGACCACAGTGGCTTATATCAATCGTCAGGGGGGGGACTCTGAGTCGCCCAGTGGCCTTGGAAGCCCGGTTGCTCTTCCAATGGGCGGAAAGGCACCTGATCAGCATCGCTGCGTCTCACATCGCAGGGGTAGACAACATACATGCGGACTTCCTGATTCGTCACCAGCTAGATCCAGGAGAGTGGGAGCTAGCGGACGATGTCTTCCAGCTCATCTGCGACAGGTGGGGACGACCGGCCATGGATCTGATGGCAACCTTTCAGAATGCCAAGGTGCCACGCTTCTTCACCTGTCGCAGGGAACCAGGTGTGGAGAGCGTGGATGCCCTGGCGCTCCCCTGGCCGACGTTAGTTCTTCTGTACGTCTTTCCCCCGTGGCCTCTCATAGGCAAGGTCCTGCGTCGCATAGAGGACCATCCCGCGGAGGTCATCCTGGTGGCCCCGAAAGCCGTGGTTCGCGGATCTCATCAATCTGACCTTGGAACCCCCGCTCCGTCTCCCGGCAGTTCCAGATCTTCTTCATCAGGGCCCCGTCTGTTTCGATCAGGCAGATCGCTTTTGTCTAACGGCATGGCTTTTGAAAGGCGCCGGTTGAAAGGCAAGGGTTATTCGGATGCGGTGGTGGCCACTCTTTTGCGGTCTCGCAAGGTGTCAACCTCTTTGTCCTACATGCGTGTATGGAAGGATTTTGAGTCCTGGTGTGTCTCCCGAGCGGTTCGACCTACCCAGGCTTCCATTCCAGACATATTAGCCTTCCTCCAGGAGGGCTTGGTCAAGGGGTCTGTCCTGGAATTCCTTGCGAGTATAGGTTGCTGCCCTTGGTTGTTTGCGCGGCGTAGTGGACGGTGGATCGTTGGCATCCCATCCTGATTTGATTAGATTCCTGAAGGGGGCGACACATTTACGTCCACCTCTGGTGTCCCCTTGTCCTTCCTGGAATTTAAATTTGGTGCTTAAGGCGCTGTGTGGGCCCCCGTTCAAACCTTTGAAGGGAGCTACGTTGAAGGACCTCACGTTGAAGGTGGTCTTTTTGGTGGCAATCACTTCCGCCAGAAGAGTTTCTGAGCTTCAGGCCTTATCCTGTCGGGAACCCTTCTTGCGGATCTTTGAGTCTGGTGTTACTCTCCGGACGGTTCCTTCTTTCGTCCCAAAGGTAGTGTCGGCCTTTCATCTGAACCAGTCTGTGGAGCTTCCGGCGTTCCCACAGCTCGAGCGATCAGATCTGTCCTCCAAGGACTTGAGGAAGTTGGACGTGCGTAGGGCCCTTGTACGCTATCTCGAGTTACCAATGGTTTCCGGGTTTCGGACCATCTTTGTGCTCTGGAAGGGTCCCAGGAAGGGGGACATGGCTTCCAAGACAACCATATCGCGCTGGTTGAAGGAAGCTATAAATTTGGCAAATCTCCTGAGGGGTCGACCGCTGCCTTTGGGGCTGAAAGTGCATTCCACGCACGCCCAGGCTGCGTCCTGGGCGGAGTCTCAACAGATCTCTCCTCTAGAGATTTGTAGGGCAGCAACTTGGAAATCGTTACACACCTTTGCGCGGCATTATCATCTAGATGTACAGGGTCCCAGAGAGGGAAATTTTGGAGCAGGCGTGTTGAGAGCGGGCCTCTCAGGTTCCCACCCTAAGTAATTAGCTCTGGTACATCCCAGGAGTCTGGACTGATCCGGTATGTACAGGGAAATGAAAATTTGGTCTTACCTCCGATAATTTTCATTCCTGTAGTACCCTAGGATCAGTCCAGAGTCCCGCCCTATGCTGCAGCACGTTTGGAGAGTCCGCTGTTATGGATAAACAAAGAAATGTTTGGCTCATGGCAACATTTTTTCAATCTGTTGTGATTCGTTTGTCTGGATCAGGTTCTTGTTGGGGGAAGTGACCCGAGGGTTCCCCGTTGCTCTTCATGTATATAGTTTAGTTTATATTGGGGAACCACACTGCTTTGACATGGCGTAATACTTGACAGGTTGTGGGCGGCACCCTGGTATATATGGCAGAGCCTGTCAAGTTTTGCTCTGTTTCCACCTGCTGGTGCGGAGGCATAACCCAGGAGTCTGGACTGATCCTAGGTACTACAGGAACAAAAATTATCGGAGGTAAGACCTAATTTTCATATGTTATCTCTTTTTGTCTGGCGTGGGAAATGAGCAAGGATTTCCATGATCCACTTGGTGGGTTCATGGGGGAATGGGGGTCCCTGATTTAGAAGAATATAATATGGCCTGTTTACTGCAGCACATGAAGGATTGGATATTTAATTCCTGGAGCTGGAGAGTGAACTGATTAAACCATTGCGTCCCTTGTATGTCCTACATGCTTGGATGGCTTGGTTGCCTCTCTATATGATGTCATTTTGCAGTGATAACATTGCATAAGGCGTGGGCATATCTTTGTCATAGATTGGGTCAGTGTCCGCTAGAATCTGTGTAACTTGGATTTTCTCCCAGGCATATACAGGGTATGGGTTTTTTTTTTTTTTTTTTATTAATGGGAGGCAAAGGATATAATCTTATTGCATGTGGTGGACTCTGAGGGTGCTATGTTGTCCTTTCATACTCTCTCTATGTGCTTTTCTCTCTCCCCTAAGTCCTTTTTTGCCTACCTTCAACTTCCGTAATGTTTGTACATAATGATGAAGTCTCACCTTGGTGATGGGCTCATAGATCAGCTGGAGGACTTTTTTCAAGTAGATAGGTGGGGTCAGATGGGAATTTCTCATCATTGTAAATCGCTCCTTAATTTTAAGGCTGAGATTTCAGGGTAGAATTATATGCTAGATGGAAGGCAGAGATACCTTCCTTGGCTGATTTTCTCTCCATCATGCCATAAAGTGTATACCTGAGTTGACGGAGGATGCAATATAAATTTTTACTCGGGGCATATTTATCTCCCTCTTGGCTGTACAGAGTGGGTTACTTAAACTCCGAGCTGTGTAGCAAGTGTCAGACATTTAGGGGCATGGTTTTTGGAATTGTCCAGCTATTTGAACTTTTTGGGATAAGATTCGAAGATATCTGTCCCTGTTGCTGGGTCTTTCACCCTGAAGGTGTTCTTTTTGATGTAGTCTTGTTTTTTCAGATACGGGAGAGGGATAAGTGTTTACGAACAAGGCCATTCTTTTGCACGGACATGAGAAAGACACCCCCCTCCAAGTATCTGATTTTGGAGGAATAAACTGCATGCATTAATGCAGAATCAGACTAGCTCGCGCTCGTTCAAATCGAAATGTACCTTCCTCAGTATTTGGTCCCAGAAAACAACAGGGAAGCTGAATCAACATAGCAGCAAAGCAACCAGAACAAAATTAGATTGGTGTCAGGAAATACATTGGTTTTTACATTTAATTAAAGTATTTCCTGACACCAATCTAATTTTGTTCTGGTTGCCTTCCTTAGTATTTGGCAGACTTATTTGCAAAGATTGTCCCCTAGGGAAAGAAGTGAGCTTATCAACTACCCCTGAATGTGTATGTCCAGTTTTACAAGAGGTTTTATCCTGTATTTTTTTTCTTTCCCTTGTTAGTTCTCACTTGGGAAGGGGGGATGGTTCTGTGGGAGAAAGTATATATAAAAATGGTTTAATTGCATATGTGGCTGAGTTTTGGTTTAATTTGGCATGCTTACAGAGTCCTGTATGTCAAATGTATGTGATATTTCTGGTTTTCAATAAACAGTTTTACATAATAAATAAAGCAAAGAACTAAATCATGGGATTTTCATGAGAGGTCGCTAACCTGTATGCACATTGTGTGTGCAGAATTCCCTGCTGTGTCAGTAGAAATGTATGTGCACAGAACTGCAGGTTAAACTGGGCCCTCTGCCACGCACACCTTATATCGCCTAGCAAAGGGGGTTATATGGACGTAAGTGCAGGAAAATGAGTCATGCAGCTGAAATTTGAATAGACTGTAGTGACGCGCAGTGGTTTAGTGGGAGACTTTTGAGAAGGGGAATGCAGCAGTCTAAGTGAGAAGTGATGAGAGAGCAGGTAAAGTTTGTTAGTGTGTTCAGAAAGGAAGAGATGGATGTGGGTACAGAAGAAAAAAATTGAAAATGACCTCAAGGTAATGGACTGAGGGGAGTGGGAGGATGACCATATTATTCACATAGGTAAAAAAAAACAAACCAGGGGGATGTGGCTTTGAGAGGAAAGATAAGTTGTGTCAGGACATCCAGACAGCTATGTTGGGCAAGGAGTTTGAGATTTGGGAATAGATTCTGGGTTAAAGTTCTCGGAGACACAGATCTGGCACAAATGCAGCCCAAAGAGTAGCACTTTGATGCAGCTTCCTCTTCCTGGTACGGGTCTTAGTTAATAAGATGCCTTATCTTTTCTTCCTCCCTTGCAGATGAGTCGGATTATTCTTCAGAGACAGGATCCCCACCCTCTGCATCCATGACTGTTGTATCCAGGTGAGGCAGAGGAGTTTGCCCAGAAATGATATATGATAAGGATAGAGGGACTATCTGCTCATGAAGGCCTGGGGCTACATGCCTGACAATAACAACTAGTATCTTTGTTTTATTTATGATGGGGGCTGAAAGTATTCATTGGCTACTCTTTAGTATGTCAGGAGACAAGTTAATTGTGGAATTGATTTCCTACTGAAAAGTACTTAGCTCTATTGTTTTGTCAAAGATGCCTTGTTTGTTTGGATCTTCTGCAGTGTTTTACCTTTCTGCTTTCCCCAGAGAATGTGACAATTTGGTCCCAGTGTCAAAGCATGAAGAGAAGATCATTAAACCAGCTCTTTCTCTGAGTATGTTCCCTAATGTGCCTCCCACTCTCTATTTTGGAACACGGGATGAAACAGGTAAGACTAGTACTAGGTGTGCCACATGGTATGTCTTGTAAGATGTGTGTTAGGGCCTAATGATAGTGAATGTTTGTGAGCATGCTTTAGAGGGAGTGTGTAAGACTGGAGTTGGATTTTGGTGTGTGAAGCAGCTAAACTAAGATGGAGCTGCGGAGAGAGGGCGCTAAGGGCCCATTGAAGAAGGCAAAATTCCTTTTGCACAGCTCTGAGAAATGGGAACCTCTACACTCACCATGTCTGTCTCCAGAGATCCAGTGCTTAGCTGTTAGGATACCATGAGAAGCTCTGAGTCCTTGTCACATTGCTTCGTCATTTTCAGATTGCTAGACAGTATCACCCCAAGGTCTCTCTTGTTCTGTGCACAACAGCCCTTCACCCCCCATCTCATAGAAACATAGAAATGAAATGACGGCAGGAGAAGACCAAACGGCCCATCCAGTCTGCCCAGCAAGCTACGCACTTTATCCATTTTTTATTTCCCTTTTTCTCTCTCCCACCTGTTACTATTGGCTTCCAGTACCCTCCAGCCCTAATTCCCCTTCACCCCACCACAATTTCCCTCCACCCCATCACCAATGTAGAGAGCAGTGCCGTATCTGCATCCAAGTGAACATCCAGCTCAATTAGGGGTAGCAACCACTGTAACAAGCAGGCCACACCCCTGCCCCATACTCTTACCCACCCCTGTTTTTTTTTTTTGGAGATGGCAGCCCTTCATCCTTCCGCTCCGTGAAGGTGGAACTCCAACCACTGGCATCCCGCTCCGTGAATGCCTCTGTGGCTACTGCCGCTCCGTGCAGTGTTTTGCTGCCTCCTCTTTATTCACGCCCTCTAGACTTGATGGATCCACAGTGTTTATCCCACACCCCTTTGAAGTCCTTCACAGTTTTAGACTTCACCACTTCCCCCGGAAGGGCTTTCCAGGCATCCACCACCCTTTCCGTGAAGAAATACTTCCTGACATTGGTTCTTAGTCTTCCTCCCTGGAGCCTCAGCTCGTGACCTCTGGTTCTGCTGATTTTTTTCTGATGGAAAAGGTTTGTCGTTGTCTTTGGATCATTAAAGTTTTTCAAGTATCTGAAAGTCTGAATCATATCACCCCTGCTCCTCCTTTCCTCCAGGGAGTACATATTTAGATTCTTCAATCTTTCCTCGTATGTCATCCGATGAAGACCCTCCACCTTCCTGGTTGCCCTTCTCTGTACCGCTTCCATCTTGTCTCTGTCTCTTTGTAGATACGGTCTCCAGAACTGAACACAGTACTCCAGGTGAGGCCTCACCAAGGACCTGCACAAGGGGATAATCACTTCCCTTTTCTTACTCGATATTCCTCTCTCTATGCAGCCCAGCATTCTTCTGGCTTTTGCTATCGCCTTGTCGCATTGTTTCGCAGACTTCATATCATTAGACACTATCTTATTTACTTAGACCAAATTTTCTGTTTTTTGTTCCAAGATTTGTTCCATGTAAACTGCCACCCGGCAGTAGTTATTACTGTTAACTGTGAACCAGAGTGATATGTATTGTATACAGGAACTCCGGTATATAAAAATCATAAATAAATAAATAAAATCACCCCAAGGTCTCTCTCCTGCTCCGTGCACATCAGCCCCCATCGAATACAGTTCATTCGGATTTCCACTCCCCATATGCATGACTTTGCACTTCTTGGCATTGAATCTCAGCTGCCATATCTTCGACCACTCTTCCAGTTTCCTTAAATCCCGTCTCATTCTCTCCACTCCTTCCGGCGTGTCCACTCTGTTGCAGATCTTAGTGTCATCCGCAAAAAGACAAACCTTACCTTCTATCCCGTCCGCAATGTCGCTCACAAAGATATTGAACAGGACCTGTCCCAACACCGATCCTTGCGGTACACCACTTAAAACCGCTCTCTCTTCAGAGAAAGTTCCATTTATCATCACACATTGTCTTCTGTCCGTCAACCAGTTTGCAATCCAGGTCACCACCTCGGCACTCACTCCTAAGCTTCTCGTTTTATTCACCAGTCTCCTGTGCGGAACCGTATCAAAAGCTTTGCTGAAATCCAAGTAGATGACATTGAGCGCTCTTCCTCGATCCAATTTCTTGGTTACCCAGTCAAAAAAGTCGATCAGATTTGTCTGACAGGATCTTCCCCTGGTGAATCCATGCTGCCTCTGGTCCATCAATTCTCCGGACTGTAGATAGTTCACTATTCTCTCTTTCAACAGTGACTCCATTACTTTTCCCACCACCAAAGTGAGGCTAACCGGTCTGTAGTTACCAGCCTCCTCTCTGTTCCCACTCTTGTGAAGCGGGACCACCACTGCTCTTCTCCAATCACTCGGCACCACTCCCGTTTCTAGGGATCTATTGAACAGGTCACACATCGGACCCGCCAGCACATCTCTGAGCTCCCTCAGTATCCTGGGATGAACCTCATCAGGTCCCATGGCTTTGTCCACTTTCAGATTCTTTAGCTCTTCCCATACATTTTCTACTGAAAGTATTTTCATCTATTCCATTTCCCTCCAGTTTCTTGTTGTAGAGAGATGGTCCTTCTCCAGGGTCTTCTTTAGTGAACACAGAGCTGAAGTATTCGTTTAATATTTCTGCCATTTCTTCATCTCTCTCCACACATTGATCATTTCCACCTTTCAATTTCACTATACCACTTTGGACTTTTCTCTTTTCGCTGATGTATCTGAAAAATGTTTTGTCACCATTTTTTTATCTCCTTGGCAATCCTCTCTTCCGCTTGACTTTTTGCCAACTTGATTAATTTCTTTGTCTCCCTCAGTTGAATCAAATATTCTTCTTTGTGCTCCTCCCTTTGGGATCTTTTATATTTCTTGAATGCTGTTCTTTTAGCTTTAATTTTGTCAGCCACTTCCTTTGAGAACCAGATAGGTTTCAATTTTCTTTTGCTTTTCTTTACGTTTCTAACATATAGAGCAGTTGCCTTGGTGATTGCTCCTTTTAGATTGGACCACTGTTGATCCACATCTCTCTCGTTCTCCCATCCTTTTAGTTCTTCCTCTAGGTACTTCCCCATTTCCTCAAAGTCCGTGTTTTTGAACTGTAAAACTCGGGTCTTTGTGGTTCTTTTCCATATTCTTTTAGTGATATTAAACCATACCGTTTGATGATCACTGGTGCTGAGGTGGGCGCCCACCTGGACATCAGAGACGTTATCTCCATTAGTGAGCACTAAGTCGAGTATAGTTCCTTCTCTCGTGGGTTCCATTACCATTTGTTTGAACAAAGTTACTTGCATGGCATCCACTATCGCTCTACTATTTTTAGATTCTGCAGATGGGATTTTCCAGTCTACATCTGGCATATTAAAGTCACCAACGATCACCACTTCTCCCTTCTTACCTATCTTATGGATGTCTTCAACCAGATCTCTGTCCAGCTCTTCCTTTTGATTTGGAGGCCTGTAAACCACTCTAATATAAATGGACGCTCCGTCATCTTTTTTTAGGTCGACCCATAGTGCTTCTTCCTTGCCCCAACTTCCTTGCAGCTCAGATGCTTGGATATTGTTTCTGACATAAAGAGCCACGCCTCCCCCTTTTCTATCCTCTCTGTCCTTCCTTAACAAGTTGTAGCCTGGTATTGCTGTATCCCAATCATGAGATTCTGTGAACCATGTCTCTGTGATAGCAACAATGTCCAATTCTGCCTCCGTCATTAGGGCCTGCAGATCTGGGATTTTATTTCCCAAACTATGAGCATTTGTGGTCATAGCTTTCCAGGTACTCTCTTTAAGGTTATTGCTTTTCCTGGACTCCTTATGAGACTTTAGTTGAGATTTGTTATTCACTTCACTCTTTCCTTTTGCAGTTGTGCCACTGTTGACAGAGTTATCCATCTCAATTAGATTTTTCTTTTGGTTATGGATCTTGAAATTCTGCATGCATTGGGGTTTTTTTTTCCCTTTTCTGGTAACACTTCAATGTTTTTCTCAAGAACTTCTTCAGTTTTTAATATAGAGAAGGCTTTTTGTTCTTTTTGCATTTGGTACAGTGTGTGTCTCCTCATCACAGGTCTAATTCTACCAGAGCCCAGTGTAATCCTGGTTTTTAATGAATTCCTTAATGACCTGTTTGAGTGGGGGGGTATACCTGTTGGCTGCCCATCTGTCAAGAATGGGTGACTGTGTGTCCTGCCTGAGCCTAATGAATCTCTTTTTCTTGACTCCTGGTTTTTCTGTGGTATTGGGGAATTATTTTCTGAGTAATGCAATGTGGGTGTAATTCTTGTAATTGAAGCTAATTGAGCTTTAACCTCAGTCAGCTCCTTTTTCAAGGAAGAGAGTTGTGCACAAATTGGGCAAGCTCTAAGTTTCCAGATGCTTTCCCTCAGAATAAAGGCTCCACAGCAGTTACATTGGATAGTCCTCATTTTGGTAAATTTTTGGATTGGTATTTCCTTTACTGTTAACAATTTACTAATTTATCTTGTTGCTAATGTTAAGTAAGGCAGTCTATATTAGAAAACAAACCCCAGGGGTGGGAGGGAGTCAAACAGTTTAACCTGGGACAAGCTGGGTAAAGCAGGGCACTTCCTGGAACGTTAATAGTCCTTTATCTATTAAATGATCCCTCAGCACTTATGTGCCAATATTAAACAGAATATTAAAGACAGCTCTACAATAAGAGAAATGCAGGCATACTGAATCTTAAAGCAAACAAATTATCAAACAGCCAGACCAATAATATACTCCAGCCTGTGCACTGGCCACAATGGCTCTCCTGCTTCACTAAGTTTACCTCCCCCCAAGGTCTGAGACACACCCAATCCAGTTGGATCAGGTCTCTTCTAGAAGTTTGTCTATCCTTTTTTGTCAATTTTTTTAAAACAGTCTTTATGTCCCAATATTAAGATTTAAACAGATTATTTGTACCAGCTAACTGCAAAAGAGAAATAGATTTAAAGCTGGAGTGTTTTTTGTTGTTTCTTTTCTTATTTATTTATTTATTATTTATTTATAGATTTTTCTATACCGGGGTACGTAAATAACATCACCTCGGTTTACATTAAAACAGTAATTCAGCATTGCGCTTTACAATATAACAAGGTAACAAAACGAAAACAATACAGTATATAACTTTGTATTAATAGAATATAAGCAATATATGAGAGATTGTGGCAGGAAGAGTAGATGATGATTCAGATCATTGATAGTAGGCTTTTTTAAATAGCCAGGTTTTAAGGTTTTGTTTAAACTTTTTGTGACAGAGTTCCTGGCGTAATTCGGAGGGCATGGTGTTCCATATAGTTGATCCAGCAATGATGAAAGATCGTTCTTTTGTACTAGAGAGTTTAGTCAGATTGGGTGCTGGGATATTTAGTTTGGCTAAATTCTGGAATCTCGTTGGGCGGGAAGACGTTTTGAATTGTAGTTGATCTGTGAACCAGAGCATTTCTCTGTTTTGAATGGCTTTGTGTATCAGCGACATAGATTTATAAATTATCCTGTAAGCCACGGGTAGCCAGTGCAAAGACTGAAGAGCTGGAGTGATGTGATCATGGCGGCTTGTGTCGGTGATAATGCGGGCAGCTGCATTTTGCAGCATTTGCAAAGGTTGAATGGTGGCTTTGGGTAGACCCAGTAAACAGAGCATTGCAGTAATCAATCTTAACTCTATAGCAGAGCAACCAAACAGCAAATTAATTTACTAGAATAATATCTTACTATAAAGAAATGAAAACACAGACAGGAATTATTCACAGAAGCCTTCTACAAAACTTGTAAGTAATAAGCAAGAAAACTTAGCCACAATGCAAATTCAGTTCTACAAAGAGAAATCTGCTCCAGCCTGTGCACTGGCAACATACAACGTTTTTGGATTACCACACCATAGATGTATGACGCTGTACTTCTTGGCATTGAATCCCACCATTCAAGCTTCCTTAAATTCCCATCTCATTCTCTCTACTCCTTCTGTGTCCACTGTGTTGCAGATTTTAGTATCATCCGCAAATAGACAAACTTTACCTTCTATCCCTTCCCCTATGTCGCTCACAAAGATATTGAACAGAACCTGTCCCAACACCGATCCCTGTGGCACTCCACTTAACATAGTTTTCTCTTTAGAGCAGGTTCCATTTACCATCACATGATTCACCATTATCTTCTATCCGTCAATCAGTTTGTAATCCACACCACCACCTTGGCGCTCACTCTCAGGCTTCTCATTTTATTCATGAGTCTTCTATGTGGGACCATATCAAAAGCTTTACTAAAATCAAGTAAATCACATCGAGCGCTCTTCCCTGATCCAATTCTCTAGTCACCCAGTCAAAAAAAATCAGTCATATTTGGCTGACAGGGCCTTCCCCTGGAAAATCCATTCTGTCTCGGATCAAGAAACTCTCCGGATTGTAGATAGTTCACTATCCTTTCTTTCAGCAGAGTCTCCATTAATTTTCCCACCACCGAGGTGAGGCTAACTGGCCTGTAGATTCCCGCCTCCTCTCTGCTCCCACTCTTGTGAAGCAGGACCACCACCGCTCTTCTCCAATCACTCAGCACCACTCCCATTTCCAAGGATCTATTGAACAGGTCACACAGCAGAGCCGCCAGCACATCTCTGAGCTCCCTCAGTATCCTGGGATGAACCTCATCAGGCCCCATGGCTTTGTCCACTTTGTTTTCCTAGCTCGTCCCATACATTCTCTTCTGTAAACGGAGTTTCGTCTGCTCCACCCCTTTCCACAGTCTTGTTAATTAGCAACAGTTCTTCTCCAGGGTCGTCTTTAGTGAACACCGAACTAAAGTATTTGTTTAATATTTCCACCATTTCTTTGTCTCTTTCCATACATTGATCTTGGCCACCTTTCAATTTCACTATACCACTTTGGACCTTTATCCTTTCTCTGATGTATCTAAAGAATGTTTTGTCATCTTGCTTTTTACCTCTTTGGCAATCCTTTCTTCTGCCAGACTTTTTGCTTTCCTGATTATTTTCTTCATCGTCCTAAGTTTTACTAGATATTCTTCCCTGTGTTCCTCTTTTTTGGGATCCTTTAGAATTATTGAATGCTGCTTTTTATTTTTTTGCTTTTATTATGTCAGTCACCTTTTGAGAAACAGATTGGTTTCTTAATTCTCTTACTTTTGTTTACTTTTCTAACATATAGATTTGTTGCTTTTGTGACTGCTCCCTTTAGTTTTGTCCACTGTTGTTCCACCTCTCCCATTTTCTCCCACTCTTCTGGTTCTGCCTTCTAGGTATGTCCCCATTTTGACACAGTCTGTATTTTTAAAGTCAAAACTTGGGTGGTCTTGTGACTTCACTGTATCCTGTTTGTGATGTCAAACCATGCTGTTTGATGATCACTGATGCTGAGGTGGGCACCTACCCAGACATTTTCAACATTATCCCTGTTAGTGAGTACTAGGTCGAGTATAACTACCTCCCTCATGGGTTCCATTACAATTTGTTTAAAGAGAGCCCCTTGCAGGGCATCCGCTATCTCTTCTTCTGCTCGTTTCCAGGGAAGGGATTTTCCAGTCTGTTAGGCAGGTTAAAGTCTCCAGCAATCAACACTTCTCCCTTCTTTCCTACCTTTTAGATATCTTTGACCAGATCTCTGTCTAGTTCTTCCAATTGAGTCAGAGGCCTGTAAACCACACCAGTAAAAATGGATGTACCATCATCTTTTTTTAGGATGGCCCATGATGCTTCTTCTCTACCCCACATTCCTATCGGGTCAGTAGCTTAAATATTGTTTTGACATAAAGAGCTGCTCCTCCCCCTTTTCTGTCTTCTCTGTCCTCTCTGTCCTTCCTTAACAAGTTATAGCCCGGTATGGCTGTATCCCAATCATGAGAATCCGTGAGCCATGTCTCCCTAACAGCAACTGTGTCCAAGTCCGCCTTTACCATTAGGGCCTGCAGGTCAGAGATTTTATTGCCCAAACTGAGCATTTGTAGTCATAGCTTTCCAGTTTTTCTCCTTTGATTTGTAGAAATTCCTAGGTACCTTTTTTGGGCTGATTGATTTTATCTTCTCCTCCCATATCCTGTATTGCTTTGGAGGTGATGTGCCAAATTCATTGGCCATTTCCTGCCACCCCCATTGTCAACTGCCACCAGTCTTACCAGTATAATAGTGCAGACCTCTGATTACACCAAATCGTTCCCATTAGAATATATATAAATCTCAAATCGAAAAAGAGATGTTATGAGACTTAATAACTTTGATCAATTGGTATAGAGTCCAATAGGATAAACATCCTGCATGAGACTAAATACAACATTGAATCTTTATGGGTAGAAATCCCTTGTGTGTCGGGGAAGACTATAGTGATAGGGGTATGCTACCGTCCACCTGGTCAAGATGGTGAGACGGACAGTGAAATGCTAAGAGAAATTAGGGAAGCTAACCAAATTGGTAGTGCAGTAATAATGGGAGACTTCAATTACCCCAATATTGACTGGGTAAATGTAACATCGGGTCACGCTAGAGAGATAACGTTCCTGGATGGAATAAATGATAGCTTTATGGAGCAATTGGTTCAGGAACCGACGAGAGAGGGAGCAATTTTAGATCTGATTCTCAGTGGAGCACAGGACTTGGTGAGAGAGGTAAAGGTGGTGGGGCCGCTTGGCAATAGTGATCATAATATGATCAAATTTGATTTAATGACTGGAAGAGGAACCGTGTGCAAATCCACAGCTCTCGTGCTAAACTTTCAAAAGGGAAACTTTGATAAAATGAGAAAAATTGTTAGAAAAACACTGAAAGGAGCAGCTACAAAAGTAAAAAATGTGCAAGAGGCGTGGTCATTGTTAAAAAAAAAAAATACCATTATAAAAGCACAGTCCAGATGTATTCCACACATTAAGAAAGGTGGAAAGAAGGCAAAACGATTACCGGCATGGTTAAAAGGGGAGGTGAAAGAAGCTATTTTAGCCAAAAGATCTTCATTCAAAAATTGGAAGAAGGATCCAATAGAAGAAAATAGGATAAAGCATAAACATTGGCAAGTTAAATGTAAAACATTGATAAGACAGGCTAAGAGAGAATTTGAAAAGAAGTTGGCTGTAGAGGCAAAAACTCACAGTAAAAACTTTTTTAAATATATCCGAAGCAGAAAGCCTGTGAGGGAGTCAGTTGGACCGTTAGATGATCGAGGGGTTAAAGGGGCACTTAAAGAAGATAAGGCCATCGCGGAAAGATTAAATGATTTCTTTGCTTCGGTGTTTACTGAAGAGGATGTTGGGGAGGTACCCGTAATGGAGAAGGTTTTCATGGGTAATGATTCAGATGGACTGAATCAAATCACTGTGAACCTAGAAGATGTGGTAGGCCTGATTGACAAACTGAAGAGTAGTAAATCACCCAGACCGGATGGTATACACCCCAGAGTTCTGAAGGAACTAAAAAATGAAATTTCAGACCTATTAGTAAAAATTTGTAACTTATCATTAAAATCATCCATTGTACCTGAAGACTGGAGGAGAGCAAATGTAACCTCAATATTTTAAAAAGGGCTCCAGGGGCGATCCAGGAAACTACAGACCGGTTAGCCTGACTTCAGTGCCAGGAAAAATAGTGGAAAGTGTTCTAAACATCAAAATCACAGAACATATAGAAAGACATGGTTTAATGGAACAAAGTCAGCATGGCTTTACCCAGGGCAAGTCTTGCCTCACAAATCTGCTTCACTTTTTTGAAGGAGTTAATAAACATGTGGATAAAGGTGAACCGGTAGATGTAGTGCACTTGGATTTTCAGAAGGCGTTTGACAAAGTTCCTCATGAGAGGCTTCTAGGAAAAGTAAAAAGTCATGGGATAGGTGGCAATGTCCTTTCATGGATTGCAAACTGGCTAAAAGACAGGAAACAGAGAGTAGGATTAAATGGGTAATTTTCTCAGTGGAAGGGAGTGGACAGTGGAGTGCCTCAGGGATCTGTATTGGGACCCTTACTTTTCAATATATTTATAAATGATCTGGAAAGAAATACGACGAGTGAGATAATCAAATTTGCAGATGACACAAAATTGTTCAGAGTAGTTAAATCACAAGCAGATTGTGATAAATTGCAGGAAGACCTTGTGAGACTGGAAAATTGGGCATCCAAATGGCAGATGAAATTTAATGTGGATAAGTGCAAGGTGATGCATATAGGGAAAAATAACCCATGCTATAATTACACAATGTTGGGTTCCATATTAGGTGCTACAACCCAAGAAGAGATCTAGGTGTCATAGTGGATAACACATTGAAATCGTCGGTTCAGTGTGCTGCGGCAGTCAAAAAAGCAAACAGAATGTTGGGAATTATAAGGAAGGGAATGATGAATAAAATGGAAAATGTCATAATGCCTCTGTATCGCTCCATGGTGAGACCGCACCTTGAATACTGTGTACAATTCTGGTTGCCGCATCTCAAAAAAGATATAATTGCGATGGAGAAGGTACAGAGAAGGGCTACCAAAATGATAAGGGGAATGGAACAACTTCCCTATGAGGAAAGACTAAAGAGGCTAGGACTTTTCAGCTTGGAGAAGAGACGACTGAGGGGGGGATATGATAGAGGTGTTTAAAATCATGAGAGGTCTAGAACGGGTAGATGTGAATCGGTTATTTACTCTTTCTGATAGTAGAAAGACTAGGGGGCACTCCATGAAGTTAGCATGTGGCACATTTAAAACTAATCGGAGAAAGTTCTTTTTTACTCAACGCACAATTAAACTCTAGAATTTGTTACCAGAGGATGTGGTCAGTGCAGTTAGTATAGCTGTGTTTAAAAAAGGATTGGATAAGTTCTTGGAGGAGAAGTCCATTACTTGCTATTAAGTTCACTTAGAGAATAGCCACTGCCATTAGCAATGGTAACATGGAATAGACTTAGTTTTTGGGTACTTGCCAGGTTCTTATGGCCTGGTTGGCCACTGTTGGAAACAGGATGATGGGCTTGATGGACCCTTGGTCTGACCCAGTATGGCATTTTCTTATGTTCTTATGTTCCACCTCCTTTCAGGTTACTATGTGACATATTAACATATAAACCTGGTGGCAGTTGATTAAACATTAGCTGCTAGTTTCAAGTTCAACTGCAGTCGACTGTCTCTGGCTCCGCCATAAACGTCAATCAATATCCTAAAGATTCATGCCTCAGATGACAAGATAGGTATTGTGACAGATCAAAAAAAAGAAAAATAAGCTTGTTCTGGAGGCCGTATCCAGTTCCTCATTAGATTTTTCGTGACAGCTTTCTCATTCCCCAGCAATAGGTAATTCCTCCACAAATTTTTGTGCATCTGCCACAGATTCAAAAAGATTTACCTTGTTATGCTAAACTTATAGCCTTGCCGGATACAACAATGCAAATTGGATCTGTTTTTTCACAAATGCCGAGCAGACTGTTGCAAACGTCTTCCTTCTGGAGGAGACCTGTGGAGAAAAATCCTGGAGTAGTAAAAGGCGCTGATCACATAATCGGAGTGCTTTATTTTTATGATACGGGTGCATGATCTCTACTTTTTTGTGCAAAATTCAGTAATTTATAGATCACCATGCTAGGCCTAGTTCTTTCTGCCGCGATTCCACCCAGCCTATGCGCACGTTCAATGAAGAGGCCTGCTTTCTGTTGGAAGGCCCAACTCTTTCACTAGCCCTTTTTTCAGCATTGATTTCAGTTGTCTCTTTTCCACCAATTTAGGAATGCTTACTGCTTTCAGGTTATTTCGCCGTGAGTGGTTCCATAAATCTTCAGTCTTTTCAGATTGATGGAGTACCAGTTTTTCCAAGCTATGTATCTTCACCGCAGCTGCCATGGAGTCGTCATCCACCACGTTGACTCTCCCTTCCACCACATCTAGACATGAGCCAAAATCAGCGATTATGGTGTGCGCCTCTGCATTCTGAGCAGATATGGCATCCAGTTTACTGCTCAGCACCGCCACTACCACTTCAGTAAGTGCCGTGATGTTTGCGTCTTTTACCATTAGTGGCAAAGTATATTTTTTTCTTGTGGCGGCCATTTTTGAGTCAGACAGGTGCGGTTTCTCCTTCTCTCTTTTGGTGAATCTAGTGGACATTACCTTGGGAATTCGGGTTATAAATCTGTATACTATTTAGCTGCTGTTTTGTAAGTTCTTGTCCAGAAAGGAGTGAAATTAACTGCGATGGGACACTATTTTCTGAGGATGATGCCGAGAGCCCAAGATCAGACATCTGTGTTCACTGCATCACGTGATCCTCCTAGGTCTCAGTTTTTTATGTATGCTATGTGCAGTTCATTATTCCAGTATACAACTATTTTGATCATGCTCTTAAAACTTTGAATATCTATTTCCCTGTACGTACCCAAATCAGTCCATATTCCTGGTTTTGCCTCCCTTCCAGCAGATAGAGAAAATTTCAAAGGCACCGCCTCTTAATCCGGTGTGCCTTCTGCATCTCCTCAGTATTTCTCTGTCTCCAGCAGATGGAGGTGGTGCAAAACCTGCGGTTCTGTACCAGACTTAAGAGGACTTGGATGTTTTGGAACGTTTTGAGACTTTCCTCCCAGGAGTGTGGCAGGTTCTGGTGGGGGCCTTCCCTCCTGGTAGTAGGATAGGACAAGCAGGGATTGGGGACCTTAAACTGCTCTTTGTCACGACGGGGTGAAAGCTGGTGGTCCAGTTCCCTCCCTTTCAGCAAGGATCGTGGGAAGCCTCTGCCACCCTTTTTTCAGGAAAGTAAATTTTTTCTTTTTTTCTAGTGTAAAAACAAAAAGTGATTTTTTTTTTCTTTCATTCTCCCTATCGCTGGGGGCAGACAGAGGCAGGTCATTCTAGGTGAATCATTCTCACAACTCCTGATCCCGTCTATTTGCCGTGCACTGCGCGGTCTGAATCGCACCGGGCCATGCTGCGTGCGAGCCGCTGCTCCACATGTGGGGAGCATTGCTCGCGGCTCTCCAAGGCCGGCTGATGCTCCTGCTTTCTCTCTGGTGGGGAGGATACCTCAAGGGAGACTGTGGTGGCATCATTTAAGCAGCATGGGCCTGGTTGGTTGCTGGTTGCTTTAATAGAAACGGCTGACCCGTTCCTGCTAAACGCGGGAGAGGTGGCCATTTTGAAAACTTTCACCGCTGCAGAGGAGAGAGCGGCAGGGAGAGGGGATCTCCCGCCAGCACTGTCACCAGCCGATTCTAGCCCCGCTGAGGCCTAGGGGGGATCCTGCTCCCTTGGAGGAGTAATTTATGGTCCTTATCCCTTTTCTCCAGACTTTATCCTCTTAATGCCAAAGCATATCTGGCCAGCAAAATCAAGAGGAGCTTCTACTCCAGGTGCAGGCCTTCTGAGGGCCTGCCCAGAAAGGTGCCCAGGTGGTCAGAGGCTCTGGGGGCTACAAAGATCCGTAAGGTCAGTGGTCTAGCTGGGCTGTGTGCCACAGATGACTTTTCCTCTGAGGAATCCGACCAGGGGATGCCCTCTGGGGATGGCCCTCTCAATGTTCCTCCGCCCAACAGTGGGAGAGGAGAAGGAATATGGGAAGATTCCATCTATGGAAGGGGATGATCCTAAGGTCATTTGCCTGTTTCAAAGGGAGGAGCTGGATCTTATGATCATGCACGTCCTAGCGGAGTTAGAAATAGCGGTGCCGCATGAGGAGCCAGACCAGGACACGGTGGATTGAGGCATGGCTGGTTTACGGGGCCTGGCCAGGACTTTTCCTTTGCATAGAATGGTTAAATAATTGGTGGTCAGGGAGAGACTGGCCTTAAAATGAGTAGGGCTATGGATAAGCTTTATCCCTTGCCCAAGGAGACTTTGGAGCTCTTGAGGGTGCCGAAGGTGGATGCTTCGGTGTCGGCTGTCACAAAGAGAACCACCATTCCAGTAGCTGGTGCAGCAGCTCTGAAGCTGCTGCACCAGCATCCTCTCCTTTTTCCTTCACTGCTCCACCTCCCCCCTCCCTGTTATTTGTAATTTCCTCTTCCTCCTTTACAATGTTGATTGTGAACCGGCATGATATGTCCTATGAATGTCGGTATATTTTAAAAGCATTTAAATAAATAAATAAATAAATAAATAAATAAATTTGTAGGACAGGAAGCTCGAGGTGCACCTCAAGAAGATTTTCAAGGTTTTGGCTCTTGGGATCCGGGCTGCAGTATGCAGCAGTTTTATCCTTCGGGCAAGCTTGAGATGGGTGCAGCAGTTGCAGAGTGCCAGGGATCTGTCACCTCAGGAATCTGAGCAGGTG
Source organism: Rhinatrema bivittatum (assembly GCF_901001135.1). Taxonomy (NCBI): domain Eukaryota; kingdom Metazoa; phylum Chordata; class Amphibia; order Gymnophiona; family Rhinatrematidae; genus Rhinatrema; species Rhinatrema bivittatum. Next base: position 8,928,532 of record NC_042620.1, read on the forward strand.
GAACAGTTGGAGGCAGCGCTTGCTTATGGAGCCAATGTTTTATATGATCTTATCCACGCTTCTTCTAGGGCAGTGGTGTCTAGTCTCTGCTAAGGAAGCTTTTATGGTTGCGAAACTGGTCAGTAGATGTTTTGTTGAAGGCTCAACTGGGGGCGCTTCCTTTTAAGGGCAAGCTTCTTTTTGGAGAAGACTTAGAACAGCTGATTAAGCATCTGGGAGATAAGGTGCACAAGCTACTGGTGGATGGGCCCAAAGGATTTATGCCAGCTCGCTCTCGCTTTCGAGGCCAAAGGTGTCTCCAGGTGCAAGCCAGAAGCAGACCTTGGGGGAGGTCTCAGTCCTGGTCCTAGTCTTTTTGTGGATGCAGAGTGAACAGAGAGGGCTCCAGCCAAGGGATTAGCGGAGCCAAGTCCATACAATGAAATGAGGTCTGCCCACTCCTCAATCCCAGCCATCGGGGGTCTGTTGACTCATTTTACACATTGGGATCCACCGAGCTCATCAGAGGTACCTCAGACTCATGATCCTTGGGAAGCATTTTCAGTTTTGCACGCTTCCATTCAGTCTAGTCCTTGCTCGGAGGACTTTCACCAAGGTAATGGTGGTGATAGCGGCAGCCCTCAGAAAGGAGGGTGTTCTGGTTCAACCATAACTGGATGTCTGGCTCATCCGAGCGAAGTCTCAGGATCTTTGCAGACAGGTGGTGGAAGTAGTCTTGCACGGCTTGAGATTCTTGGGCTAGGTAGTGAATCTGGCCAAGAGCCACCTTTCTCCTTCACAGGTTCTGGAGTTCTTGGGTGCCCACTTCGATACCTGTGTGGGCAAGGTCTTTCTTATGGAGTAGCGGATTGTCAAACGGCAGGTGCAGGTTCAAAACCTGTTGGAGGCCCGAGTGCCCAAGGTCTGGGATTTACTTGCAGGTCCTCTGTTTCATGGCCTCGACCTTGGAGCTGGTCCCATGGGCATTTGCTCATATGAGACCTCTACAGAAAGTGTTGCTATCACAGTGGGATCTGATTTCAAAGCAGTTTCATCTTCCACTACTGCTTACAGAGTTAGCCAGGTCCAGTCTCTTGTGGTGGCTTGGCTGGGACCATTTGTGCCGCCGAGTGGACCTTGAGGTGCCTCCATGGATGGTAGTGACTACCGACGCCAATCTCACTGGTTGGGGGCTTATGTCAGTCCCAGTCGGAGCAGGGCTAATGGTCGGTGGAGGAAGAGACCTGGTTCATCAATCGCCTAGGGAAGAGAATGGTGCGGTTGGCTCTGGAGGGGTTTCTTCCCCTTCTGCACAACCGTGCAATCAGTCCTGTGAGACAATGCGATGGTGGCCTGCATCAACCACCAGGGATGTACCAAGAGTTGAGCGGTTGCTCTGAAAGCGGAGATACTGATGTCCTGAGTGGAGCAGCATCTGGCTTTGATAGTGGCGTTGCACATAGCGGGGTCCGACAATGTGCAAGCAGATTTTCTCAGATGACAACAATTGGATCCTGGAGAATGGGAACTATCAGAGGAAGCAATGAGCCTCATTTCTCGCAGGTGAAGCATGCCTCATATGGTTCTGATGGGAATCCAGAGGAATGTCAAGGCACCGCATTTCTTCAGTCGCGGAAGAGAGCATGGAGTGGAAGGGGTTGATGCCCTGGTGCTTCCTTGACCGCACAATGTTTTGATCTACATGTTTCCTCCATGGCCGCTGGTGGGCAAGGTTGTAAGGAGAATAGAGGTCCACCCAGGAAATGTGGTTCTTGTGGCTCTGGAGTAGCCACAAAGGCTTTGGTTTGCAGATCTGGGCAACTACCAAATCTTCTGCGGCAGGGCATTATTTTCAGATCAAGCGGATCGCTTTTGTCTAGTGCCTTGGCTTTTGAAAGGAGGCAATTAAGGAAGAAAGGATATCTTGAGGATGTTATTTCTACTCTGCTGCGAGCTCGCAAGACCTCTACTTCCTTGGTGTATGTCCGGGTTTGGAGAGTCTTCGAGTCTTGGTGTACAGCAAGAATCTGTGGTGCAGATTCTGGCCTTTTTGCAGAGAAGCCTAACAAAAGGTTTGTCCTTTAGTTCCTTTAGTGTGCCAGTGTTGGCCTTGAGCTTCTTGCGGGGCAAGATTCATGGAGCAACTCTGACTGCGCATCCGGCTGTGGTGCGTTTCCTCTGAAGGGCGAAGCATTTGCACTCCCCTTTCGTAAGGTATGTCCTTCTTGGAGCCTTAACTTGATTCTCAAGGGCATGTGTGAAGCACCATTTTAGCCTCTTAAGAGGGCTACCATAAAAGATCTGATTTTTGAAGGTGCTTTTCTTGGTGCCAATTTGTTCAGCCAGAAGTGTGTTTGAACGTCAAGCCCAGTCATGTAGGGAACCCTTTTTGTGGATTTCGGATTCTGGAGCATCGCTGAGGATAGTTCCATCTTTTCTGCCGAAGGTAGTTTCAGCGTTCCACTTAAGTCACAGTGGAGTTTCCAGCCTTTACAAATCTGGAGATTGATATGCCTCATGCAAAGGAATTAAGACATCTTGATGTCAGAAGGGCTTTGTTGTGGTATTTATTTATTTATCGAGTTTTATATGCCGTTGTTAGGTTTCGCCTCCTAGAGGTCACTAACAGTTTCAGAATGTCGGATCACCTCTTTGTGCTATGGAGTGGTGCAAAAAAGGGTCGGAAACTGTCAAAGGTCATGATAGCACATTGGTTGAAGGAAGCTATTGGTTCCGAATATTTCTATTGCAGTCAACCCATCCCGGAGGGGTTAAGGGCTCATTCTACCATTCACAGGCAGCCTCCTGGGAGAGTGCTAATTAGTTTTGTCACGAGGTTTGCAGGGCGGCTACTTGGAAGTCTTTGCATACCTTTGCCAGACACTACAATTTGATGTCCAGGTGCCAGACATCTGCAATTTTGGTGAAAGTGTTCTTTGAATGGGACTCTCACAGTCCCATAGAAACATATATAGAAACATAGAAGTGAAGGCAGAAGAAGACCATACGGCCCATCCAGTCTGCCCAGCAAGCTTTCACAGTTATTTTTCTCATACTTAGCTGTTACTGTGACTGGTGAGGCCAGGGCCCTTATTGGTAACTTTTTGGTTCTAATTTTCCTTCCACCCCTGCCATTGATGTAGAGAGCAGTGCTGGAGCTGCATAAAAGTGAAGTATCAAGCCTAATTGGTTAGGGGTAGTAACCGCTGCAATAAGCAAGCTACTCCCATGCTTATTTTTTTACCCAGCCTGTGCAATTTATTCCTTGTTGGCTGTCCTAATATAAATCCTCTTTTCTTCATACCCCCTGCTGTTGAAGCAGTGAGCTGTGCTGTATATGTATTCAAAGTGAAGTATTGGTTCGGGGTAGTAACTGCTGCAACAAGCAAGCTACTCCCACGCTTATTTGTTTTCCCAGACTATGGAATTCAATCCTAGTTGGTAGTTCTCTGAATGTAAATCCTCTTTTCTTCATTCCCCCTGCCGTTGAAGCAGTGAGCTGCGCTGTATATGTATTCAAAGTGAAGTATTGGTTAGGGGTAGTAACCGCCGCAACAAGCAAGCTAATCCCACGCTTATTTGTGAATGCAAATCCTTTGTCCCACATTTCCTCTTGTCGTTGAAGCATAGAACAATGTTGGAGTCGCATTAACCGTGTGTGTTTATTGAATAAGGGTATTAATCATCCCGGTTAGGAAAGCTTTGGTACATCCCAGGAGTCTGGACTGATCTGGGTACATACAGGGAAAGGAAAATTGGTTCTTATCTGCTCATTTTCATTCCTGTAGTACCACAGATCAGTCTAGAGTCCCGCTTAGTGGTGGAGAGGAATTTTGGAGAGTCAGCTCGATCTGTTCACTATAATAATTCTGAAGAATAGCACAGGTTTCTCTTTAGTCGTTTTCAAGAAGTATTCTAAATTTAATTACAGTTCTTAATTACGAATGTTCTTTTTCCTCTGGTCGTTCCGGGGAATGTAGTAGGGTTAATTTGTTAGAAGTTTTGTTGAATATTTTATGCTTGGGTATGGATCAATACTGAGGAGATGCAGGTTCCCCAACGGGTTAAAGTTTTTTCTGTCTCCATCTGCTGAAAGGGAGGCAAAACCAGGAGTCTGGACTGATCTGTGGTACTTCAAAACTAAAATTAGCAGCTAAGAACCAATTTTCCTTTATCTGCCATTCCAAAATTGCTATCACATCTCACATTAGTATCAAATATGCAAAAAACAGAAATTATTTGGCTTAACAGGATAAAGCCCATCAACACATCTTTACAGTTCACAGTAGGAGCATATTTGATAAAGTCTAACATGCCCAAGACTTAGGCCTAATAATAGATAAACTGGTTATAAAAAAAAACAAACATATCAATATGGTGATTAAATCAGGCTACAATAAACTTTGCTTACTAAACGATTAAAGCCATTACTGAATTCAAATGATTTTCGTACAGTTACAAACCATGATATTTTCCAGTTTTGACTAATGTAATGTCTTATTATTGGGATTTCAAGCATCAACTTTAAGACCTTTGCAGCTACTGCAGAATGCAGTGAGAAGAGTGCTGATGATGATGGGGGTGGGGGGGGATATACAATCATATTAACCCAATCTAGATGTCATTACATTGGTTGCCAATAAAATATCAAATACAATATAAGATTCTAAGCTCCATTCATGCAGTTATAAACAACAAAGATGTGGATTGGCTGGGAGCAGCACTACATTTTCATATTCTCCAAAGAAATCTAAGGTCAGCTAACAAGGGCTTACTGAGCGTTATCAGAGGTAAGAGAGAGCACTCTCAATTGCTGGGCAAAGGTTGTGGAACTTGCCACCCGAAGACTTAAGAATTCAAAAAGATCTTAACATTTTTAGGAAAGGATTAAAAACTTGGCTATTTAAAATAGCTTTCGAAACTGATTAGACAAGATGAAGAGAATAGCCTGACAGAGTGAAGTGTGATTAAAGGTTGAATTATAGTTAAGTAACTTTGATTTGATGTATGTACTATCTTATATTTATGTGGTGTGTAATTTGTTTTGATTTATTGTAGGCTCTATTTTTTTATGTACATCGAAGATTTTACTTACGTATGTTTTTATGGAAACCGCTTTGATTTTTTTTATGATGAAGCAGTATATAAGAATTTTAAATTACATTTTAATTTGAATGTGAACCCTTGTGATTGTCTAACAGAACGACTGTATAGAAATAAATAAGAATAAATAATGTTGCAGAGCTTTACTCAGTAGAAGCCTATGCTGTGTTAAGGGCTGTAGAGGCATGTGTTGTCTGTCTCGTTCTAAGTGGTAAACCTGAAATGTCTGAAAATAAAGTTGTCTGATTCTGAGACACAGGTGTCCTTTCCTGGGCTTTTCATATCGAATATACGGTATTTATTAATTTTTTTATTTAAATTCTTTTAATATACCGATGCTCAAGACGAGGTCTTATCGTACCGGTTTACAATGGAACTAGGGGAAACCAATTAACAATATAAAGAAGGTAATGTTATATTGAACAGGGAGCATAAACATGGGCTTTGGAAGAAAGGTATAAGTGGTAAGTTTCTGTGGTGCGGCCAGTACTCCCCGGAGAACGAAGGGACAAGAGAGCCAGCAGTCTCCTCCTGGCTACATATACCTTTACATTGCCTACACTGCCATTTGACCTCACTTCGGCTCCTCAGCTCATTGCAAGATGTTTGGCTTTCATCACAGCATTTTTACGTGTTTCCCCTCCTGGGCTATTGGCTGATTAAGGGCACTTCTCAGGTAGTAATGGACAAATCCAGTTGCTAGGGTTTGTCATCAGTTATTCCAAGTCCAATTTCTGCCCAAGAAGTCTAGAGACCATGGCAATTTTCCATGCTAGAATCTCATACTTAATATCTCCAGTTGAAGAATTGGAGCCATGTGGAGAATGTTGGGCCTTATGGACACTAAAGGACCAGTAGAACCTATCTATGTGCACTAGAGACGTCTGGACTCACTGTCTTGGTGGCTTTTCCATTAACATGTCCAAGGACATGGCTTTCCAAATTCACCAGCACTAAATTGTCTTAACCACAGATACAGCCATCTTGTTTTGGGGAGCTTACCTAGATGGACCCTGGTCCTTCGAGGAGAAGATGCTCCACATCAGTCTTCTGGTAAAGACAATATACTGTACTCTAAGGGTTTTAGAAATCAAATAGTCCTTGTTCAGACAATTTCCCTGAACAAGCAGGGAGGAAAAGGATCTTTTGTGTGTCTGAAACCATAAGACTGGGGCTGGGCCAGGTCATACAGGACAATATGAAGGACAAACATTCTGGCAGACAGGATGAATTATCAGTTACCTGAATCAGAACTTAGTGAATAGCATCTTTTATCAGTGGGAAAATCCCAAGATCTGTTTGCAGTGGGTCAGAACAGAAAGGTACCAACTCTCTGCAGGATGGCATCCTTGTGGAGGGGATTTCTGTACATATCTCTGAAGGGAAGACCTTATTAATACTCATCAGAGATTAGGAGTCTGAGTCTCATAGCCCTATTTTGGCCCATTTGGTTTTCAGTTTTCCAAAGTGTGTTCATCTGGAATGCAGTCAGGTTGGAGATAATGCAGAGCCAAATTTATTTCCTACATCCAAATCTCATGTCCCCATGGCTTGGATGTTGACAGCTAGGTAATATGATTTTTTGGCTCTCTAGTTCGGTAACAGATAATTCTGGCTTCCAGGAAGGAATCCACTCGGTGGTCTTATGGTTGCAAATGGAGGAGGTTTGTAGTCTGATGTAACAGGGAAATCCTTAATTCTTTCTCCTGTCTCTCACTCAAAATCCTTGAACACCTTTTATGCATTTCGGAGTCTGGGCTTAAAACCAACTCTTGTTAGGGTACATCTTGGTGCAGTTACCATAATACCATCATTATGTAAAAGGAAAGTGGTGTCTGTTCAGCTTTTTAGTTGCAAAATATCCAGCAGAATGTTTTTAAAATAAAAATCATATGGGGTTTGCTTCATTTGAAGCTCCCCATCAAGCTACCCACTGGGACCTCTGTAATTTTAACTCTGCTGATGAAAGCTGGTGGCCACTTCACTCTGTAGAGACTGAGATCTTCAGATCCTGGCACTAAGTTTGATCATTTTAACTCTGCTGATGAAAGCTGGTGGCCACTTCACTCTGTAGAGACGGAGATCTTCAGATCCTGGCACTAAGTTTGATCATTTTAACTCTGCTGATGAAAGCTGGTGGCCACTTCACTCTGTAGAGACGGAGATCTTCAGATCCTGGCACTAAGTTTGATCATTTTATCTTGGCTGATGAAAGCTTGTGGCCACTTCACTCTGTAGAGACGGAGATCTTCAGATCCTGGCACTAAGTTTGATCATTTTATCTCGGCTGATGAAAGCTGGTGGCCACTTCACCCTGTAGAGACGGAGATCTTCAGATCCTGGCACTAAGTTTGATCATTTTATCTTGGCTGATGAAAGCTGGTGGCCACTTCACTCTGTAGAGACAGAGATCTTCAGATCCTGGCACTAAGTTTGATCATTTTATCTCTGCTGATGAAAGCTGGTGGCCACTTCACTCTGTAGAGACGGAGATCTTCAGATCCTGGCACTAAGGTTGATCATAGCAGAGTGATGAATGAAGGCTCGCCGCACCAGAATCCCAGCACTGGTTCCAATTGAGCTGGAAGAGAAAGGAGGAACTATAGAAACCCCCCCCCCCCCAAAAGAAAACCAATACCATTATAAAATCCAATCTTATGGATAACAAAGCTCCTAAATCCCTCACTCGAGTGTGAGTGCACTGCTGAATGGGAGTGTGGATTGGAGATGTGCCAAAGTGTGTGGGGTGTCAGTTGCAGTCTGTGGGGATGGGAAGTCTCGCTGAGTGAAGGGTTGGAAGGTCACAGCACTTAGAGATTGATGGGGCACTACTGAATACTCAGATCTTTTGGCCCTCATGGGACTGAAGTTCTGCTTGAGATGTTTTTCCCCTTCTTCTGGATCTTTACATCCAAATATCTGATGAGCCTTGTTTGACCTGGGTTGAGCTTGATGGTGTGATTTCAACTTGTAGGGAAACAAAAGTCACTGTCTCTACTCTTAGGATTTTTTTTTCTTTGTTCTTTTTGCCTCCTTTCCCTGTCATTGTACCTGAGCACAGGTTTTACTTCTTTTTGCTTCCTTTTCCCTTCAGTGGAGTTATTGCCATGGGCACAGAGGAAGCTGCTGAAATGGAAAATGACCACAGTCACGCCAAATATAGTGAAGCAGATCGTATTGCGCTCCCACTTCCGAGTTACCAAGAGTAAGTCCTCTCCTTCAGTGGATGCACTATTCTTCCTCACTCCAGAACAGCACCTTTCTTTTGTTCTATGGAGTGATTGATAAGGCTGTAAAATCTTGCTTCTATGCTGGAAGATGAAATGAGGATAAAATGTGTGGATGCATCTATCCAAAAACTGTATCGTAAAAACATAAAGCAGGGAATAAACTCACCCAGAAAAGTACATAACAGCCAATAATATTCATTCCCTCTAGGTACCAGGATCAGTCCAGACCCGCTGGGTTGTCTCCCTTCCAGCAGAGGGAGTCGGAGAAAAAACTGAAAAGGCACCTCTCTTACCCTCTCCTCACTCCAGAACAGCACCTTTCTTTTGTTCTATGGAGTGATTGATAAGGCTGTAAAATCTTGCTTCTATGCTGGAAGATGAAATGAGGATAAAATGTGTGGATGCATCTATCCAAAAACTGTATCGTAAAAACATAAAGCAGGGAATAAACTCACCCAGAAAAGTACATAACAGCCAATAATATTCATTCCCTCTAGGTACCAGGATCAGTCCAGACCCGCTGGGTTGTCTCCCTTCCAGCAGAGGGAGTCGGAGAAAAAACTGAAAAGGCACCTCTCTTACCCTGGTGTGCCACCTGCGATCCCTCAGTATTTTCTCTGACTCTCAGCAGAAGGGTTGACAGAACCTGTGGTCCTGATCTTTCAATTTCTTTAAATTTAGTTGCATCTTTTTTTTACAGAGTTCTAAGGCTCTGGAAGCTTTAGCTAACACCTTTGGCTACAGCAAGTTGGTTGTATAAAAAAAAAAGCTCAATGCGATTTTTATTTTTCCAGGCTTTTCACTTAGCAGCGGTAGAGGTAAGGCAGGAGCTGGCAGCTCTAAAAGCCTTGTTCCCGGAGGGCCGTCTATCTCTGGAGGGGGATTAACCGGTGGGCTGGTCCCTCCCCTCGGCGCCCCGAGACGAGTTTCCTCAGGTGCTGCAGCGTTCCCAGAGCTACAGAAGGCTGCGAGTCGGCAGGGTATTTTAAGTTCTTCCTTTTTCTTTCCTACTGTGCTGTTTGGAACACCCCCCCCCCGGGGGATGCCACGAGGGCTATCGTGCTCAGCATGTGGGGAGGCGGGGTTGCATCTCGCGGGACAGGGTTTACGCCCGCTGCCTCCCCGGGGGGGGGGGGGGGGAAGAGGGCTCGTCCGGGGGGGAGATTTTGGGCCCATTTTACAATGAGGCGCGGAATGGCGCAAATCGCGTCCGGGTCCATCACCGGTGCGTGCGGGAACGGCGGCCATTTTGTCGGAGCCCTGCCTGCTGACTGGGGGAGAGGATTCTCCGATTTCTCCTCCCAGTCTGAGTCCCGTTCGACCAAGCGATCCGGGGCCCGCCTCCTCAGGGAGCCCGGTCCTCCCCCTTCCTCCTCTTCCTCACCTATCGGATCCCTTAAAGGGCCAGTCAGTTTTTTCTTCAAAATGTATTTTACTTATGCATAAGGCTTTTTTGGAGGCGGCAGCTCAGCAGGATGAGCAGCCCCCTCCCGCGAAGATTGCGCGGCAGGACACGTCTCTGGATGCAATTTCGGCCCCTGGGGGATTCCGGATCCTGCTCCCGTGGGATCTTTTCTGGATCCTTTCCTCCAAAACCTAGATGGGGGTGTTGATGAGTCTGCTCCGGTAGAGGGGGTTGACCCCTGGGTTTCTCGGCTGTTTCGCCGGGAGGAGTTGGATCCCTTGATCCCCTATGTCCTGGAGGAACTGGAAGTGGAGGCACCAGTCCCCAGTTCGGAGCCAGTTAAGGGGAAACCAGTACTCTCGGGGCTGCGTGCCCTGCCCCAAACATTTCCTTTCCACCCAATGCTTAAGCAATTGGTCACTCGGGAGTGGGAATCTCCGGACGTGACCCTGCGAGTGGGACGGGCGATGGACAAACTCTACCCTTTACCCGAGGAAGCCTTGGATATCCTCAGGATTCTCAAGGTGGACGCATCGGTTACTGCGGTCACCAAGCGGACCACCATTCCTGTTATGAGAGCGACGGCTCTTAAGGACTTGCAGGATAGGTGGCTAGATGTCCTCCTCAAGTGCATTTTTGAGGTGTCAGCGCTCTGTGTTAGAGCGGCGGTCTGCAGTAGCCTCATACAGCGAGCGACCCTCGGGTGGGTCCAGCAAATGCTCACATCACAGGTGTTGCCGCCAGAGGAAGCAGATCAGGCGAATAGGATGGAGTCCGCGGTAGCTTACACAGCAGATGCATATTATGATCTGTTGCGGGCATCTTCATGCAACATAGCCACTGCAGTTTCGGCTAGACGGCTTCTCTGGCTCCGGAACTGGTCCGCGGACATTTCTTCCAAAACTCAGTTGGGTATTCTTCCTTTTAAGGGGAGGAACTTGACGCCCTTATTAAGTCTCTTGGGGAGAATAAGGTGTATAAATTGCCAGAAGACGAGCCTAAGTCTTCCAGGCCCTTTGGGGCAGCACGTTACCGTTTCCGAGGACAGCGCAGATTTCGGAAGTCGCGGCCGCCCGCTTTTCCCCGCCCGTCAACAGACTCAGAGAGCTCAGTCTTGGCCTACTTCCTTTTGTGGTTGGAGGCCATTTCAGGAGGGAGGTTCTCAAGGGGCCACCGGAGGTAAGCAGTCCCAATGAAGGTGTTCCGACCCTCTTCCCGGTTCCAGTGGTGGGAGGTTGTCTCTCCCTGTTTCTCGAGGAGTGGGTCAGGATCACGTCGGACCAGTGGGTCCTCAGTATCATCGCCCACGGTTACGAGTTGGATTTTGCCCGCCCGTTAAGGGATCTTTTTCTGATTTCTCCTGCCGGCTCTCTGACCAAGCAAGAGGTAGTCGCGCAAACCCTGAGTCGCTTGAAATCCCTGGGGGCTATTGTTCCAGTCCCTCCAAAAGAGCGCAGGGCCGTCAGGTACTCCATCTATTTTGTAGTCCCGAAGGAGGGGTCCTTCCGGCCAATATTGGATCTCAAGGCAGTCAACCGAGCACTTCGGGTTCCCCGTTTTCGCATGGAGACTCTACGGTCGGTCATTGCGGCCGTCCACTCAGGAGAATATTTGGCCTCTTTGGATCTGACTGAGGCGTATCTTCACATTTGGATACACGAGCACCATCAGCAGTTTCTCCGGTTCATGGTTCTGGGGGGGGAGCATTATCAGTTCCAAGCTCTTCCGTTCGGCTTAGCGACAGCGCCTCGGGTCTTCACCAAGGTAATGGTAGTCGTAGCAGCGGCCCTCCAGCGGGAGGGGATCTTGGTTCACCCATACCTGGATGATTGGCTCATCCGGGCCAAATCGGAGAGCCTCTGTCTGGAAGCAGTGAGCAAGGTTCTACTCTAGCTCCAGTCCCTTGGTTGGGTGGCCAACTTTGCCAAGAGCCAGTTGGTACCATCTCAGGTTCTCAAGTTCCTGGGAGCACGCTTCGACACCTCTGTAGGCAAGGTCTTCCTCACTCGGGAGAGGAGGCTCAAGTTAGTGGCGCAGATCTGTCAGCTCATGTCCTTACCCCTGCCCATAGTATGGGATTATTTGCAGGTACTTGGCTCCATGGCGTCTACTCTGGAAGTGGTTCCCTGGGCGTGGGCGCATATGAGACCATTACAACGCGCATTGCTTTCTCTGTGGGATCCAAAATCGGAGGAGTTTCGCCTGCCTTTTCCACTGATGGAAGAACCAGCCAGGTCCAGTCTCGATTGGTGGTTGATTCCAGCCCACTTGTTACAGGGGATGGACCTGGAGGAGCCGCAGTGGGTAATAGTCACGATGGATGCCAGCCTCACTGGTTGGGGAGCAGTTTGCCAGTCTCAATCCGCTCAGGGTCGTTGGACAACTTATCAGGCGACGTGGTGAATCAATCGATTGGAAACCAGGGTGGTACGCCTGGCGTTACATGTTTTTCGCCCTCTGGTAGCTCAGTGTGCGGTGCGAGTCTTGTCAGACAACGTGACGACGGTAGCCTACATCAACCACCAAGGGGGGAACCAGGAGCCGGTTGGTGGTCTGGGAGGCCGAAAGGCTCATGACGTGGGCAGAGCGACATCTGGTCCGGTTGGTGCCCTCGCACATAGCCGGGGTGGACAATGTGCAGGCAGACTTCCTCAGCTGCCAGCATCTAGATCCCAGCGAGAGTGAATTGTCCAACGCAGCCTTCCGGCTGATCACTCGTCATTGGGGAGTTCCACACCTCGACTTGATGGCAACTCGGACAAATGCAAAGTCACTCCGGGTTTTCAGTCATTGGAGAGACCACGGGTCGGAAGGAGTGGAACTCTCGTCCTTTCGTGCCCTCGTGGCGTACTGCTGTATGTGTTTCCGCCTTGGCCACTAGTGGGCAAGATCGTGCGTCGGATAGAGAACCGCGTGGGGTCTGTCATTCTTGTAGCCCCAGAGTGGCCCCAAAGGCCGTGGTTTGCGGATCTGATCTCGTTGGCGATCGACGGTCCGGTGCTTCTCACCCACCTTCCGAATCTCCTTCGACAAGGTCCAGTATTTTTTGATCGAGCAGATCGCTTTTGTCTAGCAGCCTGGCTTATGAGAGGAGGCAATTGAGGAATAGGGGATATTCGGATTCCATGTCGTTGGCCTATATTCGTGTTTGGAGAGTTTTCGACTCTTGGTGCCAAGGTTTGAACGTCCCCCCGTGTCTGGCTTCGGTGGCACACATCCTATCCTTCCTGCAGGAGGGACTGAAGAAAGGTCTAGCTTGCAGTTCTCTCCGGGTGCAGGTCGCGGCACTGGGTTGCCTGCGGTGCAAGATTGATGGCTTTTCACTGGCAGCTCATCCAGATGTGTCCCGTTTTTTGAAGGGGGCCAAGCATTTTCGCCCACCGGTACGACAAATTTGTCCTGCCTGGAGCTTGAATTTAGTTCTCAAGGGCTTATGTGGTCTTCCTTTTGAGCCCTTCCAGCGGGCTATGTTGAAGGATTTGACACAAGACTGTTTTTTTTTGTTGTTTTTTTTTTTTTTTAGCCATTATCTCCGCACGGCGAATTTCAGAGCTTCAAGCTTTGTCATGTCGGGATCCGTATCTTCGTATTTCGGATTCTGGAGTTTCTCTGCGGACCGTTCCCTCCTTCTTGCCCAAGGTGGTATCGGCTTTTCATGTCAATCAGACGGTAGAGTTACTGGCCTTCCCGAATTTGGATCCAACTTCTGCGACGGATAAGGATCTGCATAAGTTGGATGTGCGCAGAGTTCTCCTTCGCTATCTAGTGGTGACCAATGCTTTTTTTCGATTATCGGATCATTTGTTTGTCTTATTGAGTGGTCCTAGACGGGGACACAAGGCATCCAAAGCTACGGTTGCTAGGTGGTTGAAGGAGGCCATTTCCTCCATTTATCTTTGTGCAGGACGTGCCATATCAGAAGGCTTGAAAGCACACTCTACCAGGTCTCAAGCGGCTTCTTGGGTGGAGAGCCAATCGGTCTCGCTGCAGGAGATTTGTAGACCAGCCACTTGGAAATCCTTGCATACTTTTGCGAAACATTATCATGTGGACGTCCGGGATCCAGAGGTAGACTGGCAGCAGTATTCTTCGTGCGGGACTCTCCAGATCCCACCCCAATTAGGGTAGCTCTGGTACATGCCAGCAGTCTGGACTGATCTTGGTACGTACAGGGAAAGGAAAATTGGTTCTTACCTGCTAATTTTCATTCCTGTAGTACCAAGGATCAGTCCAGACGCCTGCCCTTGGGTTTTTTGGCGAGTCCGATTTTTCTGTATGTTTTCTTCCTTCTTACCTCGGCAGAATTCTTTACAGGCAGGGGAAGGAATCTTCTTGATTGATATGTTATGCGGCGGTTCGGTTTGTTTATTTTACCGCGCATATTGTTGTAGCCACTGTTATGTTTGAGGATTTGTTCTCCTTTAATGGTTATTCTGCTTTGATATCGTATATACTGAGGGATCGCAGGTGGCACACCAGGTTAAGAGGGGTGCCTTTTCAGTTTATTTTCTCTGACTCCCTCTGCTGGAAGGGAGACACAACCCAGCGGTCTGGACTGATCCTTGGTACTACAGGAACAAAAATTAGCAGGTAAGAACCAATTTTCCTTTTATCCTGAAACAAATACCTCTAAAGCATGAAAAGCTGGTAATCTGCAGAACATCTGTTTTTACATGAAGTTCCATGCAGAACTAAAGCCTACTTTCCAGGCATTATACATCCACACCTTTAGTTGATATCCCTTTCAGAATCTTCTGGAATCCCTACCCCCCAACATGTCCTGAAACGTTGGTGTGGATAAGACACCAAACCCAAGTGGGTATATGGACATACACTCAGCTCTACGCCTACTTTTCTTCCCTCAGGAAGGAGGCTAAAAACACAATGCCAGACCTACATGGATTTCCACTGCTAGAGACTGTTTCAACGGTAAGTTATCTGGCTTTTTGCCTTCATTGTAGGGACCACACAATACCTAGTTCTTGTTCACTCCATATGTGCTTCCATATCTGGTTTCACTGGTAAAAGGTACCCTTGAAACAGACTCTGGCAGTCAAGACACATGCAGGTTGGGCTTTGTTCATTTTATATATATGTTCCTAATGATTTTATCTTTCATCTTTATACCTGTTTTTGTGGGGTAAATTAATATCAGTACTCATGCACTTTTTTGTATGGTAGGTTAAGATAGCTGAGCTATTATCTTCAACTCTTTTATTTATTTGAAGCTTTGTTTTTATCCCAGGACAAGCAGGATGCTAGTCCTCACATATGGGTGACATCAGTAATGGAGCCCTATGTACGGAAAAACTTCTTTAAAAGTTTCTATGAAACTTTTGAATGGCACCGGAGTGCCTACTGAGCATGCTCAGCATGTCATGATATTCCCTGCCACAGGGGTCTCTCTTCAGTCTTCTTTTTTCCGCGAAGCCGTTAGCATCGCGGGTTGATTGGAGTCTTGAGGTGATTTTCACCTTATAAAAAAGTCGGAAAAATTTGATTCACCGCAGGGGTTTTTCCATTTTATTACCGGCAGTAACTTTTTTCTGTTATCGATTCCCGGCTGGGAACGATAATTTTGGGGGTTTTTCGCCGTCGACGGCCGTCCGGCGCCATGGCCTCCGGCTTCAAAAAGTGCCCAAACTGCACAAGAACCATGTCGATTACCGACCCGCATTTTGAATGTGTTCTTTGCTTAGGCAAAGCCACAACATTCAAATGTGCAAGTCTTGTGCTGAAATGACCAGTAAAGGTTGACGTCTTAGGGCTGAAAAAATGGAGCAGCTTTTTTCCATACAACTGCTTCCACGGGCGTCGACTTCAACTCAGTCTTCTCCATCGACTTCAGTTCGTCAGCTTATGATGAAGAAAAAACATCCGGAGGCGGGAGACGCCTCGGCTTCATCCCAGTCGATATCATCGAAAGCATCGACTTCTGGAAGTGACAAACAAAAAGAGAAGCATCGCCATCGACGGCGACAGGATACGGTGACCGAAGATACTTCCACAGGTACGGCCTCTCCGGCAAAGAAAACCCGGACGGAGACAGAGGCTCCAAGGCCTACTGAAGGGCGATCCCCACCGATATCGGTGCCGGGTTCCGAACCTCCTCAGGGCTCTGAGGGGGTATCGGCATCGCCTCCGCCGCCTCCCTCCACAGCTGCTCTGTTTTCACCAGCTGTGAGAGTGGAACTTGATTCCCTCATTCGTCAAGCGGTGCAACAAGCTCTACGTGAGGCGATTCCGCCATCGATGCCGATTCCATCACCATCTATGCCCATTCCGCTACCATCGATTCCGAGGTCACCGACGATGGCACGGGAACCGGAAGCGATTCCTACCCCGGTACAGTCACCGATGCCGCATACGCCTCCACCGATCCCTTCCTCGGTGCCAGCGACGCCAGCACCGGTACCTAAGGAGGATGTCTCCATGCTACATCCAGTTTTTAATAAACTGGACACACTCTTGGATATCCTTGCCAAGCAATTACCACAGGATCCAGTTCCAGGCCCATCTGGAGTACCAAGGCAATTACCACAGGATCCAGTTCCAGGCCCATCGGGAGTACCAAGGCCTTCTAGGCCTCGTTCACCTGTACCACCACATCCTAGTGACCCAGTTACTTACCACATGCCACATCATGAGCCTGGGGACTCTACTTCTGAGTATTCTTCGGATGAAGAATTATTCTCAGAGCCTTCTCCACCGGATGACCATAGAAAATCTCCACCTGAGGACCTCTCATTTACGAATTTCGTTAAGGAGATGGCGGACACCATCCCTTTTCCTATCCAAACAGAGGTGGATGAACGGCAAAAGACTTTGGAAGTCCTACAATTTGTGGACCCTCCCAAGGAAATGTTGGCAATCCCGGTTCACGAAGTCTTCCAGGAACTACAGCACAGAATCTGGGAGCACCCAAGTTCTGTACCAGCGGTAAACAAGAGGGCTGAAGCCACTTACCTTGTACAGCCTACTCCAGGATTCCAAAGATCTCAACTGCCTCACCAATCAGTGGTGGTTGAATCTGCCCAAAAGAAGGCAAAAAGACAAAAGTCCCATGCTTCCGTACCACCTGGGAAAGAAAGCAGATTCCTGGACAACTTAGGAAGAAAGATTTTTCAGGGTTCCCTGCTGGTCTCAAAAATTTCTTCTTACCAGCTGTACATGAACCAGTACCAAAGGAACCTTTGGAAACAGGTTCAGGAACTCTCTCTTTCTCTTCCAGAGCAATTTCAGGAGTCCTTCCAAAATATTATACACAAGGGCCTTGACTCGGGCAAACATGAAGTTCGAGCAACTTATGATTGCTTTGAGACAGCAGCAAGATTATCAGCATCTGGTATAGCTGCAAGAAGGTGGGCATGGCTGAAGGCCTCTGATCTTCGCCCAGAGGTTCAGGAGCATTTGTCGGATCTACCATGCCTGGGGGATAACCTCTTTGGAGAGAAGATTAAGGAAGCTGTGGCAACCTTAAAGGACCACACCGAGACATTAAAACAATTATCCTCTCAACCTCAGGAAACTCAAACTTCTTCCAGAAAGTATCCAAGACGTGACACTCGCCGACCGTACTACCGCCCACGTCGATACTACCCCCCAGCAGGTAGGCCAAGGGCTAACCGCCCAACACAACGCCAGCAGCCTAGGCAAAGGCCAGCAAGACCTCAGCCACCTCCACAAACAACAACTACTTCTGGTTTCTGAAAAGCCCCAGAGAGCAGCAGCCACATCAACCCGTTCCCAGAAACACCAGTAGGAGGTCGCATTCAGTACTTCCACAACAATTGGACCTCCATCACCACCGACCAGTGGGTGTTATCCATCACGACTCACGGTTACAGGCTGGATTTCTTAACTATCCCAATGGAAAATCCACCACTTCACTCTTGCACAATAAATCAACATTCCATAATTCTTCAAACAGAATTATCCACCCTTCTGAGAGCCAGGGCCATAGAACCAGTCCCTGGGCCTCAAAAGGGCAGAGGATTCTACTCCAGATATTTCCTCATTCCAAAGAAAACAGGAGGCCTTCGACCCATTCTAGACCTTGGAAATCTCAACAAATTCCTAAGAAAAGAAAAATTCAGAATGGTATCCCTAGGCACCATTCTGCCTCTTCTTCAAAGGGGAGATTGGCTCTGCTCTCTGGATCTTCAAGATGCATACGCTCACATTCCCATCTTTCCTCCTCATCGCCAGTACCTGCGCTTTCGGGTACTGGATCAACACTTTCAATACAGAGTGCTGCCATTCGGCCTTGCATCAGCACCACGAGTATTCACAAAGTGCATGGCTGCAGCAGTGGCACACCTCCACAAGCAAAAAGTGCATGTGTTCCCTTACCTGGACGATTGGCTCATCAAGAGTCAATCAAAAGAAGGAGCTCTCACTTCTCTCAAGCTCACCATCCAAGTGCTTCACTCCTTGGGATTTCTCATCAACTACCAGAAATCCCATCTGTCACCAACTCATCTGATACAGTTCATAGGTGCGGAATTGAACACTACACTAGCAACGGCTTTTTTTCCAAGAGACCATGCTCAAACACTTGTCCTGTTGACGCACAATCTTCGAAACCAATTCCAAGTAACAGCTCACCAGTGCCTCATTCTTCTAGGGCACATGGCTTCCAAGGTTCATGTAACTCCCATGGCCAGATTGACCATGCGACTACTGCAATGGACACTCAAAGCACAGTGGATACAGGCCACTCAACCAATGTCCACTCCCATTCATATCACAGCAGAGCTCAGGTCTGCACTCCTCTGGTGGACATCAATGAACAACTTGCTCAAAGGCCTACCTTTCCAGCAACCAGTTACACAAGTGACTTTGACTACAGATGCATCCACCTTAGGGTGGGGAGCACATATTGGTCATCTAAAGACACAGGGCAAGTGGACAAAACTCGAAGCCTCTTTTCAAATAAACTTCCTGGAGCTTCGAGCTATACGTTATGCGCTGCATGCGTTCAAGGACTGCCTATCACACAAGACTGTTCTGATCCAGACGGACAACACAGTAGCCATGTGGTACATCAACAAACAAGGAGGAACAGGTTCTTACCTTCTTTGTCAAGAAGCAGCACAGATTTGGGACTGGGCCCTACTACACTCAATTCTTCTACGGGCCACATACCTAGCAGGCATCCACAACACAGTAGCGGATCGCCTCAGTCGTCAGTTCCAACCACACGAATGGTCCTTGGATCCAGCAATAGCATCCAAGATCTTCCAACGCTGGGGTCAACCGACGATAGATCTCTTTGCATCCCATCTCAACTACAAAGTAAACAATTACTGCTCTCTCCTCTGGCAGCAGAACAGCCTACCAAAGGACGCATTTGCTCGCAATTGGAATTCAGGCCTGTTATATGCGTATCCACCGATACCACTCATAACCAAAACACTAGTCAAACTACAACAGGACAAGGGGACTATGATACTCATAGCCCCATATTGGCCTCGACAGGTATGGTTCCCCACACTGCTAGATCTATCAGTCAGGGATCCAATTCGCCTGGGAGTAGCTCCCAATCTCATAACTCAGGAACAGGGTCAGTTGCGCCATCCCAACCTTCAATCCCTGTCCCTGACAGCATGGATGTTGAAAGCTTGATCTTACAACCTTTCAACCTTCCAACCACTATATCTCAAGTACTTATAGCTGCTCGTAAACCTTCCACTAGAAAGAATTATTCCTACAAATGGAAACAGTTTACATTGTGGTGCACTCAGAAAGACTTAGATCCTTTCACTTGCCCCACTACCTCGCTACTAGATTACCTTTACCATCTCTCAGACTCTGGTCTTAAGACATCATCTGTAAGGGTACATTTAAGTGCCATCTCAGCTTATCATAACAAGTTGGGAGATGCACCTATCTCCACACAGCCTCTCGTCAGTAAATTCATGAGAGGCCTAACTCATATTAAACCTCCAATTCATTCCCCAAGCATACCATGGGATCTGAACGTAGTATTAGCTAGGCTTATGCGTTCTCCTTTTGAACCCATAAATATTTGTGACCTGAAATACCTTACTTGGAAAACGGTATTTCTCATAGCCATTACATCAGCTAGAAGGGTCAGTGAACTACAAGCACTAGTCACATACGAACCTTTTACAAAATTCCTACATGACAGGATAGTCCTCCGGACACATCCAAAATTCCTTCCTAAACTTGTCACGGAATTCCACTTGAACCAATCAATAGTTTTACCTACATTCTTTCCCAGGCCTCACTCTCACCAGGGAGAAAGAGCCTTACACACTTTGGACTGTAAGCGTGCGTTGTCCTTCTATTTAAACCGCACTTCAGCCCAAAGACAATCCAGTCAGCTATTTGTATCCTATGATCCAAACAAACCAGGTAAAGCAGTGGGTAAGCATACTCTGTCAAACTGGCTAGCAGATTGCATACAATTTTGTTATGAAAAGGCAGGCCTTACTCTTCAAGGGCGAGTAAAAGCACACTCAGTAAGAGCGATGTCAACTTCAGTAGCACACCTTCGCTCTATACCTATTCTGGACATTTGCAAAGCAGCAACATGGAGTTCTCTTCACACTTTTGCAGCTCACTACTGTTTAGACAAAGAAGGAAGACAAGATTCAGCCTATGGACAATCCGTCTTAAAGAACTTGTTTCCAGTATAATCCCAACTCCTTCTACATCCGACCTGCTGTGATCTTCGGCTGATTCATTTCATCAACAATACTTCACGGTTGCTTCACTACAAAATGACTCAGCCTCTAGCTTGCTAATCACCCATATGTGAGGACTAGCATCCTGCTTGTCCTGGGATAAAGCAAAATTGCTTACCTTGTAATAGGTGTTATCCCAGGACAGCAGGATGTAGTCCTCACGAAACCCACCCGCCACCCCGCGGAGTTGGGTCCGTTACGTTTTATTATTTTATTTTTATTTTTGGCTAACGCGTATTGCTACAAAACAAGACTGAAGAGAGACCCCTGTGGCAGGGAATATCATGACATGCTGAGCATGCTCAGTAGGCACTCCGGTGCCATTCAAAAGTTTTATAGAAACTTTTAAAGAAGTTTTTCCGTACATAGGGCTCCATTACTGATGTCACCCATATGTGAGGACTACATCCTGCTGTCCTGGGATAACACCTATTACAAGGTAAGCAATTTTGCTATACCAACGTTCGTATGAACA